>NC_048219.1:16289063-16471705 GCF_002007445.2 Ailuropoda melanoleuca | reverse complement strand
CCGCTATGAGCCTGCTTCTTCCTCTCCCACTCCCCCTGCTTGTGTTCCCTCTCTCGCTGGCTGTCTCTATCTCTGTCGAATAAATAAATAAAATCTTTAAAAAAAAAAAAAGATGTTATCAGAGTAATAGGGAGGGGGATAGCAGATCATGCAGGGTCTCATAGGCCATATACAGCTTTAGAATTTTATTATGAATAGGATATGTAGTCACTGGACAGTTTTGAGCAGAAGAGTGGCATGATCTAATTTCCTGTATTTCAGCTATTATGAGGTGTACATTTCCCCCATATTTTAGTATCTCTGAAGCTAGAATATGTCTTACAATCAATGGTATTTGCATAATTGGCAGTTTCCTGTTTTTTGTAGTGTATAAAATGACGTCTGAGATTCAGTGACACTCAGTATGTTCTAAAAAGGTGAGTCTGGCTACTGTGTGGGGAAATAGCCTGGGAGACAGGAGTAAAAGCAAGAGATCAGCTCAGAGGTATTAGAATAGTCGAAGATTCCTTACTTAGGTGCCAAAGCAGGGAAATGGGGGCAGGTGGGTAGGTAACAAATGATAGATGGAGCCAAGCTATTCACATAATGTTTATGGCAAAGAGAAGAATTAAGGATGACTCTTGGGTTTTTTGTTTCAGCACGCAGGAAAATGGGACACTATTTCCTGAAATAGGCAAGACAATGCGAAGTATATTTGAGAGGAAATCCAAAACATTCTGTTTCTGACATGGCAAGTTTTAAAAACCTGTGGATCATCCAAAGAGTGACTCCTTGAATCAGAGCTGATGTCTGGTACCCCTCTGAGCATCCCCGAATGTAGGGCCACGAACAGTACACACTGGCATTAACTGGAGGGCAGCATCAACCTCTAGCGGAAGCACTTATTTGTCCAGAAACAAAACCTACAGTGACAAGGACGATCTTCCCATGCTGGAGATCATTTACGCGCCTTCAGGGACATCCTAGAGTTACCTTTACAATAGTGGAGTATTGCTGGGAAAATTTTTGACACTGGTCCAGCTTTGTCTGATTCCTCTCGATTTCTGCAAACAGATCCTAGAAACCAAAGTATCACAACAACATTATCATTGTCCTTATGGTCGTCAAAACAGTGGAGCATTTATTATATTCTAAGGCAGTTTTCAAATCTTAGCTACATCAGAATCACCTGCAAGGCTGGACAAAATACAGATTGCTGGGCCCCACACCTCTGGAGTTTCTGATTTGGTAGGTTTGGGTAGGGCTGAGAGTTTGCATTTCTAACAAGCTCCAGGTGATGCTGATGCTACTGGTCTGGAGTCCACACTCCAGAAACCACTGTTCTGCATATTTTACATGTATCGCTTCATTTAATCCCAGCGATAATAACCTTACAAGTGAGATAGGTTGAACAAATAACGGACTGTATCCATTTTATTGATGGGGAAGTGGAATACTGAGAGGTTAGGTAATTTGGTCAAGGTCTCATAGTGAGTGAGTGAGTCAGGACTGGAATCCAAGCAATCTAACACCAGACTTCATAGTTTAAACTGTAATGCTACACAAAACAAGCCACACACACACACACACACACACACACACAGAAAAAAAGGGAAAAAAATCCCCAAAATCCTAACAAGTAAAAACCACTTCAAATAATTTTTGTCCGTTCACATCTTTCCCGGTTTTCAATGCCCCATGTTCTAATCCCAGTTAGATCAAATGCAGTATCAAGTGAAAAAATGAAGCAAGATAATTTTAATCTGTCCATCTATGGTTTCAATATACAGTCACTACAACTCAGGATTGGAAGGGACCTTACAAGTCTGCCTGGCCTAAATGCAAAACCAGTATCATCTTGAGACCATTCTGCTTGAACTCTTTTCAGAAGAGGAGGCTCAGAATGTCTTACCATTTGGGGGAAGCTTAATAGCTAGTCCATCATCTTCTTCTATGAAAAATTAACCCCCCTCACCCCCAACTTTCACCACGCTATTGTCACACCCACCGTCTGTTGGCTGAGCTGCTCCGACAGCACTCTGCTATCCTCTGCTTGGCCTGGCTTCATCATTTCCTGTTGGGCAGTGGTTTCCTCAATCCATTTGATGAGAGTTCCATGGCAGGCTCTGTAATCTCCCAGAACTTCCTGGATACTTTCTAGCTCAGATTGGCTGGAGGAGCAAAGGGAAAGAAACTGCCATCAGATACCCTGGTACAAACAATAAAATAAATGGTGCGATTCCCTCCTTAGCCCCTTCCTCTAGTTGGGCTTGGTCACAGAGGATGCATCTTTTTTTTGGTGGAACAGCAGTGCAATGCCGGGACCTATGCTTGTACCTGGTGCCTTATGGGGCGAAGGTGAATAGAAACCAGTAGTGCATGCTAGCCCTGAACACCGCCTGGGAGCCCAGCATCCCATGATAATCCTTGTCAAATTTTTACCTAGGTTGCCAAGGATCACCAGGGTTGCCAATAAGGTAGTGCTGGCTGTTTCCTGATGACAGAGTGCCCTAGTTATGTTTTAGGGAGTGCTGTAATTTCTTGGGGAAAGGTGGGTGAAAACAGTAGTTATTTTTTGTTAATTTCGGTAACAGTTTCTTGTATCACTTTCGTTAGTCTAACTAGACTTGGGATAGTAAGTAATTCAATAATAGAGAATGAATCCAAATTTATGAGCTACTAGAACTCCTCTCCCTATATATTTACCTACCCAGCCTAGTCTCAGAAAGATCATTTTCTATCTTTCCTATTCAAATCAGACATCAGAAGGAGGACTTCAAGTAACAGAAATAAAAACCACTGAATTAGCAAATGAAAGTGGAAGCAAGAAATCCTGCAAAGCCACACATGAAAAATGGCTCATAGTTGGATTCATTGTCATCATGGCTTAACTAGATAAAAACTGGAACAGGAGAAGCATGGCTAACAGGACCATCACGGCTGATCCGAAAGCAAGCCTCAGGTCTGCTTTGGGGTTGGTGGTCCCAATTTTCTGTTGTTTCTCCTTGTCCAGAATTCATACTGTCATTCAATCTGTACCCTTCTCTATCACTTCCTGCCTTTAAATAAGAATACACAGATATAATTCAATTTCTGTTTAAAACCTAGTCCCTGAATAGGAAAAAATGGTGAGGCCACCACTCACCGGGTCTCCAGCTGGACAATGACCCGGTGCCAACGGTCCTGCAGCTGGGAGCCTTTTTCCTGATAGCGCTCCAAATCTAGGTTTCGCTCTGGGGTCAGACGACTCAGCTGCTCTGCCACTACCTTGGCCTTGGCAATTTCCTCATCCAGGACTGAAAACACTGAATTCTTGTCCTTCACATCACTAAGCCAGTGCTATATAAACACAAGTACAGCAACAGGTTAAATATATTTCATGCTAAAAAGGACTCAGACTAAGGTAGAAAACAAGGACATTGACTACAGCTGGCTCCACATTATACCTGGAAATCAGAAGCTAGACCTTATGATGTTTGTGCTAGAAACACCTCCAGAGTGCTCATGCACACCAGGAGGCCAAGGACAGGCGGTACAGTACAGAGAAATGTGCAAAGAACTGGTGTCCGAAACCTGGCTCTCCCATTTATAAGCTATGAAACCAAGGTAAATTGTTTGGCCAATCCGAATCTCAGTGTGCTCGTCTGTGAATGGGGATAAAGATCTCTTCCCCAACCCCCTCACAATTCTGTGAGAATCAATGAGGTGAGAGCTAAGTGTTTTACAAACCATGACTGTTATCTGATGTAGCTATGATATTACTGGGGAGAAAAGGGAAAAAATAAATAGAAAGGCATAGTCCTTTATTTTCCCTTTCCAGCTAGACATATTTCTCAGTCCCAACTTCTTTGAATCCACGTTAAAATATATTAAATATGCTATTCTGCCTAGTTCAAATGCAAACTTAAATCACTGTCATGCCATCTAAAATTGCATATCTCTGTTAACCCAAAGCAATGGGCATGTTAAGTCAAGCTCCTACAAAACTCAGAAACAGAGCAACCAACCCGTAACGTAGACCGATGGGACTCCAGAGCTGAGAGATCTGCCGGTACTGCTTCTTCTTGACTTAGCTTGATCTCATAACCTTTGACCAAGAGTTCAGCGTCCTGGATGCTACGCACTATGACATCGATTGTTTTGAGCCTAAGAGGGTAGAATCACCTTCGTTAGCACACACATTTCAAGAGCTGAGTCGCAGACTTGGACTGCCATACAGAGTTCCCAAAACGTAACTGCTAACGTCAGTGTTACCATTACTAGATGATGACAGGGTTTCATGAAAAGAAGAGAGCATGGTATACATGCTGCCAATTTAAGCCAATTCAAAATAAAGTTCTTGGTGATACTGGGACACGCACACATGTGATGGACTCATGGGAGAAAGAACATGAGGCCAGAAACCCACGTAACACTACGAAGAGTCTAAGATCTATGACCCTAATGGTCATGGTGGGTAGAGGGAAAAACATCTCAAAGACTATATTTAGTTTAACTGAAAATTTTTGTTTTTATTCTTTACTGTTCCTTTTTCTTTTTTTCAGAGGCATCTAATCAAAAAGAAATGAGGTACAAAATAGTCCTAACACTGCGAATCTATCTCCCTTTCTGTATAACTGGCATTTCTTCGCTGCACCCCAATGAACCCACTCCATTTTGCCCGGAACTAAGGCCAAGGTCTCTCTTCATGAGTACACGCTCTTCAAGATCTGCAACCTCTCTGGATTATTCATTAAACACTCCAGGCACTTCCCCTTCTCATCCCAGTGAAAGCACTGCCCCTTGGCTCCAAATCCTCAGCTTACTCACTTATTCAGATAGACAGTGGACAGACCATACACACAGTCCATTTTCTCTACCAGCAGATTGAGTTCTGAGCGCAGAGTTGGGACACTTGAACCAGATGGAGACTGATGAAGAAAGCTGTTGCATTTTGTGCAAACAGCATCAAACTCTGACCTCAGTTGCTGCAAATCTTCTTGGGTGCGCTGTCAGGAACAAGATACACAACAAAATGGAGACAGACTTGAACAAAGAAGTTTGAAAGAAGTTCTTTTTTTTAAAGATTTTATTTATTTGACAGAGAGAGAGAACACAAGCAGGGGGAGTGGGAGAGGAAGAAGAAGGCTCCCAGTGGAGAAGGGAGCCCAATGTGGGGCTAGATCCCAGGACCCTGGGATCACGTCCTGGGCCGAAGGCAGACGTTTAACAACTGAGGCACCCAGGCGCCCCAAGAAGTTCTTGTTTGTAATAAGCAAATACTGCAAACAACCTAAATGCCCCCATATAAAAAAGTAGCTGAGTAAACTACGAAACAGCACTAAGGGGGAGGATGGGAAGAACACACACAAGTATTTCCTGAACACAGTATTTGGACTATAGGCTAAAGACAAAAGGAACCACAAATAAATGCTGAACTCCAGTTAGTAGGTTTGTTTTTTTGTAGTGCCATGAGTCAGCAATTCTAAAACTACTTATCTCTACGTGCTAGAACTGAGCAGTAAGTAAATTTACTATGGATAACATGAAGTATGCTTTTCAGTCTTGGCAAAGGGAGTTAAAATTTGGAAAGAAGAGAGGTTAGAATGAACCCTGTGGTACTAGTTTGGAACCAGATGAAAATAGGTGCATGTGAATTCATAGTTACATCTGTGTGTGTGTGTGTGTGTGTGTGTGTGTGTGTGCGTGCACGCACGCGTGAGAGACAGAAATTGATAAATATATTGGTATCAATATATCACCTTTGTGATACATTCATATGAATTACACATACATATATACACATACACATGCATGTATACATATGTGTGTACATGTGACAGAGGTGGTTTTGTATGTGTGTATGCATATATGTGTAAGTATGTATTTTTCTAGCTCTGTCGGCTAAGTAGACCTAGAAACAATGACACCCCAATAATAATGAGCATACTCAGCACCCAGATCTTGGTTTCTAAATAGCATTCTCCATCCAAAGGAAGCGGGACTCCTTGGAAAAATGGCTGATTACATAGGTGGGGTTGGCAAAGGCAAGATGAACCTGGAATATTTTGTTTTGTTGAGAAATAAGAAAGCACTAAAAGAACGGTAGGGACATGTTAAAATGATATAGATGCCAGCTTAAAGGGGCTCCCACTGGCTAAATTTGGGAAATTCCGAACATCAAAATAAAGACAATAACAACTTACAAACCTTAAATAATATAAGAATCCCTAAGTCCCTACTGACATAAAGAAAGAAGAAAGGAGGAAGGCAGGCAAGCTCTTCCCTTTTGATAGAATAGAAATTTATTCTATTGTAATGTAATAGGAATAATGTAAATATGTAAACAGGAATAATGTACTGTAAAAGGAATCACAGAATTAGAAAATCACCTTTCGGCAATAGTCATACCAATTAATTCATTCAAGAATCAACACGAGATGCTAAAACTAGTTGGTGAAAGTGTGATATAAAACAGGATAGGTACATAGTCTCAGTATCTCCCCACAGTATGCTTAGTAATTACAAAGGGGAAAAGAGCAGCAAGCAGTACAAGTTATCACCAGTAATGGGACAAATCAACATCACATGCCTCCTGATATCACACACTGAGGACACAAGATCAGTTCTGTGGTATTCCTGCCTAAACATTATCCTCTATCTAATCATGGAGGAGCCTCGGATAAACACAAATAAAGGAACATTTTACAAAATAAATGTTAGGGGCATGAAAGATGATAAAAAATCGAGAAATTGTTTCAGGTTAAGGAAATTTAAAGAGACATAGCAACTAAACGCAATGTGTGATAAGTTCTGGATTGAGTCCTGTACTAAAAATATTCTTTGGTGTTGGGGGGCAAGTACCCAAAAAAGGCATTATTAGGCCAACAGATGAAATTTTAATGAAGTCTTGGATAGCAGCATTATATCAATATTCATTTCCTGATTTTAATCATTGTCCTCTGGTTACGTAAGAGACTACCCTTGGGGTGCCTGCGTGGCTCAGTTAAGCATCCAACTCTCAGTTTTGGCTCAGGTCATGATCTCAGGGTTGTGAGATTGAGCCCCGTGTTGGGCTCTGTACTCTGCAGGGGGAGCCTGCTCTCCCTCTCCCTCTGCCCCTCCCCCCCGCTTGTACATGCACATTCTCTCTCTCTATCAAATAAATTAATAAATCTTTAAAAAAAGAGAGAGACTACATTTTAGGAAATGCACACTAAAGTATTTAGGGATAAAAGAGTATCACGTCCAGAACTCACTCTCAAGAAAAGAAAAAGATTATTACAATGTACATTTGTAGAAAAAATGATAAAGCAAATAGAGAAAAATGTCAACATTTGTGGGATCTAGGTGAAGGCTACGTGACAATAAAAAAATCTTCTGTATACTGAAACTACTTCAAAATAAAAATCAAAAAAAGGAAGGTCCTTCAGAAGAGCTAAATATTAACATTTCTTAAAATGTTCTGTTTTGCTGGGATAGGTTTCAGATGACTACAGAAAACTAAAGTTTCAATATGAAAATTATAGGTTTATATGATATGCCTCATTTGGGCATTTAGACCCATCTCGGCCAAAGAAAATTACACTGCCCTCTCGTCCTCTTCTTCAAGCTTAGGAATAATTGAGAAAGGTAAGAAAAATCGCTCCTCCTAATTCAGCCAGTCCTTTCCATTCCTTTAACCTCCCACATCAAATCTACTATTCTTCACAGAGCTCTCTCCTATGATCCCAAGTAGAAATGGCCTAGTAATACTCTCAATTTCTACAGCAATGTTTGCTTCAAAACCTGCAAATACCCTTGGTATTATCTTATGACATCTCTTAAACTGAAGGTCCTAATTGTGACTTCAGTGTTTTACCCTTCTTTAACTACACCATAAGCCAAGAGTAAGGACTTCAGCTTACTCTCTTTATATGCCTATGAGCACATAACAAAGCCATTAATATTTGCTTTTACTTCAAAAATACTACTCTAAATTTTGATGGCATTTCACTTTTCCAGGAAACTCATTATATGTACTGTATCACTTAACTTCCTAAGTTTTGGAAAACTTCGTAAGTTAAGTGATACAGTTTGGACTCATGCATTATATCCATTTTATAAGAAAGGAAACTAGAATGAGAGTTAAGTTGCTAAGCCCAGTGTGCATCAGAGCCTAGAGTAGAATCTGAGTCTTTCCTTAATATTTTCTGCATCCTATGGCTGATGACAACCATGTCACAGAAAGTAACCCATGCACACAAGGGATAGAGCAGACAGTAGCATCTCTGCGAAGCAGTCTTAAAACATGAAGCTCAAATGCAGTGCTTAGAACAATTTGCCAGTCTGTCTGCCTTCCCAACTGTGTAGAAAACTAATCAACAGTAAGCAACACACTGGGAGTTGAAATCGTGCTTTGCCATAGAAAAAAGGCATTTGCAGGCTGCAGCGAAGAATTCTCAAGTAGGAATGCCATGAGTCCACTGCCTTATTTCTTTTTCTTTTTTTTTTTTAAGATTTTATTTTACTTTTTTAACAGAGAGAGACAGCCAGCGAGAGAGGGAACACAGGCAGGGGGTGGGAGAGGAAGAAGCCGGCTCCCAGCGGAGAAGCCTGATGTGGGGCTCGATCCCACAACGCTGGGATCACGCCCTGAGCCGAAGGCAGACGCTTAACGACTGAGCCACCCAGGCGCCCCCATTGCCTTATTTCTTAAGCTCCATATTGTCTTGCCATCCAATTCACTCTGAAAGCATTTACACTGCAGCCAGCACCCACCCTGCTCTTCAGGCTTACCTCTTGTTCTGCGATCCTTAACGCATTCTCCTGCCGGGCATCTTTGTCAGTCCTAGAACTGGCTGGAGACTGAATTCGTTTGACCAGCCGCTGTTCACACTCCTCCAGGCGTAGCTGGATATTCTTCAGCTCTGAAATGTACATCTTGGCCACAGTTTCCTCTTTGTCCTCTGTAAATACACAACCACAGGATACCACTAAGCACCACAACAGAGGTCAAGAAACCTGAGAACAATAGATTCAGGCTTAGATAAAGGGCAGCATACCTGATATTCCACAAATGAAAGCAAGGCCTTATATGGGGGGAACCTTTTGCCTGATCCTAAATTCCCTGCATCGTATACTCATCTTTAAGGATCTAAACATGTTATTTCCACAAGAAAATGTGATACGTTGATTAGCAATAATGACTGAAATAAGGCCTCGTCATCCATGATCTGATTTTGAGAATTCATCTCTGTAAGTTTTTCTCTATCTCAAGTTCTGAGCCACTCAAATAGTAAGAAGGTGGTACTTTCTAGTCTCCATGAAGGTCTAGTAGCACCCCCTTCAGGGCTCTCAATCCACCATTTCTCTCCCTTTTCCCAAGGCACACACCATTCTCTATGGACTTCATCAGGTGCTGGAAGTGGGTTTTACAAGCCTCCACCTCCTCTTCCAGGCGCAAACGATCAGCCACTGAGAAGAGCAGAGAGTCACGGCTATCCTGCAGAAAGTCTTCACAGTGGGCCTGGAGGTTCTTCATAACCTGGTGGCACTCCCCTGGTGCTGAGGATCGAAGCTAATGAAAAAAAAAGAAGAAGAAATTTCAGTAGAATGGGAACATAATACTTTCTCTAGTTCTCCTTTTCATTGATGTTTAACATATATACAAATCAGTACACACACCATAAATTGCAAACATGTTGACCTTTCAGAATCAGAACTTACCCATGCAGATCAAGAAACAATATTACCAGCACCCCAGAAGCATCCACTGTGCCCTTTTGGACACAACCCTTCATAATGGTCAATTCACCATTATTCCTCCACTATATACACACTTAAACAAGAGCTGCTTGTCCTGCAGAGTGAGAAGAATCCTACAATCTTTGGTCGGCCAAGAAGACCGAAGATGTTGTTTATTTTCATCAGGAATTTCCTTGGCCATGCAGGCTGCTGTTTTTAGTTCCTAGGACCTCCTAATCCTGAAACACTATCCCCAACTCCATTTTACTCCCTTTGGGTGGGTAGGAGTCTCACAGTAATGAAAAAAAAGTTCTGAAAAAAGCTTGCCAATAGGATGTGAGCCTGAGGTAAGGCTTTCACACTTACCTTTTCCAGGTTCCAGGTATTTACAAGGTCAAGATCCTTCCTCAGATAGTTCCAGGAGATAAGGGTTTTGGTGTTAACATGTAGCTGATGCCAAAGGGCCATCACTTTCTGGTAAGACTGCTCCACCCTAGAGAAAACAGAGAACCTGGCTGTAGCTTTTCTAAAACTTGGGATCTACATCAGAGACCTTTCCAGGGGGAAAACGTGATTGCGTTAGCAGAACTGGGTTTATATGTTGAGCAGAGAAGGGCAAGGAATCAAATACTAACAAGGCAATCTTTAGAACAAAATTAACTGAGATATTAAAACAATCTGGATTTATTGCAGTATTATGTCTATGATGTCAGCATATGTTTAGCAGTCTTATAAATGTGATCTGTATATAATATAATCACAAGAAGTGAGAAGATATATCCATGAAGAGAAGTAATAGAGAAAAGTAGAAATAAAATAACCCCACCTGGAATTGTTGAAAAATGGCAATATCAACGCTTAAAAAGTATATTATTGTGGTCTGTATATTCACAATACTACTAAGATGTTCGAAAGTTAAGAGCAACTTAAAAAGTCATCTGGCTTATTAAAAATAAAAAAAACAAGACTGCAGTATGAAGGACGGGAGAAAATTTTTTTTCTAAAGTACCCTATGCCTAATTCAATCTCAACTCCTGGAAGAATTACAAACTCACAAATACACAGATGTATTCAACACAACACACACACCACATTACCTTGAATTTCTTCACGTCAAGAAATGTGAAATATAAAGAATAGGATAGAAAACTAGAAGCCAGGACTTCACTTAAATAAGAGACCTCAAACCCATTAGTTTATCTTCTCTCTCCAAAAATCCCACTAAAATGTCAGTGATCTCAAAATTGATAGTTGAATATAGCAAACTCGGGAAGGTAGAACTCTGGGGTGGGTGGGTTTTATTATAAGCTTAGTGGTATAATTCAGCTTTTAAAAATATGTATGTATATGGTATTAATAAAATATAAAGAAGAAAATTAAGTATCAATATAAAAATCAGTCTTCTGAGAGTAAACTGTTTAACTCCAGCATGATCACTGAATACCTCGACTGAACATCAGCATTTACTGAAAAGCTACAGCATAGCTGCCAGTGCTAGATTTGGTATCATCATAGAAGGTCTTTACCAGAAGAAACTTTAAAACTTGGCTGCTCCGTTTAAGATCACAAATGCAGATTCATCCCTCCATCAGCTCCCTCAGGCCAAGCAGCAGGGGTGGCAGCTGAGCAAAGTTACCTGGTGGCCATCTCAATGGCATCCTTGTTGGGTGAGGGGATGAGGAAACAGACAGATGGCACCATCGCCTCATTCCCTGTGGGGCTGATCACCTTCCACTTGGTCCGCTGTGAATTATCTTCCAAAACACACTCATCGTTCTTGCAGATGGTGATCTGAAAAGAAAAACTCACAAGTTATTGCTAACGGATAAACCAACAACCCATTATGATATGGTGCCTGATTCCAAGGCTATGAAATCCTTATGAAAAAAATCATTTTTGAAATCTGCCATCACTTAGTGAGGGTTCCTGATTGTGATAAAAAGATAACCTTACAAATACACAATATAGGAAAGGCTGTGACATCAAATAAATCAAGAAAGCAAGTGTTGGTTAAATGTTTATTACATGTCAAGTAAGTCAGTATATGAAAGTTATAAGGAGACTGTCTTAAGACCTCCAAGAGTGATCTCTCTGCATCTATAACCATTAGGGTAAACGTTAAAGGGACACGAATAATCGCAACTTTGCTTTTGTGATACTTCCTCTTCTACCCTTCTTGTCATCCCACTCAAATCCCTGAAAAAGTTCAAGCGTTTTGGAATCATTAATTCTTTCTCTTGGGAAATAAGTAACCAACATTATCATCCCTATTTTATAGACAGTAATACTGAGACACAGAAAAGCGCCAGAAAAGTTCATTCTTTTGCATTACAAATATTTACTGAGCCTAATATGTGCCTGGAATTTTGGTGGGCCACTGGACAAAAGAATGGTAAAATGGTAAACTGACGAAAATGGTCCATATTCCACATATTCTGGTGGGGTATAGAGTTACAATACCGTGTGAAAAATGCAATTTACCAGGGAAAGCATGAAAGGGACAATGACCCAGTCTGGCCTAGAGAGGTAAAAAAAAGATTATTCGGGACCTTGAAGCCACATTAAGGAATTCAGACTTTCTAAATAAAATTGAGGAATTGTTATAGGATGTAAGCAGGGAAATGACTTTTTTTTTTTTTAAAGATCATGCTGGGGGCACCTGGGTGGCTCAGTCAGTTGGGTGGCGGACTCTTGATTTTAGCTCAGATCATGACCTTGGGGTCTTGGGATCGAGCCCTGCTTTGGGCTCTGCTTGTGAATTCTCTCTCTCCCTCTCCTTCTGCCCCATCCCCGTTCACATGCTCGCTCTCTCTCTCTCTCTCAAATAAATGAGTGAATCTTAAAAACAAAACAAAACAAAACACATGCTGGTAGAAGGATAAAGAACGCATTAAATTGGGGAGGCGATGCCACGATCCAAGTGAAAGAAAGTGAGAGTCTAACTTAGGGTAGTAGCTGCAGGGACAGAAAAGAGTATATCTAAGGGATATTTATTTACAAGTTGATACTGACTTGGTAGTCCTCCTATCTGTAAGGGTAAGAGGGGAAAAAACCAAAGGTATCGCTCAGGTGCTACAAAGTACCATTTCTTTCTCTTTCTTTCTTTCTTTTTTTCTTTCTTTCTCTTTCTTTCTTTCTTTCTTTCTTTCTTTCTTTCTTTCTTTTCTTTCTTTCTCTCTCTCTCTTTCTTTCTTAAGATTTTATTTATTTATTATTTGAGAGAGAGAGAGAGATTGAGAGAATGAGTGGGAGGAGGGGCAGAGGGAGAAACAGACTCCCTGTGGAGCAGGGAACCCAATGTGGGACTCCCCTGGGATCATGACCTGAGCCAAAGGCAGACGCTTAGCCAACTGAGCCACCCAGGTGCCTGCAAAGTACCATTTTTTTTAAAATTTTTTTTTATTATATTATGTTAATCACCATACAGTACATCCCCGGATTCCGATGTAAAGTTTGATGCTTCATTAGTTGCGTATAACACCCAGTGCACTATGCAATACGTGCCCTCCTTACTACCCATCACCACAAAGTACCATTTTTGACACCACTTAGGATATGGGGCAGATGATGATGCCAATACCCGAGGCAGGGAGCAGGTCGAGACTGTAGAGTTCGGGCTTTTTTTTTTTAAGTATGTTTAAATTCTAATTAAAAAAACAAAATAAGGGTGCCTGGGTAGCGTAGTCGTTAAGCGTCTGCATTCGGCTCAGGGCGTGATCCCGGCGTTCCGGGATCGAGTCCCACATCGGTCTCCTCCACTGGGAGCCTGCTTCTTTCCTCTCCCACTCCCCTGCTGTGTTCCCTCTCTCGCTGGTTGTCTCTCACATAAATAAATTAAAAAATCTTTAAAAAAAAAAAAACACTTCCACCCTTGGACCTCTCCTGATCATAACCCTAACCGAAGGTTGTGCTTCTCCCTTCCTTCCCTCCGAAGTCAGAGGTACCCCTTCCACCAACTCACCTCTATCTGCCGATAGTCACAGATGGCCTTCACAGAAATAGTACTCTTCAGCACGTGGTCGGGACTGCGTGGCTTTAGCTGAACAATGGTTTTTGACCTCCCAACAAGACTGGCAACGGAACTCTTGGACTGTATGAGCTGCTCCTTTTCATCCTACAAAGTGAGAAGAAACACAGAAAGACATTAATGTTGCTCCCCAGGCTGAGTCAACAAAGAAAACTGAGTGCTCCACTCCCTCAGAGAATGTCATTTCTCAGTTAAGTAGGGATCCGTGGTGGAGCCGTCTTAGAAACACAAAGATAAAGAAACAAGGAGGGGTATTTGTCTTCTACCAAGTGCTTTTGTACTCAAATTGTTCAGCTTTCTCCCTGTGCCCTTTTCAATGAATCATGAAGCCACATGCAAAAATAATAAAAACATAAAACAAAAAAGAACTGCCAGCTGCCAAATACAGATAAACACAGCTAACACAGGATTTCCCCAAATAAGGTTCAGAAAGCATGGAAGTTTAGAACAATAATAACAACGTTGCTGTTGCTATTATTATTATCATCATTATTCACTTTCTTACTGGAAGAAGCCAGTTCTTGCCTTCCGCTTAGGAGAAGCCAGAATTGTGCTCTTTAAGAAATTTTTAAATAATCATACCTCCTAAGCTCTACTACTAATATTTCACTTTCTTAAATTGAGTCAAACTTTCTAGAGAAAGATCTTGGCTCCTCCACCAACAATTTAAAAACCAATGCTGTTGGTGAAGACATCATGACAAATGATTTAGGATTTACCTTTTAGTGTCTTGCTGTGCCACAGTCACGTAAATTTGACTAGTTTGAAAGAAGTATCATGCAAAATTGAAGCTCTCAAGTCTCTGCAAACCCCATTATCTTAAAAACTAATGAACTTCTTGCCCACAAAATTGGTAGCAATCTACTACCAATTGTGTTAGAGAGTAAAAGATAATTTTCATGTATTACCAGGATGTGTCAAGCCCATTTTGAGGTTTAAAAAGTCCTTAGAAGAGGGCTTTCTTAGGATGGAAGTAGATGTGATGAGAGTAAAGAGTTAATAATGTTAAGAAATGCCATTAAAGATTTAAGAATATGCAAGTAAAGAAAAAGAAATGCTTAAATAAACTACCTGTGCCTGTCCCCGGGAGCATGATTGGAAGAAATACAACTTTAACTTATTAGTTAAGAAAGAGGAATGGAATATATCAGGGAGACAGCCACACTGTTCCATACTTGAGAGCTGGTCTACCCATTTCCGTTTCCTTGCAATAAAGATGTCAATTTCTGTCTAACCCATAGCCAAACATCTCAAGTTCCAGAGACCAAGTGCTCAGCGTGGTAAAAGTTCTGCAAAGAACCAGAAGCCATGACAGATGCTCCCGAACCTGACGGACAAGCTGAGGAAAAGCTGAGGAGCAGACCCAGGTGACTTCATGCCCAGATGACGCCGCCAACCCGATGCCCCTGACCTGGAGAGGAGGGAACAGAGCAGCGACCCTCGAGAAGAGAAGATATGACAACAACTGCAGAGGAGTTACCCTAAGACAGGAAGGTACTCTGTGGAAGGGAGGAGATAATAGCCAAGGATTATTATATTCCTCCTTCATACTTGGAAGTACCGCCAAGAGAGACATTCTAGAGACAACATCTGAAACGTCAGGCTTTTATCCTTCATTCCAAATTAATTAAATCAACAGATTATTTGCCCAGGTGAAACACTGAATGTGAACCCATTCACAGGTTAATAATACCTGAAAGTGTAAAAATAAATCAATAAATAATACGAATGTTTGCAAATACCCAAGTCTCACTCATGAAAAAAAGAGGACGGTTTGGGGTTATTCTGGTTCTCTTAATTATAATTTTCTACTGAAATGAGAGTCCCCTGCTTCTCATATAGAAAAAATAATTTCCCTATTACATACTCTTCTATCTTAATTTGGGATTAGCTGGAGCCTTGTCTTTCCGAATCTGTGTAACATATATTCAATACATGTAAACAGTCC
Organism: Ailuropoda melanoleuca; assembly: GCF_002007445.2. Taxonomy (NCBI): domain Eukaryota; kingdom Metazoa; phylum Chordata; class Mammalia; order Carnivora; family Ursidae; genus Ailuropoda; species Ailuropoda melanoleuca. Next base: position 16,456,046 of record NC_048219.1, on the reverse strand, counting down.
TGCTCTGATTTTATTACCAGCATTCCTGAAAGAATAATTCATCGGAGAAAATGAATATAAAATTGATTTGGATTAAATACTGGATACAAAGTTTTTTAAAAGTTAATACTGCTACATAAACTGGACAAATATTGCATTACATCTAAGTAAGATTTTAATGTCACCCTTAGTTAAAATCAATATTCTAATATCTCATTTTACCAAAACAAAATTACCAACGAGGAAAAATCTGGCTCAGGTCTAGTTCATTGGTTTGGTTTTAACTCTCTTTTCATGAGAGAGTAAAAAAGAATTTGATGTCACCTAATCCCCTTCAACTCTATTTTTCATGCTCTACACCTCATCTTTGGTCCCAACTACTGAATTAAAATAGAAACAATGCAAAGAAAGTAAGCTGAGCACTAAGTGGCTCAAGGGGAGAGGACTAGGCTTTTACTTCAACAGCACACCCAAAGGAATCTTATTAGCAACTTCTTTACAGAAAGAAAAGAAAAAAAAAAGAAAAAGAACAAAATTGGGGTTAAACTCTATTTGAATATGAGCCAGACTGTATAGTAATGACCCATTGCCCCGGAGCTTTCAAGGATATGAACAGCAGCAGCTGGGATGGTTTACTCTGTTTCTCAGAAGTAATCATCCCGCTGATGCAACACCCACCATGGAGTCCTGGAGCAGGTCCTCGAGGCGAGATAAGCTGGTGTTGTGGTCACAGGAATATTTTCGTTTGATGGAGTCTTGGAGGTTCCTCAAGAATGACTCCAGGTCCCGTGCATCACTGAAGAACTGTGGGGAGAGGAGGGGTAGCTCATGCGTAACTCATCACAACACAAGGATGTTAACCGAGAAAGAGCCACCTCCCTGTGCAGAGCTGGGCAGAACTGATGACTATTCATGATGCTGCATTACAAAGTCCACAGGCGTAGAAACCGAGGGCTTAAAATGCCACATCCAGAAACATTAGTGATGACAACCACAAAGCCTATGGCATCCCACAGGAAAGTCAGTCGGCCTCCCTTCCTCAAAAACACAGCTAGTGACAACACTGGGCTGTGAGACAGACGTCATGAAAAGCCTAGAGGTTGAGTGATCAAATGTTCTAACCCACTGGTAAGGTTACAAAATGATCGGGAAGATTATCTCATTTAGGGCAAAGCCAAGTACAGGTAACAGCTTATTTCCTCCCGCCACCCTCACCTGAAAACAAGGAGTATATTCTCGATGTTGTGATCGACTGAAGAAGAAAAATGGCCCTGGTATTTTTCAGCCCTTCCCATCAAGAGGGAGGGTCTACTTCTCCCCTTGAAGCTGGGCATGTGACTTTCTTTGGCCAGTGACACATTAATAAATGTGACAGTAGGAAAGAGGGCTTGTGCCCTGGGACTTGTTCTCTCTGGCCGTTTGTGGAACATAGCTACTCCGTGAAGAACCCTAGGAGAGCCTATTAGATGCTAGAGACTTGTATACAGACTTGTACCCCACCACCCCCACCGCCTGACATGGAAGTGGTGCCGTTTGGCACCCACCAGTCCCTCGCCTGCCTGCCAGCTGCCTGCAGCCATGCATAAGCTAGGCAAGAGGAGAAAAATCATCTTTTCTCACATCAGCGGAGCCTAGCCCAAATTACTAACCCACGGAACCAAGAGCTAGCTAAAGGATTGTTGTTCTAAGCAGCTGTGCTTTGGGGGGTGGTTTACACAGTACAGGTTAACTAATACAGATGTGTGTTTCACCCTACCTCTTCCACGTGCAGGCTTGCACGCGCGTACAAAACACACACCTGAATGGAAAAGGGTCTTCTCCTGTGCGTGCACACTCTCACACACACACACAGTACACACAGACACACACACAAAGTCCACATACCTGAAAGTAAGCAGTATTCTCTTTTACATGCTGCTCGACACACAAGCACAGCTGCTTCATCCACTGCAACTGGGACTGGGCGGCGGCACTGTAAGCCTGCAGCAACCGAACACACACACACAAGGGCATGGCTTAACAACACGTGTGCGCAATGCTCCCCTCCAAGCGCAGCTCTGCCAGTGACAGGACAGCCGAAGATACACGGAGACAACCGACGGGTTGTCTGAGCTGAGCTGAGTGCTCGCCATCAGAAAGAGGCTTGCCTTTCATCCAACTCGGGTTACATAGGAAAGCCTGTTCCACACTCAACTCCGACTACAGCTGACCCCTGAACAACGGAGGGGCTGGGGCGCTGAACCCCTGTGCAGTCAGAAATCCACACGTGACTTCTGACTCTCCAGAAACTTAACTACTAATAGCCTGCTGTTGACTGGAAGCTTTACTGGTAACATAAACAGTCAATAAACACCTATTTCGTGCATTACATGTTATCATATACCATATATATACTATATACTTGCAATAAAGGAAGCCATAGCAAAGAAAATGTTACTTAAAAAATCACAAGTAAGAGAATACACCTTTACAGTACTATACAGTATTTATTTTAAAAAAAAAAAGCCCACATTTAAGTGGGACCGGACAGTTCAAACCCATGTGGTTCAAGGGTCAGTTGTAAATGATCAGCAAATGATCAGCAAAAGCCAGACATGAATAAATCCCTCCCGGATTCCTCCACTGTCCCTCTTCTCTGGGCAAGGGCACCAAAATGACAAGAGACAGGACCTGCCTGGATGCTTACCGGAAAAAATATGGTTCGATAAGAGTCTATAGCTCTTCTAGTTTCTCATCATACTCTCCTTTGTTAGTCTTTTGGGGTCTGGGATGAAAAGGAGAGGATCCAAGACAAATGATCACTGACACTTCCTCCAGGTGTTGCAACAGAACAAAGTCTCGGACTTGAATGCTTGTCTAATGACAACATCTGAGCACTTGACCCCCACACATTCTCAAGTCACATACCTCCACAGTCTGCTTGGCTGGGTGGTTCTCAAGTGACAGCAGCTCTGCTGTATCTTGTAGAGACCGAAACACATCCTGTTTCTCCTCCAGTTGCATTGTCAACTCCTGAAAATGGAATTCAATTGTATGCAATAAGTGCTATTAAAGGGGGAGGAACCATAAAGAAAAGGCTGTGTTCCCTGCCCAACTTGAAAGGAGCCTCCTGGCGCCAAAATGAGAGGAATAAACAGCACATGTCAGAGGGTTTCAGAGAAGAGCAAAACTGCTAGAATTACTGGAGAATGATTCACAAAGGACCTGGGACCTGGGCCAGACCTGAGGAAGTAGGGGAACACAGGATGAGCACTGGAGGCAGAGAAAGGAGAGAACGTGGCAGGCGAGGCTGGTTCATGTCCCCACTGGCCTAACAGTACCTGACACACCCTTAGATCTCAATCACTGACTGGCGCGCTTTGCTCAGACTTCCATCAGTCTGCAGTGCCCTCCTCTGGCTTTAAATTCTGTAAACAGTACAGGACCCAACTTAGATGCTAGCTCTTCTATGAAGCTAGATACTGATCTCTGCTGTCAGATCTGACCCTTCTTTCTAAGCACTTTCTTTTTATCTTTACCATAGCCTAATGCCCATTCTCAGACAGTTTTCTGTATTATAGCATCTATTCTTTCTCCTTTAACCACAGAAGAATCATATGCCATTCTCCGATCAGGAGATGTTTATATTTTTTAAACTCTAATGGAATTAAGAAGTATCTAAAGTGTTAGTAAAAAAGCTTCCTATTTGCATAGAGTTTATGAAATCCTTAAAAACCTCTGAGATGTGGAAATACACTTAGCAAAAAATGACCCTACCTGTATTCACTGAAAAAGAATAAAATTATACCATTGCCCAATGCTGAATTTCCCTTCCCTTTTTACAAATAAAGATTTTTGACCAAGTAATTATTAAATGAATAAAAGAGAATTCACAATTTGTGAGAAGCCAAGAGTATGCCTCAATTAAACAATATCTAAGCCCTATACTAAGCGCTTTGCCTATATTAGCTAGTCAATCTTTTACACAACCCTTTGAAGTGGTACTATTATCCCATTTTATAGAGATCCAGAGAGATTAAATAACTTGCCCAGGGTCACAGAGCCAGTAAGTAGAGGAGTAAGATTTTGAACCCAGGTCTCTTCCACTCCAAAGCCTAACACCTTAAACACAAAGCTATTCTGAAATGACTCAACTTGCAGACTATACTCTCTTTGTCCAAGACACTGCCTTTTTTAAAAAAAATGTATTTGAGAGAGAGAGAGAGACAGAAGGAGCAGGGGGAGGAGACGGAGAAGCAGATACCCCACTGAACGGGGAACCCAATGTGCGGTGCCATCCTGGGACTCCAGGATCATGACCTGAGCCAAAGGTAGGCGCTTAACTGACTGAGCCACCCAGACACCCCAAGACACTGCCTTTCTAAATGCATTCTAAGTAAATACATTCTAGGGCTCAGGTTCCCCTCTCTCCATGTACACTTCTCACATGCACAGATGCATTTAAGCAGGGAGGTCCCTATTTCTACCTAGCAGAATGCAAATCCAGAAATCCAAGCTCTCAACAGACTAGCCTCTCTGTCTCCCTCCGCTAATACATAAATATGACAGGTCTGTTGTGCTAGACTCACAGAGAAGTAATTTTTCTTGGCTGAGATGTTGGGATTGTTGTCACTCCAATCATATGCTAGTTCCTCCTCCTCCTTCTCATTCAACCAGATCAACTCAGCGGTAGCTCTGGAGACAAATTTATGCAGGCTCTGAAGGTGCCTCATCCGGAAGCTAGACATTTCCTAGACAAAGCAAGGATTACAAGGTTGGATTGCCAGGCTTTCCTCTGCAGAAGACAGCACATGTGACATCAAAGCGAAGAATAACCCAGGAAATAAATTTAGCCTTGATTTTTCATCTCTGGGTGCTTCTCCATGAACTCAAATTTAGTACAAGTTTGGAACAGGACTCCCAGAGCCCTGGTCAATCCTAGCAAGAAGTCAGAACTCCCCAGGTTTTTGTGGGGCTCTCTGAGTAAAGAATGATCCTAGGCCTGTCCTACTCTGGACAATCTTGAAAGACAGGAACGAAGAAGAGACAGGAGTCTCCTTCCTACTGATCTCGAACTTTTAGTTTTGGTGTCTCAAAGCACACAGAGTCACTTTGGTGAAACACAGAAACCAGGACGGGTTCTACTAATTAAAACTTTCTGGGGCAGTGGTTTCTGATCCACTGCGAAAATTAAGAAAATGTTATAATACACATGAACAGTTGCAAAATAAGTGATATAACCTAATAAACATAAAAACAAAATAGGGCTGAATCATTAACTTTCTGAATTAGCGAAGACAGTTGTTTAGAAGGAACTGGATTGTCCGTGAGGAGAACAAAAGAGCTAAAACTCACCTTCAGTTTACAATACTGTGTCTCCAGTTTTCCGAGAGTTTCAACATAACTGGTATGGAAATTTTGGGACATTTTTCCCTGATAAGGAAGGCATGAATGAAATAAAGATACATTAGAAAAAAAGTAAGTCAACTATATATACAGTATGGTTTCAACTATGTCTGCACACATACAGGGACTGGTTAGCTGAGATAACAAATCTCTGGGTCAGGTTTTAAAGCCTGGGGCAGCAGTGGGTGAGGGACGGTTCAGTGGGTGAGGGACGGTTCAGTGGGGGTGAATACAGCTGACAGATCTCGTGCTTCCAGTAACTCTGGGAGGTTTCTAGCAAAACCTATGCCTGATGATTCCCAAACTACTCGATAGCTTTTTTGAAGGGAAAAACTGAAATCACAAATGGGAAGACAGAATGAGGGAGGGAGAGACTGAGTGAATAGTTCCTCCATACCAGCTCTCCCTGCAGGCGGCAGGTGAAGTGGAAGGAGCATGAAGTTTTGGGGCAGAGGGTTCGTGTTTGGCAACTGCATCCACTACCTACTGATTTTGACCTTAGCTTTCAGTATCACAATTCTTTTTAGTAAAAAGGGTTAATAAAAATACCTTGCTCATGAGGGTATTTCAAAGAGTAAAAGAGACACATTTGGAAAGGGAATTTGCTGTAAAGTGCTGTTCTTGGTTATCCTTCTTTTCCAGAGCCCCCATCTTCTATGTCTTTTTTGGGTTTTTTTAAAGTGCGTTCCATGCCCAGCGTGGAGCCCAACATGGGGCTAAAACTCACAACCCTGAGATCAAGACCTGAGCTGAGATCAAGAATCAGATGCTGAACTGACTGAGCCACCCAGGCACCCCCAAGAGCCCCCTTCTCAGAAACAGCGGCACCGTACAAGCGACTCCATTACCTGCCCTGCCTCACCACACCCTCCCGTAATGGATTCTGAATGCCACGCACCTCATACAACCTGGCCTCTTTGACACTTGAGCCCAGTTCTTCCACGCTGGTGTGGATGTGCTGCTGTGTTTCCAGCTGCAACTCCACACTAGGCAGGTCATTGCCCCATTCTGCTCGCTCCAGTTTCATCTGGAAAAGAAAAAATATGTATATAATTGGCTGAATAGGCAAACACAGAAAATTTTCAGAACTGATGTTGGGCAAAGGGGTTGAGGATAGAAAACTGGGAAAGAGGACACCTAGGCCGTCTCCCTCATGGTCTCTTACAGGAAAACATGCCACTGTCACCCCCAAAGGAGCTGGAAACTAGGCCCCACCAACTACTGCAGCAGGGGCAGCCTTCTGTTGCCACTTTATGGGATATATTCCTGAATTTACCAACCAGAAAGATGTTTCTGTGGACTGAAGATTAACTTTATAGTTTAGGCCTTTTCCTTTATGGAGGCTCTTCACTTCACAATCAGAATGGATATAAAAAAGAAATATCTGAAAATGTTAAACTCATTCATGGCATCAACTATTGACCAATGGCAGGTAATTTTCCAATAGCTTGTCTTTGGATGTTTTTATTTACTCGTACATGGGGGCATGGGAAGAATTTAACAAAACAAAATAACAAAACGAAACGAAACAAAACAAAACAAAACAAAAGGATGGGGTGCCTGGGTGGCTCAGTCAGTTAAGTGTCTGCCTTAGGCTCAGGTCATGACCCCAGGGTCCTGAGATGGAGCCCAAGTCCCTGCTCAGTGGGAAGTCTGCTTCTTCCTCTCCCTTTGCCCCTCCCCCTGCTCATGCGCACACGCTCTCTCTCTCTCATAAATAAAATCTTAACAATAAAGAAAGCAAAAGGATTAGAAGGATAAAAAGGACAATATCAAACTTTAACCACTATTCTAGAATACATGTAAATAATGCCCCTAAGAATAGTGAAACACAGGGAGCCTTGCTGAAACTCAAGAGGTAAGACCAACAACAAAGAGTGAAGAATAAGCTCCTCTGCCAATGAGGAAATTTCCAAAAAGGTGACTGAGATTTATAGGCTGAAATTTCTCCCATGAGCTCCACTTTGAGCAGTTAGCTGAAGGGAACAAATTCCCAAAGGGCTTTAAATCAGAAAAGCCTATGCTATTTGGTGTGGGACTTTTGAGGATTTGAGCTGAACCCACCCATTTAACATTTGAGAAGGGGGCTTAAGTCCCAGGCAGCATTAATAATTAAGAGAGTTTACACAAGGGGCATAGAGCAACCTGGCCCCCTTCGACAAGCTGCCGGATCCAGTAAACCTGAATGCACTGCTTAAGCATTTGGAACATACACCCACCTGCATTTCTTCTACCCAAGACAGTAGTTCATACACAAATCGAAGATTGCCTTCATCCTCAGAGGAGGAGATAGACACAAGTTCAGCCCGAGTCATGGGCTTTCGGAACCAGGAGGTAGAGGAAGAATGGGTTCCCTTGGTCAGGGGTTCTGCCTTTAGATGAGTAGTGGTTAAAGTAGAGGGCGGAGCCAATTCAAGTGAAGAGAAATGGCCCTTCCGATACAAGTTTGTGCACTCTAGACGCAAGGTGACCAGTTCATCCTGCAGGCGCATAACCCTGAAATGCAAGAAGAGAAAAAAGGAAGGGACTTAAATCTGTAACTCACTTTTTTCTAAGTAAGCTCCATGCCCAACGTGTGGCTTGAACTCACAACCCTGAGATCAAGAGTTGCATGCTCCACCGACTAGGCCAGCCAGGCACCACTGTAATGTACTTTTTACGATAAAATATTTCTTATCCATTTGAAAACGAGATAAAAATAAAAATGAGACCATATCGGGAAAAGTGTTTTGAAAAAGAAGTGTTATATGAACGCAAGGTGGTATTAACATCTTCATCATTTGGAGCTGTTGAGGCAAATGCCAAATTACAGTGTTAATTGGAAGGAGGCAAACCAGTATCTGTTTATGTAACTTTTGGATAGTATAACAGAATGAACAATGGATTAGGGGTCAAAAGGTGTGAGTCTTTGTCTTGGCTCTGTACAATTACATGACTTAGATGCTTCTCATCCCCTCTTGGTTTCCTTCTCCGTAAAATGATGCATTCAGTCACCAGCAGTTCTAACCCAGATGTGGAACATAACCGGCAGGTCACTCTGAAATGTGTGTGGGTGTTGTAAGATGCCACAATGATGAGGGAATCCTGCAGGTACAGGGCCTGCAGCAAAGGGAAATTGTCCTCCACCATAAGAATTTTTCTGCCCCAAATACCTATAGTATCCCCACTGAGACACTGACCTCTGACCCAAGTTACAAGATTCAGAGCCTGACTCTTGATCTGAGAGCCTCAGCAGTAAGCAAGCCCTCTATCTGAGTCTCACAGTCCTCACCTAAAAGCCAGCTCTTCCAGCTGGTAGTAATTCTCATCCCGGAGGATCTGGAGGTCCACCTGCAGCTGTCTGATGAGACCTTCACATTCCTGAATGTACATGATGACATCTGACTCGCACTGTACCGGCTGTCCCGATTCCAGGTGAGCAGCGTCCTAGGAGGGAAAGGGAGTAATGGACGTGGGAGAATGCCAGTACCCTCAGCCACATGGACCGAGAGAACCAAGTGGGTTGCCGCACATCCAAGAGTGAGGAAGTGACATGGCTGGACTTCTCAATCATTAATCTGGACCATGAGAGCCCAGGGTGAGAAGGGGAGAACACGTGACACGAGGGGAGGGACAACACACACTCACAGCCTGCAGTGTATTCTTAGCTAGTGTCAGCTTCTCTTCACAGTTCAAAGCACCATTCTGGATTTTGTTTGCAATCTGTAGCAGCAGTTCCAGCCTATAATAAGATAAAACCCATAGTCATATGCCAGGCTCCAAGTGGGTGGGTAACATCACGTCGCCTTCAGGCCCCGGGCCCACCTCTCCACAGCTGGGCGAAGTGACTTCTCTCGCTCCAGCATCTCGATGATGAGCTTTCCCCACTCTTCCTCCACATCATTTGGGTGGTAACCTTGAGGCAGTTTAATTCGGCCAAATTCAATCCACACCTAAAAAATCCCAGAGACACTCCTTTAGTCCAAAAACACAGCCATGCCCTCAGGCCCAGTTTCATGCATTTGTGCTACCTCACTTCCTGCTTCTTCACCTCGCCACCAGCAGTTTCTCCCGTGTCCAATAAAAGGAAACAGCTGAATACCTAGCAGTACCCCAGCCTGAGGTCAGAGTAGAAAAACCAGCTCCAAAATACAGGGACTACTGCCTGTCTACATCTTTCCATTCCTTCTACATTTGCCATAAATCCTCCTGTCTTCTCGATAACCCCCCTTCTGCAAAGGCCCAATGCCCAAATCTACAGTTTCAAATTCTCTAGGAATCAAAATGTGGATGGAAGTCTCTTTCCTTTCCATCTTAGCGAAAGAATTAGCTTCCTTCTGAAAAACAGAAAACTCATTCAAAAAACTCGACATTTCTGAATAAATGTATGTCATTTTTCAAAAGCCTCTAAGAAATACAGATGGTTGATACTGCCCATTACCACAAATTTTCAACACCAGCCTAAAAGGCTTGTCTGTCACCCTAAGAATATTGCTATTAATGCAGGCTGGGAAGAGGATGCAGGCAATTTAACCAAGAAGTAACAATAAGGCAAACCAGCACACCCCAAGAATCAGTAAAGGATAAGCTTCCTTACCTCTAATAATTTATATAATTCCTCAATTCTTCCTTTTTCTCTCTCCTTGGCCAGAATTTCTGTTTCTTTGAAGTGTATATATTGGTTATAAAGTGCCTACAAAATTAATATTTGGTAAATGAGTGGATGGGTGTAAGCAACCTGACCCACCTTTTATCCCACCTCAGCCAGGAGCCAGCAGCAACAAGCTCTGAGACTTAATCCCAGGAATGAATTTACAAAAAACAACTTAAGTCCATGACTTTACCTTTAGTTCTACAGGGTTCTGGGGAAAAGATTTATCTGACATCAGTATTGTATGCTGTTTGATCCAGGGAATGAGGGAGTCCACTCGGCTTTGGTATTCTTGCCACCTGGAGTCTACTTCCTATTGCCAAAAGGTAGATATCACACACCTTCCGATTAGTGGTACACAAAACCAGCACGGGAGACAGTAGCTTAGGCCACCCCAAACCACATAAAATCCCTTTCCTCTAATTGCCTACACGGCTGCTCAGCCTAATGCTTCGAGTCCCAGTTTCAGAGCTCCTCAAGGACTCTCAAGAGGGTATTCAATTTCCTGACACTAGAATAGTCAATGCTGAATGCTACAAAATTAGCAGCATCTGGATTCACTGGCTGGGACCAAAGACGATGACCATGTATAAAGAGGATGTAGATTCAGTCTGCTCTGTATAAACGTGCTCTGCCTACGGTGAGTGCTTGAGAAATAAGGTCTAATCAGTACATTCCACCCAAACGTATCAAAGTCAGAAGGTATTTTGGGAAAGTGTTCTTGTACCGTAGCACTGATCCCTTCTCCACCCTCAGGGACTTTAGGGAAGGCATCATAAATTGAAGACACGTAAGTGATCACAGACTTTTCATCTGGAGATGGCACATCCACATCTGAGAGAAAAAGGGTAAGACATTTCTTAGTCAGAACAGGTGACGCTGCCAGGAGAAGGACAATGAATATAAGGCGACTCTTTGGCGTCTCACCTTCAGCGTCTAGTAAGCGGGTGACCCCCAATCTTTCTGCCACTTCGAAAGCCTGCTCCAAGTTCTCGCGGTTACTTTGGATTTGTACCCTCTCCATATCCACCAGATCAGGTCTGTAAAAGTCCACCAAGGCACATGAAAGGCCACCATCTACATGTCATATATGAGTTCACACAAAGTATACCTTTTCGAAGTACCCAGAACTGGAATACACTAATTGCGTTAGAGAGAAAGCAAGAGGTGTAGAAAGGTACTAATCCCATTTTCAATTACACGTCAGGAGCCGAGTGCTCGCTCATTCTAAATGAACAGAGCAGGTAGGCTGGATTTCATGGGAGAAGTATCACAAACTAGTATAGAGTGAAAATTGTAATGTATTTATGACCACTAAGAGTGCAATCATTTTGATTTTTGTCATCAAAATTCCTATCTTCCTCACTCCTTTCAATCCAGCCACCTGCTGTTTCTCATCCACTCCAAGTAAGCCCCCACTGCAGGCCCTCTGCACTTGCTGCTTCCTCCCAGTGCAGCACCCTGACCCGAGAAGGCCTGCATGGCTCACTGTTTTACAGCTCTGCTCCAACACCCTAATCAGAGAGGCCATCTCCAGCAGCCCCGTCCGAAGTACCACAAAGCCCATCACTCTCTACCCCATCTCTTATGTAACAGTACTTACCGTCCTGTAACGCCGTGTATTTGTTTGTTTGTCGCCTAACAAATAAATAAGTTCCGTGAAAGCAAGAGCTGCTGCTGTTTTGTTCACTGATATTTGTACCCAGTGCCTGGAATAGTAGGAGTTCAATACATATTCCTTTTTTAGATGAGTAAAGTGAACCAGGGTCTTGATTCTTGGTTGAGAGGAAAATGGCATTATAACTTATTATAAGAAAGATGAGAAGCTCCTCCCGGCACAGGGAAATTCTACTGCATTTACCTGTACCGGTGAATAAGTGCATTGAACATCTTCCCATCACTCCAGCAGGAGGAAAAATTGGTACATTTGATTCCTGTGTAACCAGCTGTCACCTTCTGGGTCCACAAGAGCAGCTTTTCCTTGGCTGACATGTCCCCTGACTCTCCACTAATGTAGATGTCAGAGATCTGCCAAAAGACAGGACGTGGAGTACTTTAGTTTAAACAAGACGAAGCCTTCTAGCCTTCTCTGCTTCATACATATGGCTCTTAGAAGGAAATCCAAGACTGGCAGAACTTGACTACAGCTCCAACATAGATTCATTCTCTTTGGTAGTCAAAGGGATGCAAATTAAAATCACAAAGAGGTCATTTTTCACCCACCAAATAGGGAAAGATTTTTGTAATGATACTACCAGTACTGGAGAGAATACCTAACATGAATTCTCACACACCACACTGGAGAGAGCACACGTGACCTAATTCCTCCAGATGGCAGTTTTGAATCAAAAGTCTTAAAACACACATACACTTGATAGGAAACCATCAGAGATACATGCAAAAAACGTTTATACAAGAATGCTTATCAAAATATGATAAACAGGGGCGCCTGGGTGGCTTAGTCGTTAAGCATCTGCCTTCGGCTCAGGTCGTGATCCCGGGGTCCTGGGGTCGGGGCCCCACATCAGGCTTCCTGCTCAGTAGCGAGCCTGCTTCACCCTCTCCCACTCCCCCTGCTTGTGTTCCCTCTCTCACTGCCTCTCTTTCTGTCAAATAAATAAATAAAATCTTTTTAAAAATATGATAAACATTACAGCAAAAATTATAGAGCTTCAACTCTAATAAGGGTTGATCGGTTACAAAGTAAGAGCACATCCACATGGTAGAATCCTCTGTGGGACTTAAAAAGATATGCTTTAACAAATCTTAATGATATTGGAAAATGATCACCATATTTTATGAAAAGAAAAAGAACACAAACAAAACAGTATATAATAATAGTGGTTTTGTGTTAAAGATATACTGAATACCTAAGTATACAGTCATATGTACAGATATATACTTACGTATACCCAAGATACGTGATAAATGCATATATGTACGTGAGAGTAAATAAGGCAAAATACGGAGAGAAAGACACCAAACTAGTCATCACACATATCTCTAAAAGGTAGCATTAGAGGTGATATTTTTATTTTCCAAATTTTCTGTGTCATGTGCATTTTTATAAGAAAAAAAGTTATTTTACGAAACCCCCCAAATCTAGCACAGGAACTACTTTAGAGAGAGGACAGTATGGGAGAGAAGTAAGTGCATGCCTTTGGTTCCATTCAGACCTGGGCTTGAATCTCAACTTCACCAACTGTAAGCTGGACCTCAGTCATAACATCTATAAAGTGGGGATAATACCTACCACCTTTTCTCAGGGCTGCTGTGACAACCAACGAGATTACAAGTAAAGCTCCTAGTCCAAACACAAGGCTATGCACAACACAGTTCCATTTGTTCTTCTTTGTATGGCTGACGGTCTTCCTTCAATTCTTACTCCCACATAACACTGACTGTGATCTTCAATTACTGGCTTTTATTTCATACATTTGGTCTTATCTCTCCAAGACTGCAGGTTTCCTGAGGAGCCAGTCCCACATCTTAATAATCAGAACGATCTAAAATTCAAGAGCAGCCCCTACGAGGAAGAGCTCATCAACATGGCATGTTCACGCAGAAGTGGGGACGTTGCAGAAGAAATAATTTCCAACTGAAACTCAGTGAGCACAGAGCTTCCATACATCACCCACAGCCACCTAGTGCTGTGCTGGTCACATGCTGGACACTTAACATGTCTAATTAATCATCATTTAGTTCAAAAATAAAACAATAAAAAATGTAAAAAAATAAAATAAACAAACGTATTTTGGGGTAAGGCCCACCTAGAATCCTGAGACGCACTATTTTTTGACAGCAAGCTTACTTTTTAGTAAATTCAAAACAGTTCATAGTATAACCAAACAAGTTTGAGCTAACGTCAACAGTGGCTGTCTCTCCTGGAGTGGGACTATGGATAATTTTCTTTTCTTTTTGCTTTTCTTTTCTTCAAACTTTAAATAATGAACATACTTTACTTTTATAATGAAAGCTACAAAATAAACTTTATCAATAAGAAAAAGAATAAGCCTTTGAGTCAGAGAGACATGCATTTGAGAGGAAGTATTTACCAGGAATGTAACCTCAGGCAAATAAATTATCTAAGCTTCTTGTACCCCATCATCCCCATATTTAAAATAAAACAGTAACTTTCTCGTAGGATCATTATAAGGATTAAATAAAGTGATGTAGGTAATGTACTGAGGGAACATGCATTTCCTTTCTATCATAATAAAAAAGCATATGCTGGGGGCACCTAGGTGGCTCAGCTGGTTAAATGTCTACCTTTGGCTCAGGTCATGATTCCAGGGTCCTGAGATCAAGCCCCACATCAGACTCCTTGCTCAGCAGGGAGCCTGCTTCTCCATCTCCCACTCCCCCTGCTTCTGGCTCTCTCTCTCTAAGTAAAATATTTTTTTAAAAAAAATAAATAAATAAAACAGCATGCCCAGCACAATTTTGGAGCCAGGTGTTTTGGGCAGGGAAGGCACAGGCATGTCAGTAGAACACCTGTCTCCAAGCTGTCTCCATCAGGTGCGGCTCTATAAAAGGAGTAGCCTCCCTGGTGGTCAGTACAAGGGGGCAATCAGCAATAAGGCATTTCCAAGTCTCTGAATACAATTTACAAACTCAAACTGGTAGATAAGATTAAATATCTGGTGAAGATACTCTAAATTCAGAAAAACACAGGGCCAGGAACTTTAACACTCCATTAAGTATACAAGAAAGCTGAAGACTATTAAATCTTACTAAGGTGTCTGAAGAAAGACTACGAGAACAAAAGAGTATGGGTAACCTGCATGGAGTCTAGAAAAAGGAAATCAATACGTATTGCCTCCAAGACTGTGATGGCAAAATGGTGGCCTAACCAGTGGATTCCAGGATTCTCGTCCCCTTGACAGGTGCATTTCTACAGGAGAAATAAGACTCCCAAACGTTGATGATGCCAGTTAGTAAGACCACCCTATAAATCTCTCTACCCACCATTTCTTTGCTCTGACTCCATGTTCACCCGACAATCTTCAGATTAGTATTTGCTCACAATATCCCAAAGCAAAAAAATGCACTGAGTGGTCAGTTCAAATACTGTACCGCTTGGCATTTACAACCATA
Source organism: Ailuropoda melanoleuca (assembly GCF_002007445.2). Lineage (NCBI taxonomy): Eukaryota > Metazoa > Chordata > Mammalia > Carnivora > Ursidae > Ailuropoda > Ailuropoda melanoleuca. The sequence continues at coordinate 16,440,955 of NC_048219.1, read as the reverse complement.
GTATAAAGTAATTAATTTATATCAGTTAATCTCTAGCAAGTATGATCACTGTCAGTCAATCCCTTAAAACTCAGTCAACTCCAAGTACGCTGAAAAAACAAAGTACAGAGTTGCAAAGCGGAGGGCCCAATGATGGATCACAGTACCCAAGCTGCCATCCTGTGACTCCGGTGAAAACAGCCCCTCCCCGGTACCAATTCTATTCCAGTTCTCCATAACGACACTTCGAGATGCTTATGTCAGTGGCTAGATACCACCCACCACTGACAGATCCCAGCACTTCCACTGTAGCCGCCTCACATACATATTAAGGCAAAAACACTGTCAGGAACAGGATACGTTGAAGTGAAAAGGGATAGAATTTGAATAAACAAGCGGAAATCTGAGTATTTGTGTTTAAAATTTTTTTTCTGCTTAATTAATTGGCATTGTATGTCCAATACAACTGTAGTCAATCTCTGGTGGCATTCTAGCTGCCAATCCCATACCTTGTATATTGCACTGAAAATAGTTCAATAGACAGCTTTACTTCAGATTTTCCACACAGCTATAATGAGACAGAGAAATGTCTGGATCTCTAAGGGAAAGGAAAAATACCCGTTTGGATTAGGGCCTTTCCTAGACCGTGAACTGGATGAGAAAAATGGGATTATCAACACAACCATCTTAGTAATTATATTGGGCTTTTGTCCATCTCTTCATGGAACGCTCACATGTGACGTGCACGGTGCTGTCCTTGGGGCTGTAGAAGCTTTTACCTTAATCTCCCAAATGCAGAAACCCAGCTTCAGTGTCAGGGAGCTTTCTCCCTCATCTGGATTTTTATTCTATTTTAAAGATATATTTATTTATTTTAGCGAGAAAGAGCGAGCGAGTAGGAGCAGCGAGGGGAGGGGCAGAGAGATACTTCAGCCGGTGCCACACCAAGTGTGAAGCCCAAAACGGGGCTCGATCTCATAACCCTGAGCCGAAACTAAGAGTCAGACACCCAACTGACTGCACCATCCAGGTGCCCTATCTCATCTGGATTTTTAAAAGGAAGCCATCTGGAGAGGACAGCCTCAACACCATCCCAGACACTATGCAGGTCTACCCGAATTCTCTTTCAACCCATACTTTCCAAGCCTTGATTAATTCCTTCTCTGAAGTTTGTCTAAAAACTTAATGTGTTCCTAATAATTCAATAAGTATTTATTGAACAACATCTCATCTGTGCTTAACATTATTCCAGAAACCATGGAGAAGAACAAAAAAAGTCAAACACCACTGATTCATTCTGTTATTTCTTTGACAACCACTGTGTTCTAGAAGCTGTGGTTGAGTTCTTGGTATCTCAAGACAAAAAAGTCAAACACTGGGGCGCCTGGCTGGCTCAGCTGGTAGAGCATGGGACTCTTGATTTCAGGGTTGTGAGCAAGTTTGAGCCCCACACTGGGAGTAGAGATTACTTAAAAAAAAATTCTTAAAAAAAATGTCAAACACCAATTATTCATTCTGTTGTTTTTTGACAATCACTATATTCTAGGAGCTGTGTTAAGTTCTTGGTATCTCAAGGCCAAAGCACAACCTCAGGCCTCAAGCCCAAGCAATTTAGCAATCTGACACACAGAGGGATCAAGGCTGCAACAGAGGGAAGCAAGTAGCCCAAACTAGGAACGTCAAGGAACATCTCTGAGATGACATTTATGCTGAGTTTCAAGACATATAAGTTAGCCAGGTGAAAGGAGGGAAATAAAAAAACAGATATACTTGCCTTGAAACAATTTATGTGATAGTTGCCCTACCTGGCTAAAATAAGACTATCCCAAATATAAGGCCCTCCCCAATTTTTCTAAATAATAACAGAAGGATGGAAAAGAGGAATGGAGAGAGGGAACGTTTGTGGTCTTCTTGAGTATATAAACTTTTAGAAATTTATTTACATGTATACACGTTTAAAATTAAGCAGTGTGTCTAATGCATTAACTTAGAACTAATGCCACTTGCTGTGATGAGCACCAGGTGATGGGAAGCGTTGAATCACTATATTGTACACCCAAAACGAATATTACAGTATGATAACTAACTGGAATTTAAATAACAACTGTTTAAAAAATTTGAATTAATGCATTTTCTACTTTTACATTTCATAAAACCACGTTATTCAAACTCCCCACACTCACCTTTGGCATCAATGTCTTTTTCATCAATAAAGCTACTTTAAAAAAAACTAAAGCTACTCTTTGAGTGAATATTCTGGAAAACATCACCTACATTTCTTATTAAGATTTCTGAGACACAACAGCACTTTTCTGGATCCATGTTGTCACTGGAAATTTTATTCCCAGCCACGGGAATCCAGTTGCATAACATTGAATTAGACTCCCCCCCCCCCATTCATTCATTCTATTGGTATTTATTTATGGTTCCCATAATCTGAACACTTGCTGTGTGTTTTTTGTAAGTGATGTGAATGATTTTTTTAAGTTTTTAACGTGATTAAGACTTAGACACGATACATTCAATGCTTCGAATTAGGACGTTTATAGTCTCAAAAACAATATAACTAAAACTTTCTTAGGTTTTTTGTCTAACCAGTTAATGTGGGTTGATCTCTATAAAAGTTGATATCAATTGAACTGATGGTGACACAAATTCATTCATCCTTTTTCATGAACTGACTGTAATTTCACTGGGAGCCCAACAAGACGAAAAACTTTTTTATAAAGTCAAATACAAAGAAAATCCTTCTTTTCTGAAGGCTAGTTTCTGGAGGGAAAAAAATCTTACCTTGCATGCACCATATGTGGTAGGTCACATGAAAGAGTTACGCTGAAGACCCCAAAGACGCAACCGTAATAGAGTTACCAATAATATCCAGCAGAGGATCTCAGCAGAATGAAAAGTTAGTGTGGGTTAGGGTGATAAAAAAAAAAAAAATCACACTTAAACAAGTATGATTTAAACTTATCCTGGAAGGATGTTCTAGAATAGACAAAGAGAAAGTAGAAAAGAATTCTAGGTAGAAAGTGGACGCAAACAAAGACTGGAAGTTGAAATAAGTTGAAACTGGAAGAGATGGTTGAGGGGTTGACCTGTTAAGATAGGTAGGTTCAAAGGGAAAACTGACAAAGGAGAGAAGGTTAGATAGATCACTGAGGGTTGGAAGGCTAGGCTGTGGAGTCTGGACTTTGTAAGTCTATATAAGTCTCAGGGAATGGGACTAGGTATAGTGAGCAAATAAGAGACTTGTTTCTCATGTCCTGAAGTTTCTAGCTGATTTCATTCCACGACTGAAAACTTGCATACAAGGAGCAGGTGACGGCAGGTACCGTCGTTCATAACAAATGCCTGGCTAGTTAGAGGGCTCTAAAGGCAGCTGTGTTTATTATCAACATCCAAGTTAGGTTAATGGTCAAGGGGTGCTCCTTTTAGCATTCCAATTCAGAGTCTTGGAGGGCTCTTGAGGGAATATGACTAGATGGAAATCCTCGGTCGTAAAATATGGTCATCCTTCAATTCTACTAACTATTAGTAAACTGCTCTCCAAATACCAGTTCCACTTGGACTATCACTTCCATACACAGGGTGCAAGGGGATTTTCCATCACTCTAGACCCTCATCTGCACTTGGAATTTTCAGACTTTTTAGTTTCGGATGGGTATAAAATGCTAACTTGTTTTGATATTTATATCTTTGATTACTAGAATGTGTATGAGGCATCTGGGTTTCCTTTTTTGTGAATTGCTTATTCCTGGGTTTTCCCCTATTTTTCTATGAGAAATTGGTAGGAATTCTTTTTTTTTTTTAAAGATTTTATTTATTTGACAGAGAGACAGCCAGCGAAACAGGGAACACAAGCAGGTGGAGTGGGAGAGGAAGAAGCAGGCTCCCAGCAGAGGAACCTGATGTGGGGCTCGATCCCAGAACGCCAGGATCACACCCTGAGCCCAAGGCAAACGTTTAACCACTGTGCCACCCAGGCGCCCCGGTAGGGATTCTTTAAATACTAATACTAATAACTAGCATTTATTGTGCTAACTCATAAAATTCTCACAACTCTACAAATTACATACTATTCTTATCCTCAATTTACAAATGAGGAAATTATATCACAGAGAAGTAACTCGCCCCAAGGTACACTGCCAGTAAGCAGCAGAGCTGGAATTCAAACTCCGCCAGTCTAGCTCCACACTCTTAACTGCCTTACTTACACTACATTTCACAGATTCTGAATATTAATCCTTTTTCAGAATATGCATTATGCAATAATTACCATTATTTTTCTCAACTTTCCATTTGAAATAGAAAATTTCAAAAACATGCAAAAAGAAACCGAATACTATAATGAACTCCTAGGCACCCATCACCCAGTTTCAACCACTTCAACTTAGAGCTAATCTTGTTTCATCTGCACTCCGCCCACCTCACCCTCCCCTGTTATTATGAAGCAAACCCACACACATGGCATTTCTTTCATACACACTTCAGAAAGCATCTCTGAAACATGAGGACGGTTTTTAAAAAATATTTTATTTTTAAGTACTCTTTACACCCAACGTGGGGCTCAAACTTAGAACCCCGAGATCAAGAGTCGCATGCTCTATCGACTGAGCCAGCCAGGAACCCCAATAAGAAAGGCTTTTTTTTTAAATTTAAATTTTTAAATAATCTCTATACCTAACATGAAACTTGAACTTACAACTCTATGCTCTACTAACTGAGCCAGCCAGGCATCCCTAAATCACGAGGACTCTTTTTAACATAACCATACCACCATGTTATACCTAAAAATTCATGATGATTCTTTAGCACTAATTTTTTGAAAAAGAAAAAAGTCCTTTCTTAAAGCTCTAGCTTTGACTTTAACTGCTACATTCGTCTAATAGGATCATCTGGTTAATTTTGCTTTCTTCGTGCAATACAAAGCCAATATTAGTAAAACAACTCCCTATAATTAAAGAGGAGAAATGGGAAAGGGATACTTGTAAACTGAAAAGGCTGAGCCCAGAAAATAATATACCAACCAATTTCCTTCTCACCACTTCTAGCCTCCAATGTTATCTTACTATTCACTGTAGGGACTCTAAGGTTTCGTGGCAAGGACACTGGTATACAGCCAGATTCTTCATTCGACAGAACCAGCCAACAGCGTGGACAGGAGACTGGCATGGGAGCCAAGCCAGGGAGGGGGAAGGGATTTTCAGTAATTTTCCTTGTTCCAGTAAGCCAGGTATTATGGATACTGATGGCAGCTGGGGGGAGGGAGTCCTCCTGAGAGAAGCTCTGTGCCTGACACTCCCACCCAGCTCCAAATCCTAGCCCACTTATTCTGAAAACCATTTTTGTTAGCTGATCCTTGTCATCCTATTTCGGCATTAACTATTTCCTGGCAAGGGAAGCATCAACTATCACAGGTGAACCAGAAAGTAGACCATTTGTTTTCTCCCATTAAACTCCACACTCCGCAAAAATCAGTTCCCAGTTCTCTCTATCCTGAAAAGAAACAAAACCCACTGCGAAGTTTGCGCAGCCACAGGCTGGTCCCACGCCCATCAGTACGCCCTGGGCGGATCCACAGGAGAGATGATGTGGCCTGAGTTATGCCAACAACAGACAGCACTCTGGAACCTGAACTGCTTCCCGAGGAGGGTTACTACTCTGACATATTAAAAGCAAAACAAGCACCAAAAAGCAAACCAAAAAATCAAGCCTGTGGAACTGCCAGGTGTCTCCTCTTTAGGAAGGAGCTGGAGTGTGACCAGCAGCAGCTGCTCTTCTGACCCGTGTCCTCCCAGGGCTCTCATACTCAAGAGAGGGTACGCACACTCCTGTCGGATGCTCTCGCCTGGAGTCTCAACCCACATTTTACAGGAGGCCTGCGGTGTCAGAACGCCGCCTCTGTTTCCCTGGCCGCTGCTGTCCTCGAGGCCTGGGGAACAGCCTGCTGATAAGGGAGCAGCTCCCTTAAGACAGTTCCTGTCGGAACCAGTGAGGGTTTCAGGCCTCTTGGCCTAAAGGACTTTCATTCTGAAGGGACCTCACACTTACCCTGAGAAGTTACTTCTTATCTGTGATATAGGATGGTCAGTCTGTGATCCCTGTTTCACACGACAGACATGGAGCACCAGAAATCTATCAGGTATCTGAGCTGACACTCAGTCACTGGGTTTTTCAGGCTGGACTACAACTGAGTGGTCTGGCTCTGGAAGGGTAGAAGGGATGGGATGCCCAGAAAACACCACACACCAATTTGACTCACACTGAACAGCAAACGAATCACACTGCTGTCAATACTGTTGAACTACAGATCGTGGTCTGAAAGGTTTCTCTCACCAATTTTTTCCTTAAGACTCCGCACAGGGCTGTCCAGAGCCTTCCCTTTTCAGTGTGGAGATCCCGGACTAAAAGTGCCATGGTCACCTATGGTCCATTATCTAGAATTCATTTCCACTAGGAGCCCCTTAAAATTTTACACTCCCAACTTTCTGACAATCTCACACTCAATTACAAGCATGTTTCCTAAAACTATTATGGTGCCTCCAAACTTCAACTTCAATGCCAATGGTATCGGAACAGCAAACAGTTCAGCAAAACCGCTCTGCATCCATCCATTCCAAACAAAGGTAAGAATCAAACACTCGTACACTCCACCCCAGCAGCCTCCACTGCTTTCCTTTCCAACTTCTCTTTCCCTTCCTACCCCCAAAACACACGTTCTCTACTGATGGAGGCCTCTTGTCCAACCATATAATAAGTATTTTCAAATGGCACATTTCCCTCTAGCTGTTGGGAGTTTCTAGACTCTGTAATAACAAAGGGCACTGACACAAGACTATCCAAGGAGCAAATTCATCCCCAAAGAGGACACTGTAAGCACAGATCAAGCAAAAGAGAGTGTGTCTCTACTCGGCCTCACGCTGTCAGGTGACAAGCAGGGCATCGTGCATAGGCTACATCCCTGCTCTGCAGATACCAGGGCAGCTGTCCACAGCCGTAGCAAGGAAAATGCCTGACTTCATCCCCACCTTTTGCTGCTCTCATTTCCTAAAGTTTTTATTGCTTCTGCTGCAGAAGCTGACATGCCAACAAAAGTTCTTCAATCACTGAGTTATAACTTCAGTCACCCACACAATCACACACTTCCATGCCAGACCCTGGGCTGGGTCCTCTTCCCCCTTCGGTGTCCAGATCTCTTGAATGCGTACCTGCTCCTAGACCCTAAAAGCATTCACAGCAACCACCACCATCACCACAGCCACCTACGCCTCAGTATATATACCTCACAAACAAAAACCTGTTAAAGCCATAAACAAGTCCAATCAGAACACAAACTTTTTCTAGCCTTGAACCGTCAAACCACCCTAACCCCCTCTCTGGATTAATCTCCAGGTAATTCTGTGTGCCTCTCCTCTAATGCTGGAGTTAGGAACCAAAGCAGGATCAGCCCTCTCCACCTGGGTGAATACCGGATGGCTGTTGTCATTAGCAGTGTCCCCGCAGGAGCGGGATTACATCAGCTCGTAAGAACATCACTCTCCAGGGAAGACAGATCACGTCGGTGAGAGCTGCCTCACCCCGAGCCCCTTCAACACTCTCCATGCCTGCCACACTCACTTAGGAGATGCAGCCAGGCCTCCCGTTGTCCCTTCTACTACACCACGACTTCCTGTAGCAGGGAAGCTGATAGACAGACCTGCCTGAGAGAGTTAAGCGCTACCTAGCACTGCACGTTGAAAGATAACCCCACCAGATAGCTCGAGCAATTATGCTGCGTGGTTACCCAGAATCAGGGCTTCCCCAGAGACGACAAAAGACTTGGTTTCAAGCATCAAGGGGCAGACCTGAAATAGACTCCGTTTGCCAAACCTGGTACGTGGCACGGGTAAGCTTGAGAAGAGGTACCGAGATCCTCGCTGTTTAGCACGCTTCACTTTAGTAAGTTTGAGGGCCAGAAATCCAAGCGTGAACAAAGCCCACCCACTTCCTCCAGACCCCATAATGGGGTGTGACTTGCCTCCAAAGAAAGGGTACCATCCTCTTCTGAGAAGGATGTGGAGCTCTTTTCAGGTTCTGTGTCTCTAGGTTGGACCCCATGTAAATGTGGCCCGTCACTGCCATAGCCAGAGGAGGAGGGCAAAATGCTCACAGTCCTGCCACTGATGGATAAATCACTCTGAGAAGTGGGCAGTCTGGGACCCTGGGGGGCCACTCGACCCACGTGGGGGGGTTCTGTGCATTTATGGCCTCTCGACTGGTCCAGCAGGGATGAAGGAACAGAAGGCTCTGCAATCCAGGAACCTGTGTGAGGGGCACTGCAAAGAGCCGTGGTTCCTGCCCCCGCACACCAGCCCTCTGAATGGTGGTCTTGAGTTCCTCCGAGCGTGGGGTGGTCTGTCTTGGGGAAAGTGCTGCTCCGAAGTCCAAGTGGAGTCCCACCTTTCCCCACTGCAGTCTCTCCTTGCAAAGGCAGCAGCACAGCCCTGCTGCTGCAGGATGCTGTCCTCGGAAATTCCACCAGTTGGCTCACTGACTTCTCACAGTTCCTTTCCGCTGGGTTATCAAGTAGGTGAGCGATGACAGTCATCCCCTCTTCCAGGGAATCCCAGACCCCTCCGGCAACTGATGACTCATTCTTTAACAAAAGGTGAGCCGTCTGGATCTCCCCTTGGAACCTCTCCTTCACCTGCACGATCATCCCCTGATCACCCACCCCTGAGCTGGGGGCCGAGTTCCGAGGCAGTGAAATGTCTGGGGGGAGATACTCTACCCCTCCCGCTCCCTCCTCCTTCTGGGGACTCACTGTTAACTTCGGTTGGGTTTCCGTCTCTTCAATGACTCTGGTTCCTTCCAAGGGTTCTTCCTCATGAGATACCTCTGGATTAGGGGTTTTCTTCCCCCTCCACTTCCTTTTGAACCGAACCCTTTTCTTAGGAGATACGGGAGCCTTGTCAGGAATAGCTAGTGAATCTTTTGGCTCCTTAACACAGCCCAGTGAATTTCCCATCGCCTTCCTCTCCTAATCTCATCAAAAACGCAGCTAAGCCGGTCCTGGTATCCCAGAGAAATCCCAACGTTGGCTTCATCGGATTCGATGCACATTTAAAAACATGCACTATGCCGGCAATCCCTCCAATTCTTTCTCCCTCCCTCCCCGCCTCTCTGTCTCTCCCAGCCGCTGCCGATTCAGACAGCCATCTTACAGGCTCAGAGCTGCAACAAGACAAATTCAAAGCATCTCACTGCAGTTCAGAAATCACTTGACCTAAAAGCAGACAGAAACCGGATTGGCTGCAGCTTTCTCTCTCCAAATATGAGGTAATTGGAGCACTGCCCTCAGAAACACAAACAGAAAGCAAAAAGGAGCTAGAAACCAGGGGAGGGGAAAACCTATGGAGGGTGAGGAGGAGGGGGTGGGATGTAAGAGTAAAGGGAAAAGGGAGGGGAAAGAAGAGAGGCCATGGAAGAAGGTAACGTGAAGGGAGGAGGAGGAGGAAGAGGGGAAAGCAAACCAGCCTGCTGCTATCAACCGGGTAGGGAAGGACCAAGAAGAGCCAGGGCTGGGGATGCTGCCATTATCACTGACCCCAGACTCTGAAAGGAAAGAGATTTCAAATTGTTGTGCCAGGATGTTCAAAAGAGAATATCAAGCCATGTACATATATGTTCAAATTTTTCAGGTCAGAAATAATTATTTTAAATTATAACCTGAAGAGAGAGCCGAGCCTACTCCTCACAGTCAAGACACACAGGCTTTAAAGACCTAGCCTCCTATAGCATTTATTTCACTCCTCCTTGCCTTGCCCAAGAGAAAGACAGAAGAGAGAAAGAGACAGGGAGAGCAGAGAGATCTGTTAATTCTGTTAGCCAATGATACAGAGGAGACACTCGGAAATCGGTTTGGAGGACTGTGTAAGGAAGCTCCGTAAAAAAGGACACGGCTTCCAAATAAAACAGGGAAGCTCCGCCTCGGCTGAACAACAGTTGACACAAACGTTCAACAGGAATTACCGAGGCCGCTGGCGAGCATTTTCTCCAGCATTCGTTACGTGCCAAGCACTGTGCTAAGCTATGCGCTACCTCATCTCATTCTTCGGTAACCATATGAGGTCAAAATTACTATTTCGCAGGTAAAGACACAGAGATTTAAGAAAACTGAATAATTTGCTCAGGGCCACACAGCAAGTAAGTGGCAAAGCCAGTATGCGAACTCCTTTTAAAGACTTCACTTCAACCCCATGTTATATTACGTTCCAACCGCAGCAGGGATAAGTCTGTCCTCAATTAAGTAAAACAGGAAGATACCTACTGTTCTGAATTGTCAACTAGACTCACATGGGCCAAGGGCTCAAACAGATAACACTGGGCTGGCTATTGGGAGTAAGAGAGGAAGTTGCTAAAATGAGGCCCAGATGGTTTTTACTCAAGTTGCAGTAGGGCAGGAAGTCTGAATTAGAGTCTGAATTAAAGTCTTAAAAGTTGGATTCAAAAATCACCCTGTCACGTCAATGGGATTCGCCCACCCCAATTTTTAGCGCAGCGTCTGACAGATGAGGCAACACCGCAACCCAGGGGCTCTGGATGGAGTGGAAAGAGGTTGTATGTGTTTCTTCCCTGTTGCCACTGTTTATTCTATACCAAAAGCATCCAGAACACACAGCAGAGGGACATAGCCTGCCTGGTTCTACGTAAGCCCTGCTCAACCTCTCCTGGAGTCCTGAAGAACGCCCTCCACGTAAGGAAAGCAACAAGAGACCCTAAGGCAACAGCTCCTACACAACTGCTCCTGAGACCCTGCACCCACCTGCCTCCACTGCAGTAGGTGTTTTTCCCAGGCCGCTCCCTAAAGCTGAGTGCAAAGCTGCAGCACCGCCCGATGGTGATCATAAACCATAGCAAGAAACCAGACAAGGAGACTAGCATGGGAGAGAAACTCAATCAGACTTCAGGAAATCATTCGATCAGCGAAAAACCCTGACATTGCAATATAATTCTCTAGGCAGGCACCAGGCCTTCGTTCCTCCAACAAAGAGAACTGGAACTATGGAGCTTTCCAGATCTTGAATAAAATTCACGAAATACAAGCATACCAAATTCCTGAAACTAATCAACTCCGGGGCAAGCAAGACAGCTGCTTGCTGTCTCTGGCTGCTGGCAGAGAGGCCTGACGGAACCTAGCATATTTATTTCCAGGAGCCTTTTCTTTTTTAAACTTCTTGCATATGTTGGACAAATCAGGCCTTCATTTCCTTATGCTCCAGAGGAAAACTGGCCTCGGGAAGGAGCAGGGCTTTCAGTAAAGGAGGCCTAGGTTCAAATTCCCAGCTCTAGGAACTTCGTAGCTAAGGAACTAACTTGCTAGGTGGTTCTGTTTCCTTACTTGGATACTACCACCTGTGTAAGGGGGGTGAGCGAGGGCTGATGAGACAACCCCTATATAGTAAATCCCTTTGCTTCCCATTTGTTACTTAAGCCACAAGATAGGAGACACTCCACTACCACCACTAGGGTTTTAATATACTCTCTTTCTTGACTAGGCTCTCAGGAAAGTAGATGCCTTCTAAGGTCCAAAGTTTGGATGCTTGTTTTTCTTTTCCTTCTCTCTTCTTCTTCTTTTTTTTTAAGATTTTATTTTTAAGCAATCTCTACACGTAACGCGGGGCCCGAACTTAGAACCCGAAGACAAAGAGTCACATACTCCACAGACTGAGCCAGCCAGGTGCCTTGTTTTACTCCACACGGGCTCTGCTTCCACTATTTCACTAAGTAAGTTAACTCTGATCACCAAGACCTCCCCCTGGACCTTTTTCTCATCTCGCCTGAGCTCTGAACACACGGCCTGCTGCCTTCTGGGAAAGCAGCTGATTAGGGGTGACTAGGGCACAGACATTCTGCAGGTCTTCTGCTTTGGTTTTTTCTAGTTAACTGTTTACTGTTCACAGCTCTCCCATGGAGACAGCTGGAGTGAATGAGCTCATTCGCTCATTCCACAAACATCAATGGTGCCTCATCTATATGCCAAGTACCAAGTGCCATAAAGTGCACAAAAATGGAAACCTCGCGTCTACCAGCTAAAAACCACTTTTCACCTTAACTCCCTGAATTTTTTTTAAATTTCAGAGTGCTAGACATACCCTAGTATTTAATAAACACTTGAGAGTTGGAAAGCTAATTTTGTCAGATCCTGACTTTGAAGAACTTATCTTTTTGAAAAACTATAAATCCTAGCATTAAAACAGGTTTGGACAAAACCAAGAGACAAGAAATCCTATTATTAGGATCAGAAAATGTAATCCAAAAATGTCAGCTGGAGTGTTTCCGTTGCTCATCTGAACAACCAGCACTGGAAAATGTCCATCACAGTCTGTTCATCTGGTTTACCTACCCCACGGCTTTGAGAAGATCAAATTCATAAAATATCCATTCACCCTTAATAAATATTTATTCAGTACCTGTTCTAAGCCAGGCAAAGAAGAGAATAAAAGAGACAAAACCCACTGTTTTGGCATCTACTGCAGGGATCCAGACAACACATAAACAAACGTTCAAACAGTAGTAGGTGTTACCCAACACAACACTGTGCGTCACACGCTGCTTCTGAGAGTAATTTGGCAAAATAAAGGAAAGGGTATAACCCAGCAATTCCAATCCAGGTATCTATCCAAAAAACCCACTTTCAAAGACAAACAAACAAACAAACCCACCAAAAACAAAAACCAAACAACAACAACAAAACCCCACTTTCCTATTTGCATAAGGACACATGTACACAAATGTTCACTGTAGCAATGAATGCCTTCTTCACACTGGTAAGTAACAGGCTACAAATAACAGCTGTGTCGCACAGCTGCAGGGGCTCCCCTCATGTTTTAGTCCACATAAACAGTGAAGACGCACAAATCAGGTCCTCTTTTATCTACACAATAAACCTCAAAAACAAAGTTTAGTTTAGGGTCACTTGGGTGGCTCAGTCTGTTAAGCACCTGCCTTTGGCTCAGGTCGTGATCCCAGGGGTGCAGGGATCGAGCCCCACATCGGGCTCCCTGCTCAGCGGGGAGTCTGCTGCTTCCTCTGCCTCTCCGCTCTGGCTTGTGCTCTCTCTTTCTCTCTCGCTCACTCTCTTTCTCTAACAAATAAACAAAATCTTTTCAAAAAAAGAAAGGGTCTATAGAAGATAGGATCTGTGTCGACTATAAAAACAGCACATATTGTTCATGAGTACCTCACCTGTCATAAAGGTCTGTACCTTTATGGGATGGCAATGATATATGGGAATGATCTACGTCAACTTCGCGACGGTATTTACTTGGGGGTTCAGAGGGAGCAAGAAAGCTGGTTGTATCAGAAATATTTCATGAGCACCAATAACAGGGAATAAAATGACTATTTTACTGATCCCCTAACATTTGATAGCTCTACTCTACATTTCTCTTTGGCTTTATGTAGCATGTATCCTTGGTGAGAACAGCTAACAGATACTCAATAATGAAAGCCTAGAAAACCGCAATAATACGTAACTAGCAAGAGTCACGTCAAACTCTCTTAAGCAAGACAAGGATAGCGGAGGCTCTATGTAACTCTTCATCAGCCAACCAAAAGCTCTGCAAGCAGGGAACCCCTCCCCATGCTCCCCAACACTTGGCTAATACAGACAAACACCAAGCCAGCAAGAACAGCAAAGAAAAGGAATTTGTAGTCAGTTGCATTTGTACATACATTTGTGTGCATATATCAACACAAAGACTGGTCCTCACATATTCCTATCAACATTATTTATTACAGCCAAAAAATGAAAACACCCCAAATGTCCATCAACTGCTGAATAAACAAAATATATAGTGTATCTATAGCACAGAAGAGTACTCAGCAATAAAAAGGAACAGAATACTGACACATGCTACAACAGAGATGAACCTCAAAAATGTAATGCTAAGTGAAAGAGGCCAGACACAAAAGGATACATACTCCATGATCCCATTTACGCGAAAAGTCCAGAACAGGCAAATCCATAGAGACCGAAAATAAATGAGTGGTTGCCTGAGGCTGGGGAGGAGGATGAAGGATGACGTTAAGTGGGCAGGAAGGGTCTTACTGGTATGATGAGAATGTTCTAACATTGGATTATGGTGATGGCTGTTTAACTCGTAAAAATCATTGAATTGTATAATGAATATGGGTCAATTTTATGGTATGTAAATTATACCTCAATAAAGTCGTTTAAAAAAAAGAATGCATTTTCCTAAAATAAACAAACAATAGAATGGCAACCAAAAAGGTGTTTTAAAACGGTTCGGGGATGCCTGGATGGCACAGCGGTTAAGCGTCTGCCTTCGGCTCAGGGCATGATCCCGGCGTTGTGGGATCGAGCCCCACATCAGGCTCTTCTGCTGTGGGCCTGCTTCTTCCTCTCCCACTCCCCCCTGCTTGTGTTCCCTCTCTCGCTGGCTGTCTCTATCTCTGTCAAATAAATAAATACAATCTTTAAAAAAAAAAAACGGTTAGGAAACTAATATGGAAGGGGAAGAAATAGGATGGAGAGGACAGGTACAGAAGCCAGACTTCTCTGAATATACCTCATGTTTACTTTTAAAATGTCCCTTTGGAACAACACAGATGGTCTATATAACGTGAAATAAAACTGAAAGGGGAAAAAGCAATCCCTAAAAATGTGGAGGCAAATAAAGACAAATGAACCTAATTGTGTATTGAATTAACGGTTTCACAAAACAGAGAGAAATTTTTTTCAAATGACCTTAAAATATAATTATTTGTACACCCTTAGGAGATATAACCAAAGGACAAAGGAAACTGCAAAGAAATCACAAACTTCTCAGCAATCATACTGTGAATAATGACACTGAGATTGTTGTTTTATTTCAAATACATTACATGTAATATACACGTGACTATACAGACATCTACACGTATGTGTGTGTACAGAAAAGGGAATAAGTAATATGTTAGTGTTAGAATCAAGATTTTCAACATGAGGAAAAGAGATATAAAGTCAAGTAAGTTAAATAAAACTCTATAATTTTGGGGCGCCTGGCTGGCTCTGTTGGAAGAGCATGTGACTCCCGATCTTGGGGTCCTAAGTTCGAGCCCCACATGAGGTGTAAAGATTACTAAAAAATAAACAAATAAGCTTTAAAAAACTCTGTAATTTAAGTTTGAATGAGATCTATCCATACAAATTCTTGATTTTTTAAAAGAGAAAAATACACACATTGGCTAGCTCTGTCCACAGAAAAACCGACCAACCCAGTAGCATTCAGATTGTGGTCAGAATGAGAGTTCCTTGGAGAAATTGCTAATTTCAAGTCTTGGACAGGAAATATATAAAAAGAGTCTGGAACATCTCATCACAAGAAATTAAGGATTATCAAAAAGGACCAAGGAAGTCATGCCAAAGGACTCATTGTCAACTTTAGGAAGCTCTCATTGGTCAAAGATGAAGTTATTTGAGTATTAGGAAGAATGATAGTTGTATTTTATTGCAACACCTTTACATCTGTTAAAAACCCGTAAGTCATAAGTGATACTAAGAAAAAAAAAAAAGAAGAAGAGGAAAGAAACTTTCATTTGTCATCTCTGAAGAATATTAGGGACCCAATTAATTATGTTGAAAACTGGTAAACAGAGGGAAAGACGGGAGCATTGATCTTTGGATCTCCCCTTTCCTATGGGAGCTACCTCTCAGGGTAATTGGTGAGGTGAAGTTCTTCTTTACAGAAGTACACCAGCTAAATAACGAAGACGGAATGAAAGAACTTGAGCAGCACCGTTCTGTAACTTCTAATGAAACGGTGGAACTAGCATGATGATCAGTAGTTAGGTGAACAGCTAACTACCGTTCAGTGAACAGCTAATAAGGAATGGGCGGATCAGGCTGGTAACACCTGAATCCACATGTGCCTCCTGATATGCAGCAATAGACGTACACAACTCAATACCACCATCCTTGCCCTCCACATCCCCCAAAAAGGAACCTGAATGGGATTGAGCCTCAGCTCCAGATCTAAACCACCAGTTTATAAGCAATACAACAGAGGGATGGAGGATATCCCAGAGATGCTATCAGCATCTTTGTAAACCTTAAAGGACAAAAGACCTGATTTCCTCAATGAACTGCAATGTTGTGGGGGGGGGGCGATTTAATGCAATATGTAGACTTTGTTGGGATTCTGATTCAAAGAAACCAATTGTTTTTTTTTAATGAGGTAATTGAGAAAATCTGAACACTAATCAGGTATTTGATGATTTTAAGAAATGATTGTTTTATAGTGTTATAATAGTTTGCTTAAATTAAGAATCTTTATCTTTCAGAGATACACACATATGTACAGATGAAATTACATGAAGTTTGGGACTTCTTTCAAGACAACCTACTGGGGTTTGAGGAGTAGATTAGGATACAGATGAAATAATATTGGCCATGAGTAAAGAACTGTTGAGCTAAGTGATAGGTACATGGTAGTTCTTCATACTATTTTCTCTACTTTTATAAATGTTTGAAAGTTTTTGTAAGAAATTTTTAAAGAAAGAGACAGTAAGCATTTTCCTGATGGAGGTGTTCAGGAAAGGAACAGTTTCATTACCCTGTCTCCTCTGTCCCGGCAAAATGTTGATTAACCAATTCAGTTTTTATTCCTTGGCCCATGAGTCTCCCTTTTAAAAAGAGATTGAGTTGCAGACACACTGTGGATAGCATCCTCTCACCTCACACCTATGAGACCAACACTCAGCACTCACAGTGAGGACAGGTTTGTGGCAAAAATACAAATGACCAAAACAGTTTCTTTTAAAAAACCAACCAAACAAACAACCAAAAAACCCCCCAAAAACAAAAACAAAAAACTCCTGCGTTCATAATGGTTTCCGGGGGTAACTCTAGCCCTCCATGAAAACTCAACAAAGTGCTTGTTCCCACCCTGCTAAGGCACCCTTGCCAAGTCCATGTTTCTAGTTACCCCTATATCCAAAGCATGCCTGAAAACACCCTGTGATTGCACAAAAACACATGTTACTTCCACATTTTCCAGATTGCCAGCACTGCCTCCAAACCAGAGCTTCAAGAAATAAGCCCCAAACTCAGACTTTTTTTGGGTAACGGAATTCTGGGACACCTGCTGTTCTTCTTGCAACCAGCAGGTGGCACTAGTGCCCCAACTAGGACACCACAGCCACTTCAGCCCCTGGAGTCAGAGCCTTGAGTTATTTATATTAGCCTTCTTTTCTTACCTGCTCAAGAAGCGCTCCCTCTCATCTATCAGCCTCATAAACAGCAACTGTGTACGGGAAAGCTGTCTGAGAAACAGCTTTGTTTGGCTGGGCTAAAATGATTCAAGACGGTCTTTTTATAAAAATAAGGCTGTTCTTTTCCCATAGCAATCCAGACTTGAAACGGGTTTGCCCTCTTAGGAAGGGGGCAGCAACAAGAAGGCGGTGTGACCATGTCAACACTACCAAGATGCCACCGCTCTTGAGTATGATGGAAGCAACACTTGTGCTTACAAGCAAATATACAAACGCAGCTCCTAAGGTGCTTGCTAGGGACTGAAGGTGCGTGTCCCCTCAAAATCCGTGTTGAAGCCCCACCCCACGATGTGAGAGATTTGAAGGCTCTGGCCTTTGGGAAGGGATCAGGTTCAGATGAGGTTACGAGAGCAGAGCCCCTATAATGGGATGAATGCCCTTATAAAAGGATGCAGGGACATGAGATCTCTTTCTCTGCATGCGTGCACCAAGGGAAGGTCATGTGAGGAGCTAACCAGGAACAGGTCCCCACCAAGAACCTGCCCATGCTGCACCCTGATCTCAGACTGCCAGCTTCCAGAACCATGAGAAAAAAGCATTTGTTGGTTAAGCCCCCTAATCCATGGCACAGACACACCTCACTTCACTGTGCTGCACTTTACTGCACTCTGAAAATGCTGCATTTTTTACAAATTAAAAGTCTGTGGCCACCGTGCGTGAAGCAAGTCTCTCCGCGCCGTTTTTCCAATAGCATCTGCTCACCTCGCATCTGGGTCCCATTTTGGTTAACTCTCCCAATAGTTCAAGATCTTTCATTATATCTGTTATGGTGATGTGTGATCAGTGATTATGACTCACCGAAAACTGATACGATGGTATTTTTTAGCAATAAGGTATTTTTTAAATTAAGGTCTATACACTGTTTTTTTTTAGATCTGATGCTATTTCCTGCACACTTATGGACTACAGTGTAGTGTAAACATAACTTTTATATGCATTGAGAAACCAGAAAATTCATCTGACTTGCTTTACTGTGGTGGTCTGAAGCAAACAGGCAGTATCTCTGAGGTGCGCCTGTGTTTCACTATAGAAGCCCAAACCGACGAAGGCAGTGCTATAATTAACCAGGCTTGTTTTAAGATCATTAGAGATGAGGGAAAGTCTACATCAAAGCAGGATTATAAGCCTGCACTTCACCCTTCTAAAGCATCAAACCCTCCACACTTTGAGTCCCCAAAGAGCCAGTTTTGACTCAGCCAAGCAGACTTCTAACAACCTGACTGCCAACATGCAGACAAGTGAAAAATCCCATTTCAGCATGCAAATGAGCAGGAAGTTCTGGGCTTAGGCTACTACAGCTCTGTCCCCAGGCCACTCCCACTCTCACCCTTGTCCACGGCCACGCACAGAGAAGGAAGGCTAGCTGCTAGGCCCATGGAAGGCCGTACAGCTTCCAGATCTTTCTAGACAATGTCCAAGCCAAGCAACAGTGACCCCAAACTTCACAGGCCCTACCTGGAAGTGCAAAATAATGGTCCAGATCAGGCCCAGGGTCAGCTTGGGGTTGCCATCCGTGATGTCATCGTTGCGAATATTCACTAGTTTCACCTGGAAAAGAAACAGAGGCTGTTCTCAGAGCTCTGGGACTTTTTGTTTTGATTTCATTTTTATAGATTTTCATCACTATATACAATTAAACTCATTGTGTGTGTGTGTGTGCGCGCGCACACACACACACAGTTCTATGAGTTTCAACATCTCCACAGATGTGGGTAACTATCACTGTAATCAGGATAACAGAACAGTTCCATTCCCCCAGAAAGGTGAGTTCATGCTGCCCCTCTTGGTCACACCCTGCCCCCAGCCCTAATTCCTGCCACCCACTGATCTGATCCCAGTTTTACTTGTTCTAGAACATTGTATGAATAGAATCACGCAGTATGTAAGTTTTTGATACTGGCTTTTTTTTCTCCCCACTCAGCATAATACCTTGAGACCTCCATCTTCGCTGTAACGTCTATCAGTAGTTTGCTCCTTTTTATTGCTGAGTGGTACTCCATCGTATCAACAGACTACGCTGTGTTTACCCATTCAACCACTGAAGAACATTCCGGTTGTTTTCAGTTTGGGACAATAATGAATAAAGCTCCTGCATTCATGAGCATACACTTTCATTTCTACAGGGTAAATCTGCAGGCGTGGGACTGCTGGGTCATATGGTATATGCTTAGCTTTATAAGAAACTGCCGAACTATTTTCCAGCAGGACTGCGCCAATTTGCATTCCCATCAGCAAGGTAACTTTGTAAGCACATGGTATCCTGAGTTGCTTTTTTATTAAGTCATCGCAGCCCTGACTTTTTTTCTTTCTTTTTTCCCTGGTGGAGGGGGTGGCAAGCTCTTTTCCCTTACCAGTCTTTGGCCTGCTCTCACCTCCATTTTCCCTCCTTGTTGAAGGTATCCACACCTGCCCATGCCTCCACTAGCATCTGCTTTCACTTGTAAAATCTCACTCCAACAACACAATGTGCATAGACAAACGGACCCTATCCCCCACTAGGGTGGCTGACCGTCCCATGTGCTAGAAACCGAGAGATTTCCTGGGATGTGGCACTTTCAGTGCTGAAACTGCGAGGACACCAGGAAGACCAGCTCAGCCAGCCTCGTCTGTCACACCCTCACGAGCTCCTGTTCAATCGTGACGAACTGTCCTTGAGCTGTCCTCCCTGTATCTCTTCAATTGAACTGAAATCTGTGTTTCTCTGCAGAACTCTCGTTACCTCAAACAAGCTTCCCTTCTCCCCTACACTAACAGGGACCTGGTACTACAGGCTAAAGGCTGTGTCCTTCCAAAATTCATATATTAAATCCTAACGCCCAGAGTGACGGCATTTGGAGGTGGGGCCTTGGGAGGTGATTAAATCATGAGGGGGAAGCCCTCATGAAAGGGAACAGTGCCCTTATAGAAGAGACCCTAGAGAACTCCCTTGCTCTTCCACCAGGTGGGGACACAGCCAGAAGACTGCAGACTATGAACCAGAAAACAGGACCTCGCCAGACACCGAATCTGCCAGTAGTGCCTTCCTCTTGGACTTCTCAGTCTCCGGAACTGTGAGAAATACATTTCTGCTGCTTATAAGCCACCTAGTGGATAGTATTTCTGCTACAGCAGCCTGAACAAAGACACCTGAATCTCCAGAAGGAGGTGCTGCCCTTCTAGATTGAGAAGAAACTCTTCTAACCACTCATCACTGACTCACAGTTGGTAGGCTGCAGTATCAGTCCAGTCCGTATTCCCCGGTCCCACTTCCGTCAGCTGGCCTCCTCCATTCCGAAGTCTACCTTGGCAAACTACCTCCCAATCTCTCCTAACCCTTGACGACTTTAGCACCTAACTCCTAAAACTGGCGATCTTAGCACTCATCAAAATGACCCAAATGTCACCCTATCTGCACAATGTGTGTGCCTTTTCCATTTTGAGCACTTTTGCTTTTACTGTACTTTGGATGCCTACACAACTACAACGTGGATCTCCCCATCACCAAGAGCTGTTCCAGAGTTCACCCTGCCCTTCTCTGAGTCCACTGTTCTTATCTGCACACATTTTCATTTGATCATAGTAACCAAATCTACCCTTGGTCCTTATTCAGACGTGTAGCTAATCAATTCTTCTCAGTCGACCTTGGCTGTTAAGAACCCCAGGTTCCCTCTAGCTCTACACACAGACATTTCCAATCTTGCTTTCTCCACTACCCTAAACACTGCCTCTACTTCTTCCATCACTTTTCGTTTGTCAATTTATTTCAACAAATATTTATTAAGTGTCAATTATGGACCATTCACTACGACAGCTGATTAAGATAAAAATGTTAAGTAAGATCCTGTTCCTGGTCCTCACGGGGCCTACACGACATGACAGTAAACAGAGAAATAATAAAGTAGTAGATGTTCTATTGGGACTGAACTGCTCTGGGAGCACAGAGAAGGAGAATTTCCCAAGTTAATGAGAACTACTGACAAAAGTGACAAAAATGAACTAATTCTAAAATATGCATACCATTCAACATCAGCTTGACCCGAGCTACTGCCTGGCACCGGCGGCTAGACCCAGCTCCTCTACACGGCTGGCTCTAAGCAGATGAACTCTTGGACCCCCTCGTCCATCTTCCTTTCTGCCACACACCACCCCTGCATCGTCATCCCTCCCTCTTTCCTTCTCCCTGCATCTCAGAGAAAGGGGCATTTTCCTTTTCTTTTTCCAAGATAACCATACTAGCTGTGCTCAGGATCTACCCCCAGTCCCCGGACTTGGTTCCATCCACCAGGAAGTGGGGAGGAAGAGGAGAAACAGCATGGGTGGTGGCAGGATTACTGAACTCCAATGACAGGAGACCTGGGTGAAAGTCCCAGCTCTGCTCCAGCTTGTGCGCTCTGGGGCAGCTCTTTTCACCGGTCCAGATCTAGGTTTCCTTATCTAGGAGATGAAGAAACTGGGCTGGTACCTCTGTATGGCATCTCCCAGGGCTAACATTTTATCACTCAGCACTCCTCCTCACTCTCATTTCCGTCTGCCTCTCTTGACTGGCTTCTCCTCCTCTGTCCAAAAACATGTTGAAAATTTCTTTTTTCCCCATCTATATCCAGGCTCACCAAACTCCAAGTGCTCTTCTGCTCTATTCAGACCGTTCTCTTAAGTCACCAATGCTTGATGGCTCGGACCTTTCCCTCAGACCTGATATGGCACCAACACAGCAGCCAATCCTGACCGGCCCCTCCTCTACTTTTCAGGATCGTGTAACCTTCTGGTTTTCCCTCTTTCTGGATGATGTACGTTTTTTCTATCTTATTTGCTGATTTAATTTTCCATCTTCCTTTTGACCTTAAGGTTCAATCTTGGGCATCTTGCTCTTCTCTATTAACACTGTCCCACTCAGGAAGGCCACAGGCTCTATCCAAGGATGACCATATGATTTGTCCAACCATAACGCAACTCCTCACCAGCAAGTAAGACTCAGACCGGGCCAGTCAGATGCAGTGATTACCGAGGGCCCACGAGGAGCGCTAAGAACATTCCTATGTGGGGACTCAACGCCAGCATTCCCGGGCAGAATAGGGAAAGCATGGAATCGTCTTACCTGTCGCTGCTTAAGGAAGTCCAGGGCAATCTGCACATTCTGCAGCCTGTGAAAACGCATCCTGCCCTTCTCCCGGGGCTGCAAACAAACAATAGGTGATGTTACTTGTAGCTACACCAATTTACCCACACAGACCCCAGTCCTTTTTCATTTCAGGGACTAAAATATCACAAAGAATTCCTCATGGTGGAAGCCAGCCATGGGAGCATCACACAAAGCACCCCTTAATGGCAGAACCCATGTGTGTTTCGCCATGCTCTCCGAGGCCTCCCAAATGCTTGTTTACCACTGCGCCTCCCGTGAACACACAGTGTGCTTCACTAACGCTAAACCAGCGTTGCGGCTTCTCTACAGGTCCTTCTGTGCCAATATGGCAGAACCCGATTCTGGGTGTGCGGGTAATGGGAAGAAAGCCTGCCTCTATGGCTCCTAAAATCACAGTCAAATGCTATTTTAAGGGAAGGTGGGAAGTCCTAATTGCATATTGCACAGTAATAGAGCCAACCTTATTAAAAACCTGGCAAAAGAAGCTAGAGGTAGCCAATTTTAAACCAGGGAATGAAGAGTTATATATGCTCAATAAACAAGTGAAAAAATAAAAAATGAGAGACAAAAATCAGGAAGAAACCTATTTTCCAGGCAGAGAGGTGTCCGTTTAGGAAGGCCACCTTTTACCTCAGTATGAAATTCCAAGAGCAACGAAAACCTTGGTGATGTAGGGCTGTTCAACATGATACTCCAAAGAAAGGTATTTCCTGCTAGTCACTCAGGCCCGGATGTCATACGAGCCACAGGAGAGAAGCTCATCTCCATCCTCTGGTACCTCTGGTGCCCTGTCCACAGCTCAGCTATTAACCATCCGAAAGTGCTTGAAATCCGTTTGCCCAGTGAGAAGATGCAGGATGGCTATCTACCTCTGGCACCTTTTCTCCTGCTCATTTTCCAATGTTGCTTTTATTTTACTAAAAGTGGGCCTGAGACAATACTCTCACTGGATTATACACATATACCCAATTCATTTGTAAATGTCAAAGTGGTACTGATTAAAGGCTGATGAATAATAAGGTAACTCTGTGGCAGGTGCTTGCACAGAGGAAACATTCCCCCAGGTTGAACCGCACAAAAAGTAACCCAATGCATGTAAAGATAAGGGTAGAAGCATCTCTTTGGAGGCCCCCAACACTTCTAAACACTCCCACAGGAGGATAGACTGCAGAGATGTCAAGGCCTCTCTGGGCAAAAGGATAACTTCTTCCGTCAAAGGTTTAGGAAAAATCTTTCTAGCAAGAACCTCTTTTTCAGTCATTTCAGCTAAACTACTTATGAACATGGCTTTGAGGACGACAGAGCCTGTGAAACCGAAGAGTCTAAGGCAATGGGTAGGGAGATCGAGGTGGTGGAAAAATCATTTTAAGAGGACCAGAAATAGGGATATTGTCTAATCCCTGTTTCTGGAGAAAGATTATGGGTTGTAATTTAGGGCCTGCAAGCAGGAAATGCCCTTCTTACACACTCTAACTTTACTCCTCAGTACTCCCCACCAAAAATAAGTACCGTAAGAGCATGCGAGTTAAAATCACTGTCCTCTACAGCGACTAGAGATATTACTGACCAAGGCAGAGAACCTCCATGCAGTGAGTGGTCTGCAAACAACAGGCTGTTTTGAAAACAAATGACACAGTGTGTGGTGTGTGGTGAGAACCTGGAGGCTAGAGGTGGAGAGAGAGTGAGAGTTAGTCTGAAGTGTGGAGCCAAGAGCAATTAACTGTCATGCCTTCAACTAAACTTTCCACAGCTCTGCAATCCAGACTCAGACAACACAGCAAGGCCACCAGAAGGCTATGGGTCTCCAGGTCACAAAGGCACTTGACACCTCCAAACACCATGCTTCTTTTTGTGCCAACCACTCTCAGATAAGCAAAACAATCCCCACTCCAGGATCATCTAACAGTGGCAAGAGGCACAATTAGTTTTAACCACTTTCTTTGGGACCCAAATTCCCAGGTGCAGAGGGAAGAAGGCCGTTGATAACTGAGCTACTTGGAGACCTTGAGAACTTCCGGCTCTCTGATGGCCCTGCCGTGCCAGCTGGGATCCTGGCATCCCCAGGAGGACCTACGACATCATCATCATCTTCCTCCTCCTGCTCCTCGCTGTTTGTACGGCGCCAGGAGGGCATGCTCACAGGACGGAGGGTCTTCAGCCCTGCTGGCTCCTTTGGCCACCAACCAAGGCAAAGACAGGACAGAGCAACAGGAAATTCACAACACAAAAATGAAAAGGAAATGAATGCAGTAGTTAAAAAAAAAGTGAAAATAAATATGAAAATACCTCCCACCTCCCAATACATGCAAAACCAAATGAAGACCAGATCACACGGTTATATTGAACACTTATGTTGAAACACATCTCCAGGGCGCCTGGGTGGTACAGTCGGTTAAGCAACTGACTCTTGATTTCGGCTCAGGTCATGATCTCAGGGTCCTGCGATTGAGCCCTGTGTTGGGCTCTGCACTCAGCGGGGAGTCTGCTTGCCCTCTCTCTCCCTCTCCCACTTCCCCCCTCAACCCCCCGACCCCCCTAAAATAAATAAAATAAAATCTTTAAAAAAAAAAAAAAGAAAGAAAGAAAGAAAAGAAAAGAAAAGAAACACATCTTTAATTCTCCATGGCCACCCATCCTCTCTTTTTGTGAATCAACCAAAGGAGAAAGAGATTGTGAGAATAAACATGGGAGAGATATTTGGATGGGTCTCAGTGAAAAGATGATAGCCTATGAATATCTACATAAACAACCTGCAGATTCTCAAAGGTTAGGCAAGGAGATTGGACTGGAGTGTTTTTAGCCTGTTTTGTAAGCAATGTCACCAAAAAGAATCACTTTTTCTTTTCATGGAACAATTTTTTTTTTATTTATTTATTATATTATATTATATTAGTCACCATACAGTACATCCCTAGTTTTTGATGTAAAGTTCCATGATTCATTACTTGCATACACCCAGTGACTTTTAATATAAAATCACTACAAATTTGGGTCGTCTGAGTGGCTCAGTCAGTTGAGCGTCTGCCTTTGGCTCCAGTCGTGACCTCAGGGTCCCATATCGGGCTCTTTGCTCAGCAGGGAGCCTGCTTCTCCCTCTGCCTGGCGCTCCCACTGCTTGTGCTCTCTCTCTGTCTCTCTGACAAATAAATAAATAAAATCTTAAAAAAAAAAAAATCACTACGAGTTCATCATATATCCCAGCCAAAATGCCCAAAATGTAACTCTGTGTGTTGAAGAATGAAGTCCAGCAATGTGAAAGTGACATTTCTATTATTTATGAGATTTATAAATGAAGGCCAGATAAGAAGTGGAATTCACCAGCAGTGGCTGTGCTAATAAAAAGTGTCTGTCGATTTTAGTCCATTAAAAATTATAAAAGTAATTCCAGCATAAGACAAAAAAGATGTGAAATCAAAACAAAGGGGCTATAGGAAGCCAAGTCCCAATCCTTGAAGAAACTGAGTATTACTTAAGGAGTGAAATTTAATGTGCCAAATTCCCTCCTCGAAACACAGCAAACAATGACTAAGAATTCACCAAAGGCAGTGCGTAGGCTGGGCTTCAGTTCGTTCTCTCCCCAGAGATGTTTCCAGTATCCAGCCCTGGACTTTTCTAAATGAAAAAGATGTTGTCACGGACACTAGAGGCATAATACAAACTGCACAGGACTCCCTGCTTCTATTAGGCTCAACTGTATGAAACAAAGAGCCTGCAAGTGGGGTTATTCTGATCCCTCAAACAGAGCTAGTAGAACTATCGTCTGATGAGCCAAGAAGCCCAGGCAGGATTTGCCTTCAGATATGTGGGTGTTTCCCACAAGCAAGGTTTAACACGTTAGGGAGGAAGCAGGCATATTTAACTATCCAAGGAACTCAAAGGTACTGCATCCAGGGCTGTGCTCAGATATCAACTTCAGTACTTCTCCAAACCTGTGAGACTCAGTGAATCAAAGAAGGAAGAAAGAGAGGTGAATTCTAAAAAATAAATAACTCTAAAAAATACAACTCAGTTTTCAATGTAAACTCCACATCCTTAGCTGAATACAGAAAATAAAACAATTCACAGCAGATGGGAAAACAGGAGAGCCTAGAGAGAAAAATATACCTTACTAAAATACCTTTAAATGTGAATCTACCGCTCCCTTGATATACTCTATCTACAAATAGGTAAAGAACAAGTAAAGAGGAAAAAATGCAGATATGAAACGAATAAAACTGATACCTGATTCCATCAAAAAATTAGATTTTGATACATCAATTCACATTAAGATGAAATTACATTATTTTAAAACTCAGTCTGAGTTAGAAACAAAGTCCACCAAAAATGTCGTCTACTTCTTCCTCCCACATAACCAAGAGCAGGCAGCGGTGGCCAGCCCTGGCACTCAACAAGATGGACCGGTAGGTCATTAACAGGGCTGCATTTGTGAGGCCACTCATGAGAAGAAGGGAGAAGCTCACCAGTTTGATGCCCGAGAGGACCTCCAGCAGAGAGATCAGGTTGTGGCCATCCCGCAGGTCTTCATAAAGATCATTGATGTGCTTGCGGACCTGTGTGTGAGAATGAGACTGATTTTTATTTGATCTTGAATTTTTTTATTATCTATACAAGAATTTCTGGTTCAAGGTAAACACAGATTAAAGAATTTGAAACAGGAGACAATAATAAAATTCAGGAACTTTTAGCTAAGATTACAATACACATGAAATGATAACACTTAACGGAAATGTATGTGCATTTTAAAAACTGAAGCCAGGGAAACCTGACTGGCTCAGTCGGTTAAGCGGCTGTCTTTGGCTCCGGTCGTGATCCCAGGGTCCTTGGATCAAGTCCCACATCAGGCTCCTTGCTCAGCAGGGAGCCTGCTTCTCCCTCTGCCTGCCACTCCCCCTGCTTGCTCTCTCCCCCTACCCTCTCTCTGTGTCTAATAAATAAATAAAATCTTTAGAAAAAATAAAAATAAAAACTGAAGCCAGATCTGTTACATACTGTACCAACTGTAAACAATGTTCTAGAAAGTCTGGACAAAGTGATAGAGAGTCAATCATCCTGAAACCTCTCAGGAATTATTTTGGACCAAAATGTGATACAATGGCCAATGACAGATAGATGAGTCCAGTCAGAATCAGTAAAACCTTCCAGGGGCACCTGGCTGGCTTAGTCGGTAGAGCACGCGACTCTCAATCTCAGGGTTGTGAGTTCGAGCTCCACATTGGGTGTAGAGGTTACTTAAATAAATAAAAACTTTTAAAAAAGAAAAGAAAAGCCTTCCAGAGTGCAAAGGAAAACAAAATGCGAGGTATCCAGTGTTTCATAGGATGTAACTATATGTTAACTCTCTCTTACCAAATATTTCTTTAAAAAAAAAAAAGATGAATCTATTTAGGGGCTCCTGGATGGCAGAGTCGGTTAAGCATCCAACTCTTGATTTCGGCTCAGGTCAAGATCTCAGGATCGTGAGATCTAGCCCTGCGTCAGGCTCCACACTCAGCACAGAGGCTGCTTGAGATTCTCTGCCTCTCCCTCTGCCTCTGCCCTGCCCACTCTTGCTCACTCTCTCTCAAAATAAATAAAAAATCTTTTGAGGGTCATTTTCCTTGTGAAAAAAATAATTCCAATTTTGTAACTGAAACTATGGGAAAACAGATCTCACTCTGGAAAAATGTGGTTAATGTCAAACACCACGCTGGATGCTGTACACATTACCTCATCTCTCACATTGATAAGGTAGAGAGTACTCCTATTTGACACAGCCGAGGAGACAGTGGACAGAGAGTTACATAACTTGCCCAAGGTCACAAGTGGAAAAACTGGCCTCAGTTTGGGCTTTCTGAATTTAGTCTTTGCCATTAACTACTATGCTTTATAATCAGCCATAATCTCATTTTATTTATTTAATCCAAACAACTGCTCTGTGAAGTTTATTTACGTATCCTCAGAAGGAACTGAGGAAACTGAGGCTTTGAGAAGTTAAGGTCACATAAATGCAGGAAGTGGCAAGAGGTTTTCTGGTTCGTTCCAAGTCCAGTGACAACTTTACTGAGTGACACAACACAGAATCAGAAGACTAGTGGCAAGTATAAGGAAGAAGATTCATTTTCAACATAGATAGTTCTCTAGACAACAAGAAAAAGGGCTACTTTCACAAGTAGTGGGTTTCTAGTCACTGAATTTTTCAAGCAGAGACCAGGATACTAGGATTTCCACATTTCAGTGGAAAACTGTAATGTAGTCATTTCCAATTATAAAATTCTAGCATTCCAAACAGAATGGGAGTCGGAAAAGATCATGGCTACAGGGCACCCGACTGGCTCAGTAGGGCATCTGAC
This sequence comes from Ailuropoda melanoleuca, assembly GCF_002007445.2. NCBI lineage: Eukaryota > Metazoa > Chordata > Mammalia > Carnivora > Ursidae > Ailuropoda > Ailuropoda melanoleuca. Next base: position 16,412,212 of record NC_048219.1, on the reverse strand, counting down.
TGACTCTTGATCTTGGGGTTGTGAGTTCGAGCCTCACGTTGAGTGTAGAGATTATATTAAAAAAAAAAATAATAAACACTGGAAATAGCTGATGAGGCTTCCTGGAAGAGAAACAACTGGAAAGATGGGGGGGGTTAAAAGATTTTATGTATTTATTTATTTTAGAGAGACAGAGAGAGAGAGCATGCACACAAGTGTGGTGAGAGGGAGAGGGAAAGAATCTCAAGCAGATTTCTTGCTGAGTGCAGAGCCTGATGCTGGGCTCAATCTCACGACCCTGAGATCAAGACCTGAGCCAAAATCGAGGGTTGGATGCTTAACCAACTGAGCCACTCAGGCATACCTGGAAGGATTAGAAAATGTTTTGACAGAAAGACAGGAGATAGTAAAACCACAGAAGACAAGGTACAGAGATGGAAATATGCAAGGTATGAGTGTACTCGTGTGAGTGAAGGATTAAGAAGGTGATGGGTAGATTACCCAGTTGGAGAAAATGGTTCATGATGAATTAGATAATAGCTTTCAAACACTGAAGGAATATTTCTTCAATTTTTGTGCTATTCACAATATGAATATAGATATAATACGCTTTTTATTTTAATCCGCAATATTAACATTTTCTCCACCACTTTTAAGTCTAGACAAAATAACACATCTAGCTCAGACTTGTAGCATTTGTTTGTTGATTTCCATAGTTTAAATACTCCCACCATGACCAATTTCCAGCCACTAATATAATATTACTAAACGTGATATTGGGAAGAAATGTACAACAGCACACCTTTATATTACTTTTCCATCAGAGATACAACAGACATAATCAACCTCAAGAGCATAGACAATATTAACATATAGTAAAATAATTATGAGGTGATGTGTTTTGAGTATTTATTACCTTTATCTTAATTATAATTTATTTAATTATAAGTTTATATAATTTAATTTTTCATAATGGCTGTGCTTAGCAACCAGCTCACAAAATTAGCATTCAGCTCTTCTGAGCCCATGTAAGCTGGCTCCAAGATTTCAAGACCTCTCCCTCAAATGGGTCCGAGGTTTCAAGCTTATACAACCACAGTGCACCACTAACAGAAATAAGCAGGTCGTAAGGGCTAGGAAGAGAGTGGATTTGAAAAGGTCAATTTTGGTTCCTTTTATTTAATTTTTTTAAGATTTTATTTTTAAGTAATCTCCATACCCAACATGGGGTTCGAACTCACAACCCCAAGATCAAGAGCTGTACACTCTACGGAAGGAGCCAGCCAGTGCCCCTGAAAAGTTCAATTTTAAATATGTTGTATTTAAAAAACAGCAGCAAAGGAGCTACAAACGGTAATATTCTGGAAGCAGCTGAAAATACCAGAATTCAATTTGGGTCAGCTGAGAACTTAAGTTTAGAAGTCATATGCATAGAGGTGCTAGCTAAAGACATGGGAAATGTTGGCCTTTCTGGGTTAGGGGCAAGAAAGAAGAGCAGAGTGCTAAGGATTGAGCCCGTGGGAATAGCCAAAATTAGAAGGCAGGAGATGGAAAAGCAATCAACAAAGGATAGGGAGTGGAAAAAGGCAGGGAAAGAGGTAGGGGGAAAAAAACAAGAAAGGGTAATCAAGGAGGGGGGGGGTGGACGATCACCAGTATCAAATGCTCTAGGAGAAGCATGAAGACCAAGACAGGGTTTTTAGTCTTACAAATAATGGTGTTTTTCTGAGACTCGCTTTCTAGAGAGTGGTGGAATAGAAATCAGATTATAAATGAATTGTGGGTTAAAAAAAGAGAGAGTGATATTAAACACTTCATATTAAGTTATAAAGAAAAGTGACAACAATGAGGGACTTATTTTTGATAGATAAGACCTGAGCATAGGGCATTCAAATTAGGAATGGGCACTGAATAGTTATTTAAATAAATTATAAAAGGAATGAGGACAAGAGAGATCATATCATCAATAGGACACTAAATACCATAGAGTACTGAAAAGAGAAAGGTGGTACTTTGAAATATAAAGTTAATTTCACATCGAGGACTCAACATCTCCTCCTAAAAATTCCAGTTATGTTTTATACCTGTGAACAACAAAATTCAACAGCCTTACAAGAAACTCAGCTAAGACTAGTTTATTATGTCTCTCAGTCTTTGTCTGATTATAAACTATGAAAAACTATAAAAGAGAGATACAGACAGATGTAATGGGGGAAGGGAGGGGAGCATTTTTCCCCTGGAGAATTTTCAGTAACGGAGAACAAGAGTGTATTTCTGAAGCATACTGGACACAGCTCAGCCTAGAGAAGAATGAAGTACTAGCTAACACTTACTAGTACTTCTATGTCAGAAAATGTTCAGATACAGAAATGGTATCTGGAGGGCTCAATTCACATTCCAAGATCATAGAGCTAATAAATGGCCAGGTCAATAAAGTCCAGGCCTTCCCCATTCCAAAGTCTTTACCTCTTTCTGCAAACACTAAGTTGCCTCTAAAATTCTCCACAAATCTCTTAAGAAAAAGTCCAACAGAAAAAAAAAAAGGCTCTAATAGCTAACACTAACACTGCTCTATGACACATATGAAACCTTAAGAGTTGTCATCACAAGGAAAAAAATACTTTTCTTTTTTTGCTTTCTCTTTTTATCGTATCCATATGATACAATGGATGCTAACTAAACTTACTGCTTATCATTTCATAATATACACAAACCAATGCGCTGTACACATTACACTCATACAGTGATGTATGTCATTTCTGTCTCAATAGAACAGGAAAAGGGAAAGGAAAGGAAAGACAAGAAGTCCAGGGGAGCAAGCATCAGATGTTTTAGAGGCAGCCAGAAAGCTAAGACTGCTCAAGAATCATCAATATGTATGTTTCTCTCCAACAAATACTCATGCTATTCTGCCAACAAAAAGATGAGTGAATAACTTCAACGACCCAGGTCTTTGCCTGTTTGCACTCCCTGTGAAAATCACTGTCAACATTAGTGGATGTCTCCAAAGAATATGTGCAAATGGCTAACAAATTCATGAAAAGATGCTCAATATCATTGGGCATGAGGAAAATGTAAATCAAAACCACAGTAAGGTACCACTCCCCACCCAACGGGAGGACGGTAATCAAAAAGACAGATCGTAACTGAAGGTGAGGATGGAGAGAAACTGGAACCCTCACGCACTGCTGGTAGGAATGTGAAATGGTGCGGCTGCTTTGGAAAACAGTCTGACAGATCCTCAAAAGGCTGAACACAAATTACCACATGACCCAGTGATTCCACTCCCAGGTGTATACCTAAGAGAACTGAAAATACATGTTCAGGAAAAATACGTGTGCATGAATGAATGTTCATAGCATTTATTATTCATAATAGCCAAAAAGTGAAAATAACCCAAATGTCTATCAATTGATAAATGGATAAACAAAATGTGGGACATCCATACAATGGAATATTATTTGGCAATTAAATACTGATACATGCTATCATGTGGATGAACTCCGAAAACATTATGCTAAGTAAAAGAAGCCAGTTACAAAGAAAGAGACCACATGTTGTATGATCCCATTAATAAAAGATTCCTAGAATAGGCAAATCTATACAGTCAGAAAGTAGATCAGGTTTGTCTGGGGCTGGGGGAAGGTATGGGGAGTTGGGGGGATGACCGAAAGGTACAGGGTTTCCTCTGGGCATGACGAAAGTGTTGCAGAATGGATTGTGGTGATGGTTGCACAATTCTGAAAATACTAAAAGTCACTGAACTGTATACTTATTTAAATGGGTAAATTGTAGGATATGTGAATTAAATCCCAAAAAAAGCTACTTTTAAAAATTAACAAATGACTAAATTTTGAGGGATCAAGTCCACTCAGGCCAATCCTCCCCAATTCCTGTGCATTAATAAGCCAAGGAAAGCTCTGCTCTCCCAGTTCTTTAAAGATTAACTTGAAGTTATGGGCGCCTGGCTGGCTCAGTCAATACAGCATGCGACTCTTGATCTCAGGTTGTGAGTTCAAGCCCCATGTTCGGTGTAGAGCTTACTTTTGGGGGGGGGGAAGATTAATGTGAAGTTATAGAAAAACAAACAGCTTCCCCCAGCTTCTGAGTGGCTTTAGCGAAGGGAATAAATTGCACTTAAGTACTTGGAATCAGAATCTGGCTCAAAGGGACTTTAACACTCTTAGCTGGCAGATGAGAAAAGCGTTGCCTGGAGAAGTTAAGTAACCTGTACAAGATCACTGAGCTGGGAAGCGTCCCATCACCATCCCTGACTCCAAGTTCAGTGCTCTTTCCCTTCACAAGGCTTCCATGATGCCTGAAGGGTAGAAAGGACATATTAAGAGGACCTCCCTTCCTCCAAAAAGAACCAAGGACTGTCACATGGTATTCTTTGACACCTGCAGCAAATCTCATCAAGAAAAGCTTTCCTCTAAGACTTAAAAGAAACACAAACAGCTCAATTTCCTTGACCCAAACTATGTTGAAGAGTGATAAACAGGTCAGAGGAGAAAGTTTTAAAGGGAAGAGTATGTTACTTATTCTCATCTACATTTATAAAAGGTATGCTGTAAGTGAGAGTGAGCCTGGTAACTTTAAATGGATTTCTGAATTTGTAGATTTCTAAATTTTAAGAGGGGAATTCCATATTGATTCAATGGCCAAATTTATCCTCCCTTGAGGATAATTTTTTCCTTAAAAGCCTAAATGCTAATGCTAAAAATACTAATGCTAAAAAAAATGCTTTAAAAGCCGAAATGCTAATGCGAAAAAACAGGTTACAGTTGTCCCAGACTTTCCGCCTGTGAGAGAACGGTGCTCAAATGCAGGGAATGAGTAGAGGCTGGAAACCTGTTGGGGTGAGTAGAGGGAGAGGGGAGCAAAGCGTGAGGCTCTTTGCTGATAAGGAATTCTACTGTCACTCTGTTTGGAGAATTCCTTAAGTTTTGAGGAATCTAACAGTGAGTGACACCAGCCACATCTGATTCACAAAGGTTCTCTGAAGATGAGGATGATTCTAAAATCCACAAAGGGCAGCTTTACATAACACGCAGGTAGGCACTCAGGTGTAGGGAGTAGAAAATCCAATCCAAATGTAGGCCCAAAACTCTCAGTGAAGGTTGAGAGGTATCTGGAGTGAAATCAGGTCCTGAAAACTCAGGTCAAGGCAGAGATGGTCACGAACCACCACCACGTGGTCACGCCTGCACAACAAAGGCAATGCTCCACCCCTCTGTGTCTAAACAGCACTACTCTGTCAATCTCTTAAATGAAACTCCAGAGCCAGTCTCCTTCTGACCTCTCGCACAGATGCGAATAACCAAAGGCGTGTGAAAGTCCATGAGGTGCTTCAGTCTCATGGCTATGGGTACGGCTACGGAAGAACTGGGCTGCCGAGAATCACTACAGCTATCTACCACCTCGTGTCCAGCTAGAGAGCCTCACACAGAAAAGCTGGAGAAGGTTTGGAGTAAAATTCGGAGTTGGAAAACTGAAATTCCAGGAAGGCCAGTAGCTTCTAGATTGCATACATGAATAAAAAGGGAAAGAACTGTCCCATCTGCTAGACGAAATACTGGCCTCTCCTTTCCACCTAAAACTTCTGAAGTCAACAAGAACGATCAGAGAAAGCATTTCTCCTCCTCTGGAATGCATGCGCTCAGTTCTCTAATCCTTTCTGGGAGTTCTCTCTGGGGGCTTACGCTTGATCAGCTACCAGTACCTAGAGACATGGTACAAATAATTTAAATAAAACCTCATTTAAAACTACATTTTTCAGGGTGCCTGGCTGGCTTAGTCAGTAGAGCATGTTACCCTTGATCTTATGGCTTTAAGTTCAAGCCCCACATAGGGCATGAAACCTACTTTTAAATTTTTTTTAAATTTTTTAAAATAATCTCTACAGCCAATGTGGGGCTTGAACCCACAACCCCGAGATCAAGAGTCACAGGATCCACTGACTGAGCCAGCCAGGTGTCCCTCTAGATTTTTCTTTTTGATGGTTCTAGCATACGCCCAGAACATTTCAGTTTGTAGGCTTGCATTCTAAATTAGGTTATTTATATATTACAGATGTCAACAGCCTTAACAAATCTCTTTTAAGATCGGATCAACAGTGTTCTCAACTAATAAAGAGGAATTAATTTGCTTATTCCACAACAAACTGATTCCCACCGAGCTAGCTGGGGATCAAGTCCAGAACTTGAGAGGCTTGGTTGCTTTGATCTTATATCCATCTACTTGCCAACGGCCACATTAATCTGGGTGTACTTGGGGAACACGGCAAGGGATGCCTGAATTACAAAAAACAAATCTCAATCCGTATTTCTCAGCCCAAAGTTCAAAGAACACCAGCATGGAGCAGTGATTCTGATTAGCAGTGAATCCCTCTCTCTCAAATATCCCAAGATGAGAAAATGCCATTGGAACCATAGGTCTGGGGGTCCGAAAAGAGAGGAAAAATAGCCGGGGACTGAAGTAAAGCTCTGGCTAGCCTCCAATCTCTAACAATGCTCTGTTGTGTTCATCTCGTTTCTCCCTCCTTGGGCCTCCTGTCATCACGCAGCACTGAGGCAGAGGTCCAACGGGCTACAGCGGAGAGCCAGGGCTTTGTATTCAACTACAAAGTTTAGGGAACAAGCCTGAGTCAGGATAAAGTCAGTTCTTCCAACTGTTAGAGATGAGGCATGAAAGAATAAGTTGGGGGCATCTTTAGTAGAAAGAATAAGTAATTTTAGTCATAAGACTCATGAGTTGTCCCTCGGTCCCTCCTTCACCAGCTGTATGATCTTGGGAAAGTCAATTTACCCCCTCTAATTCTCACTTTCCTTAGTTGTGAAAACTGAGAGGATAAAATACCTTTACTACCTTCAGAGTTATCATAAGAATCAAGCCAGATAAGAACGTGCTTTGCAAGCTATAAAACACTATTAAAATATTATTTACCCAAGGCAACAAATCCTGGATATTTCTCACATCTGTGGTGCAGTATGTGGTAGAGAAAGTAGTACAATACAGCCCGAGCCCTCGGTGAGCACGCGGATAGGGAGACCAGTGCGCGAACACACAAGGCATCCCTTCAAAGTGGTGTGGAAGAGAAACAGAGTTGAGATTAATTAATTTAGTCTGAGGACTGGAGGTCAGATTCTCAGGAAGGTGATATTGGACGTGGGCCTTGAAGGATAAGTGGGTGATGGCCAGGTAGAGGGGATTGGGACGTGCATTCTAGGGAGCAAGGGACGAATAAGCAAGGAGGTGTGAAAGCACACAGTGTTTAGGGAGCGGTGACTTATCTCATGTGGCCACGGCACAGGCTACACAGGGGACGATGCCTGCAAATGAAGGTGGGCAGCTCAGAACCAGGCTGTCAAGGACTCTGCATCGTGACAGCACTCCGGGCATCAAACTGGAGGCAAATGGTCCATACTGAGGGAATTAGAGGGAAATAGCAATTTTCTCTCCCTTTCCCCTTTATCCTGACACTAATAAAGTAAGTCACAGTATCTGCCTCAAGTTAAAATCAACAGAAAGATACAGAATGTATACAAGGGCTATAACAGAAGTACATAAGGAATACGGTGAGGGCACAAAGAAAAGGGCAGTCAATTCCATATGGGAGCTTCAGGAAAATATTTATCGAGGTGGTGTTAAATTGAGGTTACGCAGGCAGAACAGAGACTGCAGAAGGTTCCACACAGAGGGAGGGGCAGGAGCAAGGATACAGTCATAAAACAGCAGGCACACGGCTCTTAGCATGGCACATGGTTCAGCAAGTGTCTGAGGCAGAAGGGGAATTCGACACTGTGAGCCTGGAAAGGTAGGGAGAAGTCGGGCCATTACTGCAGACGTTAGCAGCACAGGTTCTAGACTTCAGGTTGCCTGAATTCTAAAATTTCAGTTCTGCCTCTTTCCAGTGGCATGACCCTGAACAAGTTAACTTCTCTAAAGTTGATTTTCCTCACTGATAAAATGGGAAAATTGAAAGAGTCTACAGCATAAGTTCATTGACGAATAAAGAAGCTAATCCACATAGAGGACTTAGTCCAGAATGTTGGCTTTTGCGGTAAGCACTCAACAAACTATTGCTACTATTTGCATTATCAGTGTTACTACAGAAAACCTTACTAAGAATTATTACGGTGATCAAGGCAAGCTGAAAAGGCCCTGGACTAGACCAGAAGTCATGGGGATGGAGAAGAGGAGTCAGGTGCAAGCATCTTTCTGAGTTGGAAGTGACTGACTGGAGCTGGTGACAAGGGAGATGATGGGCAGATTGAAGATAGTCCTAGATTCCTAATTTGGATAGCTAAATACATGAATGAAAATATTTAGCAATTTGGGATGTGCTGAATATAGGATATGTCTGGGTAACATCCAGATGAACTGTCTTTGGCTTAGGAAAGAATACAGGAAATGGCTCTATCGATACGTCCTTATCCAGATCTTGTACTTTGCAAAACTGCCCTCACCTGCAGTCCCCATTAAACGTGGCCCTCAGGAGCCATGTGGATTTATGTAACCATCTCCCTAGCCAGAGATTACTGAGTTCTAGATGGACACCTGACCCATGGAGGAAAAGAACATCCCAGCCGATCAGATTTTCTGTGTTTTGTGTCTTTAGAATTATGTAGCCACAGGGGTTTGCATCATCATGATGCATGAGAGACAGCCACCACAGCTTCCACACAAGCAATAGCAGAAGCAATGAATGTAGGAGACATACAGAAAGAAATAGGGGCGTATGGGTGGCTCAGTCGTTAAGCGTCTGCCTTCGGCTCAGGGCGTGATCCTGGCATTCTGGGATTGAGCCCCACATCAGGCCTCCACTGGGAGCCTGCTTCTTCCTCTCCCACTCCCCTTGCTTGTGTTCCCTCTGTCGCTGGCTGTCTCTCTCTGTCAAATAAATAAACAAAATCGAAAGAAAAGAAAGAAAAGAAAAGAAAGAAAAGAAAAGAAAAGAAAAGAAAAGAAAAGAAAAGAAAAGAAAAGAAAAAAGAAAGAAAAGAGAGAGAGAGAAAGAAAGAAAGAAAAGAAAGAAAGAAAGAAAGGAAGGAAAAGGAGAGAACACAAGGCCTCGATAAAAAGAGAGAGTAGCTGCCTGATAATGTTTAGTTTTCATTANAAAGAAAGAAAGAAAGAAAGAAAGAAAGAAAGAAAGAAAGAAAGAAAGGAAAAGGAGAGAACACAAGGCCTCGATAAAAAGAGAGAGTAGCTGCCTGATAATGTTTAGTTTTCATTAAGCCTCGCTGCATCCAGACACCAGATTCTGGGAGATCACCTCGTATCCTTTTTCTACTTGTGCTTCCTCGTGTTCCACACCACCAAAGATCCCTGTGACTAACACACATGAGACTGCCAAAGAAGAGTACAGAGAACAAAACAAAATGGGTAAGGTTAGGACCCCGAGGAACCAGCAACATGGAGGAGTTGGAGAAGGAAAAAGGCATTCATACAGGAAAGAGGTAACTCAGGAAAAATCAGTGTTAGAGGTCAACATAAGAGACGGTTTTAAGGAATAACAAGTTAGTCAACAATATTGGATGCTGCAGAGAAATCAAATAAGAGAAAGATAAAATTAGGCTACTGGATATGGCAATTAAGAGGACACTGGTGACCGTTCCCAGAACAGTAATCAATATAACTCAAAATTATGTGAATTATTTGAGATTATTACATAACATTCAAAAATGTTTTCAAATCTGGACTGCCACTTTAGTCATACTGCTTATCCTTAGTTGGGCTTTTAAACATGACTCTGCCTTGGTTTCTCTTCTATTTAAAAACAATTAATAGAATCTCTCCCTAGGGGCGCCTGGGTGGCACAGCGGTTAAGCGTCTGCCTTCGGCTCAGGGTGTGATCCCAGCGTTCTGGGATCGAGCCCCACATCAGGCTCTTCTGCTATGAGCCTGCTTCTTCCTCTCCCACTCCCCCTGCTTGTGTTCCCTCTCTCGCTGGCTGTCTCTATCTCTGTTGAATAAATAAATTTAAAAAATCTTTAAAAAAAATAAATAAAAATAAAATAAAATAAAATCTCTCCCTAGTCCTAGCCGTTCTGGAAGTGTTCTGCATCTTAAACTGCATGGTGGTTATAATGTATACACACCTGTAAAAATTGCTTAAACTAAACATTTACGATTTGTGCACTTAAAGAGAAAGAAAGAGAACAAAAGCGCCTCTGCCCCATCCTTACACAGTAATCAGATTTAGAAATAAAAATAAAGAAGGGAGTTTATAAAATAATTTGTAAAGCTAGGAACAAAGCATTCTTTGAATCCAGGAATTACCTCCTGGTATCCTCAACCTCAACCTTCTGAGGTAATGGCATTTATTACTGTCCTCTCCAAGAAACTGATCAGTACTAGTTTCCACACTGCTATGACTATGTTGGTTATTTTTAAAAAGTCACATGTGTGTCTCCACGAGCACATGACAAGCAATCTGAACTATCCGCGGGAAGGCACTGATAGACCCAGCTTAAGGGCAGCCGGAGGTGCTGGGGCAGCATCCACAAAGGAGTCCTACCTTCATCAGGTGCTTGTTGACCCACTTGGTGAACGTCTTCTTCTGAACACGGTCCCGTTCATCTGTAAAGGAAACACAGAGAAGGCACTGGCTTAGCACGGCCCAGAGAGGTTCCCCTACCCCTGCTTCGTCCACCGCCCAGCTTCTCCGTGGACCATGGAGATGGTTTCCACACACCCATGAGAAGTGTCTTCTTGTTGGGAAGATTTGGCTTGTCTGAACTTCCTCTTCTGTCCTGACCATCTTGCCACTTCATAGATTAGACCGAATCATACGCCTCAAAACCATCCATGGCAAAGTCTCCTTAGTATCACAATTGGGGAAGCGAGTGACTCTCTGCTTCCCCCAAAGCAACCTCCAAGAAGCCAAAGCTGTGAACACCACCCGCAGAACAGGTCGAGTGGCCTTGGCATTTGGGCCACTCGTACTGCAGCGGTTCCATCTTCCTCTTCACATACGGCTCTGCCGGACCAGTGCTCTGCTCCCACCCTCTCCTGCCCTGGTATCTACCCCCAGCTCCCATTTCCTCAGCAGCCATTACCAACCAGGCAACCCTGGAAAGCTGCTCAGGTTACCTGCACTGCACATCTCCCCCACCTCTTCCTTCTGCTAAGTCTTACAGAGCCACTTCTTTGCAGGCACACTCTCCACTCTCAGTTTTGTGCACCTCATTGACAAAAGCATGACTGCCAATATCTGGCACCACTGTTCTGGAGGCCTGATCCCGCAGAGGGCTCCCTTTCTCCCACATCTGCCAATTCCCCAGAGCACTTCCAGACCTACTGATCCATCAGCTTTGCTCCTTTTCTTCTATTTGAAGCCTGTGCCGTCCCCCTATTACCTCGTTCAAATCATGCTCACTGTCATCGATCACTCCCTGGTGCATGCCCCCCTCCACATGGCAAGTCTACCTTAACCTCCCAACAATTCAGTTCACATGCACTATCTCCACATGCATCCTTAGGCATCACGCTCAACTTCATCTCCAGTTCATAGCCAGACACCACAGTCACGCTGCATTTCTGCTCCAAACACTCCTCCTTAGCAGCCCCCTAATCATTCCCAAGCTTTATCACTCCATTCTTATTGTATCCCTTTTATTAAGAGCATCTAAGCTTATCCTGGTCTATGCTAGATGACACAAGTAAGCAATTAAAGCTGCCATCACTAATCCCCCAGGAACTGTCACCTGCCTAACCTTCTACCACAAAGTTCACCATGACAATCTGCGAACCTGAATTACCACCAAGGCTCAACTCTTGATTTTTTCTCCAAGTCAGAGAGCATTTCAGAAGAAAGTGGCAGAATTAAATAACTCTGGCTCACTAATAATCCGCACAAACATCAGTGAGGTCGTCCCTCCCTACTGCCCAGTTACTCCCTTCTAACTCACTGCCTAGTAAGACCCACGTGGCTACCTTTCGAACGATGGTGACACTCTCTCTCCACTTCCAGGTGAATATACTACCTACTCACATTTATGAGTTTATAGCCTCAGTGTTACCTCATCCTGTCTTTGCTCTTAACTTCACATTCTTTTCAGCCTTGAATCTTTTTATGCTTTGCAAGGAACAGTGATCTCTTCCTACTACACACCACAGAACTTGGGAATTAGAATTAGTTACCTAGTCTTATTCCCTGCTAAAACATGATTCCCTTCAACAACAAAAAATCATCTGTTCAGGGTTGAAAGGTCTGCCCAAATCCTGCATAACTCTATAATATTTCTGATACTTAATAAAGAATTCACACCTCCTAAGGCAATATATCGATTTAGTAGTTCTATAAATATGTCATCATTTGCTTCCTTACAAATTCTCCCTACTGGCTCTCATTTGGAACTGTTAGAATTTTTTTTTAGGTGTAGCCTAAATTTCACTTTTTTTTTTTTTTAAAGATTTTACTTATTTGAGAGAGAAAGAGAGCAAGAGCGGGGTGAGGGGCAGAGGGAGAAGCGGACTTCTCGCTGAGCAGGGCGCCCAATGCAGGGCTGGAGCGATCGTGACCCCAGCCGAAGGCAGACGCTTAACCCACTGAACCACCCAGGCACCCCAGGCTACCTTTCACTTAATAGAGCCCTCCAAGTTTTCAAAGCTGGGATTTTTATTAGATTTGACCACTGCCTTTCCAACACCTTTTTAGATGCTGATTCAATTATCCAACATCTTCATTATCCTTCCCAAACCTGTGTCATCTACAGACTGAATGAGAATCAACTTACAAGTGCAATCTCATCTACATCACTGACACTGCTCACACTATTTTCTCTTCACGGCATGCTACTCTCTCCCTCTCTACCTATCCAAATATTATTTACTCTTTTTTTTAAGGTTTTATTTATTTGTTTATTTGAGCATAGTCTCCAACACTGGGCCCAATCCCACAACCCCAAGATCATGACCAAAATCAAGAGTTGGATGCCCAACCGACTGAGCCACCCAGGCGCCCCAAATACTGTTTACTCTTTAAAATCTAGCTCATTCGTTCATTCTTCTCTTCTTTGAATACATCTTTATTAAGATGTATTCACGCTTGGAAGAGCCTGTGTTTGACCCTGATACCAAAGTCACTTCCCAGCTCATGCTCTCTCTTGCTCTCTCTCAAATAAATAAATAAAATCTTTAAAAAGAAAAAATAGATCCCAAAGTCACAGTCCCTATCTTTAAAAGAGATGACAGTCGGGGCACCTGGCTGGCTCAGTTGGTGGAGCACGCAACTCCCGATCTTGGGGTCATGCGTTCAAGTCCCATGTTAGGTGTGGAGCCAATTTTAAAAAATAATAAAATAAAATAGATGACAATCTAGCAGAGAAAAGAAAGAACTTCAGTGCACTCTGATACACGCTATAAACAGAGCTAAGCACAGAGTGCTCAAGAACAGAAGAAAAATGAATGGTTAAGCTACCCGAACAAGAGAGGGAAACATGGGCAGTTAGGGAAAGTTTCCACAGGAGTGAGTCTAACTAAACCTTAAAAGATGACTCGAAGTTAGTCAAGAATTAAAGGGAAGGGACAAAGCTACTACATGCAAAATTGCACCTAATGCAAATTCGTGGAGACAACCAGGAGTTTATGTTCAGAAAAGTGCACAGAATCAAGGATGGTTGAAAGACAGGATGTATACTAGGTAGTGGAGAGACTTAAAACTAGACAGGATGGCATAGGCCAAATCATGACCTTTCTTACAAGCTAAGGAGTCCAAACTTTACCACTGAGAAATTGGTAGGAAAAGGTAAGGGAAAACTTCGAAAAGATTTTAAACAGAAGACACGATCACATGTGTGCTTGAGAAAAATTATTCTGGAAGCCTTTCCTGACAACTCCAGGTCTCAACAGTCTCTTTGTCCTACAAATTTTTAGGGTACTTACTATGCTAATCCCTCAATCAGCACTTATATAATTATATAGAGTCCTGAACTTTTAATATGCTTATTCTTACATCACCAATGAGATCACTAACTCCTAAGGAAAGAGGTCATGCTTTACTTTTTGTATCTCCCAAAGCCGCTAACAGCTACAGCTCTACAGGATATATGACCTAAAACAAAAACAAAAATTTTTTGGACTGGCCAATATATGATTAGAAGACTGGCTAATGAAACACACAGAATGAAATCAGAGCCGAGTTCCCTACCAGAAAACAGTCCAGTATGTAAAAAAAACCCCAACACCCCAATAATTGTCACCTGTGTGCTGAAACATGCAGCCATGATGGGAAAACAAAATTAAATCCAACTAAAAGTTCTGCCCCACCCCCCTACATTTTCACCACTACCAGACCCATTGTGCCTCACTACACTAATACCTGAATAACCAAGAATGGCCATTTCCAGGTTTAAAAATTCTCACTCTAGAGACATAAGTTTTCCTTGTTATTTTTCTTTTCAAAACTTCTTTTATTATAAAAGTTATATGTATTTGCCATGACAGGTTAAATAATACATAGATGGAAAAGGAAAATTTAACAAATTTCCTTTTAAACTAATCAACATTTTAAAGAAGAAGCAGGGGGCGCCTGCATGGCTCAGTCGGTTAAGCATCCAACTCTTGATTTCAGTTCAGGTCTTGATCTCAGGGTCATAATTCAAGCCCCGTGCTGGGGCTTCACTCATGAGATTTCTTTTTCTTTTTAGTCCACTGCCTCCTTTATTTTAGACCTGAAGATGCGACGGGCACAATGGACACTGGTCCATCTTACTATGTTTCCAATTGCTAAAAACGGACTTTCAATTCAGCGGCGAGAGCTCCAGGCACTTTTTCTGAGCATAATTACTGAGGGCAACATGATTAAAAGCCCTTCTCAAGACTAGCTAGCCTGCTTTACAGCTGAGCCGTAAGTTCCTCAGAAAAGGGTTTTATGGAATAACTGTGCCCCCAAAACTGAAGGATCCTTTTTCAGGATCCTGTGTTGCAGACCCATCAATTACATGCAAGTTCTTTCCTGATTTAAGCATTAAGACAAAAGGATAGATACTGCAGTGCCTGGGGTTTAAGACTGTAATACTTGAGCAAGGAAATTCATCACAGAAGCCAAGGAGCAACTTTAACTATTAAACTTTCAGAATGCTCCAAACAGCTCAGACTTTCAACCTTTAAGGTTTGGCGCCCTACACATAAATCCCTAATTTAATTCCAGGCCCAATGAAGATCTTTCTACCTAACACTGGAGGTAGAATTTTCAAAGATACCCCAGTCAATTTAACAAAGGCCATCTTCTTTGATGCTTCTTATAAACTCGGCCTTACCAAAGGCTATGAACTGCCAACAAAGAACCCAACCGCCCACTGGGAAATTCTAAGATTGAACATATTGAGGCACCAACGAATGACGTGGGGGTTACTTAACTAGAAGGATTTAATACTTGTTTCCAACTTCTATTAAGACCATTACAGTCCACCAAGCTACCTATACGTACCCTAATTTTCTTTGTTTTAGTTTCACCTGCAGAGATGTCCTTTGGTAACTTAGATAAGCCCTTCCACCTAAAATCTGGATCCCACCTCTTCCCTTCTCTTTGGGAACCTTAATCCAACAATTATCCCTAGCTTATATATCTTTAACTTCTCTCTTTCCTTTCCCCTTGGCTTCCTGAACAAGTATGATGACAATGCTATCTCCATTTCCTCACCTTCTAGTCCCCCATGTAACCTGTGTGGCTTTGAGCTCCACAAATTCACTGAAACTGCTTTCTCCACAACTGTCTACGTACCTGGCAACTCAGAAGACACTGCTGATCATTCCTTCACCTTTTAAACTCACTATCCCTCTTGAATCTGAGTCTCTATTCCACCCCAGTGTTCCTCCTTCCTCTTTGGTTATTCCTTCTCTTCTGCTTACTCCTGAAATGTTTACTCATCCCTAGCCTTCTTTCCTTCATTTTCTACTACAGGTTTTTAAGATATTCATGGACCCACAGGTACATAGATGGGTTTGGAGAGGGGTGCCATGAACCACCGAAAACTGCATGAAAATTTTGGGTGTTACGTGCATGGTGGGAGGGGGGAAAAACCCATAAATAAAAAAAAAAAAAGTTTTATGAAGAGCAGTTCTCCCCCATTCTCCCAGAATAATTTTACCTACTCCTATGGTTCAAACTGTAACTGATCATTTTCAAATCCATATCTTTAGCTCAGGCTTTCAACCTAAATACCAATCTCACATGTCTAATCGCCTCCTAAACATTTCATGCTCATCTCAAACTTAACTTGTCTAAAACTGAACTCTTCTTTTCTCTCTGCTTCTAACAGGTTTCCCTGCTCTAATCCATCTGCTATGGTCTGAATCTTTGTATTTCGTCCCCTAAATTCATATGCCAAAATCTTATCCCCGCACTGTGATAGTATCAGGTGAGGCCTTTGGGGCATGAGTGGGTCATGAGCCTTATAAAAATGTGGTCCTTACAAAAGACCCCAAGAGAGTTCTCTCACTCTCTTTCTGCCATGTGAGGTTACAGTGAGAAGACAGCTATCTATGACCAGGAAGAGGGCCTGCACCAGACACCAAATCTGTAGCTGCCTTGATCATAGACTTCCAGCCCCCAAACTGTGAGAAATAAAGGTGTGTTGGTGCAGCCACCACGTCTGTGGCCCAAACTAAGACACCATCCTTTTCCATGCTGCCAGCAATCTTTCTAACAAAACTGATCTTGTTATTGTCTGCCTTAAAATCCTTCAGTGACTCCTTAGCCTCCTAATAATATTAATAGTTAACCCTGACTGAACACCTGCTTATGAGCTACACACCTTATGTATATCGTTTCTAATGCTCAACCCTGAAAGCTAGATATTATTTTACTGGAAAGATAAAGCCCAGAGAGGTTAAGTAATCTGTCTGAGATCACAAGGTAGGTAAAGAAGTCCAATTTGAACTCAGCTCCATTGGATTCTGAAGCCTGATGTCGCCATTCAGGATAATATTCAAACTTTTTACCTTGGCATCTAAGACCCAATTATGATGTGATGCCTGCCTGCCACTCACCCCTCTCCACCCTTTCATAAAAATCTAACTTTCAGCCTTGCTGAACACTCTTGCCCAAATGTAATCTTGCTCTTGTATTCAGTGTTCCCTCTGTGTGGAATATAGCTCCTCCCTTGTCTGTCTACTCATTGCTCTGTAGTCAACTCAACCTCCAGGAGCTTTTCCTGTCCTTTACACACACTAGTTGAGGTGATCTTTCTCCTGTGCTTATTGCACGGTATTACTGTTTATGTGTCTATATGCCCTATGCTACCAGGAGCACTTTGAGAATAGGCCTAGAATTAGAATTAAAGCCTGCATTTGAGGTGCAAAGCTCTGTGATCTAATCCAACACAGCCAGTAACATAGTCCCAGAACATTATAAATCGTTAGAAAACCAAATAAGAGAACTTCTGCTTGTTTCCCTGAGGGCCACAGAAAAATCACAAATGGTTCAAGAAGCCCAACAGGGCACCTGGGTGGCTCAGTTGGGTAAGCGTCTGTCTTCAGCTCAGGTCATGATCTCAGGGTCCTGGGATCAAGCCCCAGGTCATCTGCTTCTCTCTCTCCCTCTGTGCCTCCCGCTACTTGTGCACTCAGTCTCTCTCTCATAAATAAATAAAATCTTAAAAAAAAAAAAAAAGGAGGAGGGTAGGGGGAGGAGAGGGAGGGAGAGGGGGGAAAAGGAGGAGAAGAGAAGGAGAATGAGAAGGAGGAGAAGCAGCAGCAGCAGCCCAAGAGGCACCAGCCTCCTGGAAATTTAAAAATGAGATACGTGAGCTGACAGAGAAGGGAAACAGAATAGACCTGTTCCTTGACCTCATGAAATTTACAATCTAGTGGCAAACACCAATATATAAATAATTAACAATAATATCAAGCAAATAATACACTAGATACAAACTACACAAAACGATGCTGATAAGCACACTTGATTAATTCTGACAGAGGGGTAGCAGAAGAGCTCATGGAAGGCACGGTGTTTGAACTAAATCTTGGATAACAATTAGGATTTGGGCAGTACAAAAAGGAGTTAAGGAATTCCAAACTGAGAAAGAAATATAAGCAGCAATTCAGAGACATGTAAGTACGCAGGATATGTTTCAGGGAATTGCATAGCTATGCACTGCATACATTTAGCAATTTAATGAGAAAGGAAGCTTGCAATTCATATGAGGTTAAATCACTCCAGAAAATTGGAGGAGTATCTACTTAGCTCAGTAAATAAAATGATACCACTGAGATTTTTTTAAAGATTTACTTATTTATTTGATGGGGCGCCTGGGTGGCACAGCGGTTGGGCGTCTGCCTTCGGCTCAGGGCGTGATCCTGGAGTTATGGGATCGAGCCCCACATCAGTCCTCCGCTATGAGCCTGGCTTCTTCCTCTCCCACTCCCCCTGCTTGTGTTCCCTCTCTCACTGGCTGTCTCTCTGTCGAATAAATAAATAAAGTCTTAAAAAAAAAAAGATTTACTTATTTATTTGAGAGAGAGAAAAAGAGAGCGTAAGCAGGGTGAGGGGCAGAGGGAGAGGCAGAGAAAGTCCCAAGCCGACTCCACACTGAGTATGGAGCCTGACACAGGGCTTGATCTCATGACCCTGAGATCATGACCTGACCCGAAAATAAGACCTGGACACTTAACCAACTGCACCACCCAGGTGCCACAAGATTTTCTGAACCAGAAGGTGTTTTGGAAAGATTAATCTGGCATTGGACTGAAGGCCAGTCTGCGGCAGAGAGACACTAAGGCATAAGAACCAGCTAGAGGTCTACTGACAAACCAAGAAAGAAATCTAACAGTATGAACTAGGGCAGAGACAGCATGGATATAAAGAGGGCAGACAGATCTATAAGATAATGTAGAGGCAGAAACAACAGCCCTTAAATATTGACTAGATGTGTTAAGGAAAGGGAAGGTTCAAAATAATTCCAATGTTTCTAGTCAATAAATGTTGGTCAACTAATGTTTCCAGGAACTGGGAGGAGTGGTATCTTGAGATTAGGAAAATAGAAAGAGGCACAGATGGGGCATTGGGTAGAATGGGTAAAGTAGAAGAAAAATAATGAGGTGTTAGCAGACCTTCTTGCTGACAGTGGGAACGTTAGGTCTAGAGTTCAGAAGAGCAATCAGAATTGAGGCTACAGATTTGAAGCTAATAGTTGATAGCTATGGCTGTGGCAAGTACAGCAGACAGCCTATCTCAACAAATCTTCCAAAATCACCCCTTTGCCCGTGTATTATCCCTCTACTCAAAAATCCTTTAGTGGCTCCCAGAAGACCAAGCCCAGGTGCTTCATTTCCATAGTCTGCTACACCCTTTGAAATTCAATTCTGGGTTTTATTCCCTGTGTTTTAGGTGGCTGGAGGAGATAAATAAGTGGCCTCTGACCTGAAGAAATTTACAATCTACTCTTCCAACTTTATCTTTGGGCTCTCCCCTGCATGACTCAAGTGCAACCATTTTGATATCATTGTTTCCAAACATAACTTGCACATTCTTGTCTTTATTGCCCCTACCGGAATATCTGTCTCCCTCTTTTTGGGTTATCTAAGTTAGAGCCTCCTTACAAGGTCCAGCTGAAGTCCCACTTCTCCCTTTCTATCTTTCCGCCTACGCCAGCTACTTCTAGGTGCCTGCAGGTGCCTGTGTTTATTCAGTTTACTTGGCTTCAAGCATATAAGACCTATTGTTACATACCTCTCTATGTAAATCCTATTTATCTGAATCTGAACTTTAGCTCTTTGGAGTCAAGAACTGTGTTTAAATTTCCTCAAATATCCAACATTTAAGACAATAATGGGTACTCAAGAATACTCATTCATTTAACAAATATATACTGAAAGCCCACTATGTGCCAAGGTTATAATTACAATGATACTTTACGATGGCATTTTCAAAGTCAGACTAAGAAGTATTCCCAAATGATAATTAAAAGGCTGGTTTTCAGGAGGTGCTTGGGTGGCTCAGTCATTAAGCGTCTGCCTTCAGCTCAGGGAGTGATCCCAGGGTCCTGAGATCGAGCCCCGCATCGGGCTCCTCTGCCAGAAGCCTGCTTCTTCCTCTCCCACTCCCCCTGCTTGTGTTCCCTCTGGCTGTCTCTCTCTCTGTCAAATAAATAAATAAAATCTTAAAAGGGGGGGGCTGATTTTCAGCAGGGAGTAGGGATTTCCATTCAGATGTCCCGCCTACAGTTACAGTGTTCCCAAATTCTTCTTGCCACGTCTGGACCCAGGAGACTTTGCACCATTTCATGTAAGCTCAAAGAAATGGGGTGAAGAAACAGACCCACAAACACAGAGGACAAACTGATGGCTGCCAGAGGGGAGAGGGGTGTGGGGATTGGGCAAAATGGGCGAAGAGGAGCGGGATATACAGGCTTTCAGTAATGGAATGAATAAGTCACGGGAATAAAAGGTACAGCACAGGCAATATAGTCAATAATATTGTAATAGCATATGGAGACAGATGGTAAATATACTTATGGTAAGATAGCAGAATGTAAAAACTTACTGAATCATATGCCTGAACCTAATGTTACATTATGTGTCAACTATACTTCAAGAAGGAAAGAAGGAAGGAAGGAAGGAAGGAAGGAAGGAAGGAAGGAAGGAAGGAAGGAAGGGAGGGAGGGAGGGAGGGAGGGAGGGAAAGAGAGACAGATGGAGATCAAGCAATTAACTGTGCTTACCAAAAATATACAATGGCACCAGCATTATAAATGATTCCTATCCTCAGACATACATAAGTCAACTTTGGGAGATAAGACTGACCTAGATACTGTGTTTACTCTGTGTCAGGCACTGTGCAAGGCCTGTCTCATTTAGTATTTGACTCAGTCCTCACAACTCTATCAAGTACACACTATTTACCCTCATTTTTATCAAATGAGGCTCAAAAAGGCTTATTAATAATTTGCCTGAAGTCACACAATTAGCAAGTATCAGAACTGAGATTCAAATCTAAGGCTGTCATGGACTTTTAGCCACCACACTTACTGCCACCATGAAATTATCAGAAGGCAACACAATATCGTCCTGTGTAATGATGGGAAGAAGAGGTGGTGCAAACCGTTAACTGTAACTAGGATTCATGACAAGCATCCATCACCAGGCTTAGAATGTCTCAGTGAAGATTGAGAACTGTGAGTTTAGGGAGGTGATAATTCTAGAAACTTCAGTGCAAAATTAAAGTTTTATGTTATTTCTCAGGCAAACTGGAACTTTATTAATGATAATTCTTTGCTCTATTGGGAATCCAAGAGTAAACAACAGAAGTTAGATAAATAAGCCAGAAGCTAGCATGGTGGCAAGAGAAATGAGCCACAGAGACGGAGGGAGAGGCATACCAGGAGGAGGGAGAAAAGCTCAATAGTTTCTTGAATATTCATTAGATTATCAGAAAAACTAAATCACAGATACAAAGAGATCAGAGGTTTAAGAATCCTCAAAATATCCTCTGAAAGATGAAGAAATCCAAGCGCTAAGAAATTTAAGAACTTGGATAAAGTGACATAGGGACAGGTCTGTAACTTGGATTTGCTGGCCTGTAGTCTATGGTGCTTACCTTATAGAACACTCAGCTCCCCTCTTTGAGTCTGAGTTTCATCTATAACGTGAGGAGTTTGGAGTTTGGACTAGGTCAATGGTTCCCAATTACCAGTCTGTGAACTGGCCGTATCAAAATCACCTGCAGAGCTTACGCTGGGCTAAGCGCTTGAATATCATGTACTCCTCATAATGACTCTGAGTTAGGGTCTATTTAAATTTTTTTTTTTAAAAAATGAGGAAACCAAGGCACAGAAAGATAAAGCAATTCTCCCAGCTTATCTAGCTGTTACTCAGTGGTCTAGCAGGAGCCCCAAGCAGACAGGTGATGCCAAAGTCCATTCTCTTAATCGTTAGGCCACACTGGCTCACTGCCTCTGGGGGATTAAACAGGGTAGGATGAGAGAGAACGTTTTTGCCCCGAAACTTTCAATAAAGATTCTAAACTTCCTTAAACTACTCGTTGATTACGGAAAAGTGGCCCCTTTATCTCCAAGCACTTTCAGATGCAGAAGATTCTTTTCTCTAGATCTCAGGGAGGAACACTCAATGATACCAGAAAGATAAAAGGCTAGACTGCATGGCAACAACAGACTAAACCCCTCCGTGTGCCCCAAACATTATTATAATACCACCTTTGTTTCTCACAAAGCACTTAAATATCTGGCAGTACTGGCCTAGCCATCAGGAGACAGAATCAGAGCTGTAGCTCTGCTAGACCCCTTCTGAGATTTCTTCCGCTCTCTCCCCTCCATGAACAGCCAGCAATTTCAATTTTAGTGAAAACCTGCCTATTTGGCTCACCATTTTGTCCTGCTTCAGAGACTCAAGAATATAATATCAAAAGATATTTTAATTATCAAAGTCGATGATCAATCCAGGAGTTCCCAAACCAGTAAATGTTCCAAAATATCAGAAAACCTAACATAAAGCTGTCAACCTTTTCTTTTGCTAAGTAGGGATATCTAAAACCAAACTATTACCTAAGAACAATTCTTTCATAAAATAAAGGACATTTTAACATCGGGAAAGTAGGAAGGGCATCTCAGAGTAAAGAACAGGCCTTTAAATGAGTTTCCTTTTATGAAAGGCACACTACTTTCTCCTTATCATTTTCATTTTACCAAGAAATGATGAATTGATATCTCATTCCAGCACCAGTCTGTACACCCTGCAGTTTGGAAGCCAGAGAAACCTGTGGCCAAAAGCCGGGGCCACTTGCTCAAGGTCACAGAACATTATTTAAACAACTCTTGTCCTTTATCCAGGGCGATCTAAGTCACAGCCTACACAACACACCCCCTAGCCTGCAACTCTTCTTTAGGTCCCGTCCCCGACCCATCCCCAGACTATCTTGGAGCCCTCTTGCCTCCTCATTGCTGGCAGAAGAGAGTAAGTGAAAGAGGAAACCCAGGCTATGACTCCTCCCCCACCCCCACCCCGTCCCATCCAGTCCGCTCAGAGGTGGACTCCGTAACCAACCAACTTCTGCTAAAAATACACCCTGGACTCTCAGAACTATGTAACATAACTTAAAAGTGGTTTCCTGATACAGGCAAAAAGAAGCCTGAGCATGAATTCAGGCTCTATAAAAAAGTCCCACACCCAAAGCTCAGGCTCTTAACTGCCAGTCACTACAAGCTTGAGAAGTTCCCCAGGAAGTAGGGCACCCGTCTATTCCCCTGCACACTTTAACAAGCCCAAAGCTTGTAACACCTGCAAGACTTTAAAGCCCATATATTCCTATGAGTCAATGAGAGCAAGGGCTATTTGGGATCCGCAGGCCCAGACAAGGAAAAAATTTCACATACTAACCCATACAGCACATGCGGCCAACCAGGTGGGCGTTGAACTCGTGCTCATCTTGGTAACTAGGCCACATGGCACTCTTGTGTCTGCTGACCCCACCCAAAAGGAGGGTGTTCCAAAGAACCTCCAGCTAGCGGCTTGTGCACCCTCTGCAGCTCCTCAAAAAAGGCTTCGAGGTAAACAGAGACAGATAGCCAAAGGGCTATTTGATGAGCAGAGAGAGGCAGCAGAAGTACAGAGACGTGGCTCCACCCACCACTTCCTAATGACCTCCTCCTCCCCTTGAGGTCAGAGAGGAAGCTCCTCCCTAGGGCACTTCCAAAAAAACGAGGTTCGGGTCTTCAGGCAAATAGCATCCTATTCAAAAGAGGCAGCAGCTCAGTGTTTTCAGAAGAGCAGCGGCATACAGAGGTGGGAGCTTCATATGAGAAAGTCCAGCCAAGTTACTGAGTAAGCCTGAGCAGGTAGAAAGAGGCTGGTCTTTGAGTTACCCTCCATTTGCAGAGCAGACGCTTGTGACCTGGTGAATCTCAGACAGGTGCAGAAGAGCTGGTAAGGTAGAACAGCTTACCGCCAAGTCAGGAACAGTACATCCATTGCCCAACAAACTGCTCCTCTGGCTGGCCTCTTCTCGGGCAGAAGTACATATAGTGTTAACCAACTGAGAAGGTCCCACAACGCGAGAGACTATAATAGAGTGAATCCCATACACTGTCCACTGCCAACAGATTCCCAGATTCTAAATGGAGCTTCATTTTCCCACGTTTACAGCTGCCCAAAGGGAAGAATCACAGTCTCTTCGCAATGATTCCACCTACTTCACAGGTTAGCCCAGCCCCAGCCAGCCTCTCAGGTAGATTAGCAGGGCAGATTTCACTAACTTCAAAAATACTGTTTGCATGTTGCTCCATTCTTTCCCCTTATCCAGCCAGGAATGTCATCCCAAAGTCCCCTTCCTCTTCCCAGACCCTCCCACTCTGTCTTTGCAGTCAGCACACTTAACTCCACGGAGCCAGAGATCCCTTTATCCATCAGTAGAAGGCTGCTTGCTTGTTTGTCCAACTTGTTTTCTGAGTCTTGGCTAATTGTACCAGACACTGGAATGCTGAAGGAACACAATGAAGGGCTTTTTCATTCAGATGGCCCAGCCCATCTATTGCTTCTTCACACTTCTGACCCAACCAGGGGTTAGAAAAGCGGAGCCTCTGTCGATGGCAGGATAGCCACTCCGATCCCGATCCCGGCCCCACACTACTCAGAAAGGCCCCACTGCAGATAAGGGCCTAATCACTGGCCCTTTCCCTAAATAGAATGACTTCTTCAGGCTAACGCTTCTCCCAATCCTGTCCCTAAGGCAGGGGGGGAGGGGCAACACCCAGGAAAGCGAGTTTGCAGAGGTGAGCCCCAAAGACTGCAAGTGAAAAAGAGTAAATTTAAACAAGCCCTGCGACCTGCCTCAGTCCCCCGACAGCTTTCTTCACTCCCTACTGGGCATCCCTCCCACCTACAAACTGCTAGTAATCCTGTTACTACTTACTAATCGGGACTCACAGCTGACTTTATCCCTCCTCGACTAAGCTCCCAGTCACCCTGATAACCCACGACAACTCTACTCTGTTCCTCTTATTAGACTCTTTTTTTTTTTTTTAAAGATTGTATTTATTTATTTGACAGAGACAGCCAACGAGAGAGGGAACACAAGCAGGGGGAGTGGGAGAGGAAGAAGAAGCCTCCCAGCAGAGGAGCCTGACGTGGGGCTCGATCCCAGAACGCCGGGATCACGCCCTGAGCCGAAGGCAGGACGCTTTACTTAACGATCGTGCCACCCAGGCGCCCCTTATTAGACTCTTTTTAGTCAGTCTTGGACAGGAAGGGTCTCCTAGAATTTACCTTGTCCTAAGAAGAGAAATGCACAAGAAATAAGGAAGAGAGAAGAAAAAGGAATCAATGTTTCCTGATTCATATTTTAAAAAACTTTTCCTTTATCTGATTTAAATTTCTAGAGTCTTATGTCTTCTGTCTTCATATTCTGGTCTCTAACACATTTTGAATGCAGTTAATAACCTAAGCTAAAATTAATTGAGCATCTACTATAACAGTTCACAGGTAGTGTGCTAAGAACTTTAAATACAATTTCATCTAACCCCAACAATTCTCTAAAATAGGTATTATCATTTCCATTTTAGAAATGAAAATACTTTTAAAAGGCTAAATAACTTGGAGGTGCCTGAGTGGGACAGTCGGTTAAGCATCTGACTCTTGATATCAGCTTAGGTCATGATCTCAGAGTCCTGAGACTGGAGCTCCGCCTCCGGCTCCTAGCTCAGCAGGGAGTCTGCTTAAAATTCTCTCCCTGTCCCTCTGCCCCTCCCCCACCCTGCACTCACACCACTCGCTATGACTCTCTCTCTCTAAAATAAATAAATATTTTTTTAAAAGGCTACATAACTTGACCAAGATTGCGTATCCATTTGTCCAGCTCCAAAGCTACAGCTCCTGTTACACCTACTGTTTCTGAGAGGGACCTAATCCAGAATAACTACACTGCCATGGGGGAGCTGTATCTTTAAGGTGGCAGGATATTCCTGGGAAGATTAGGAAATAAAAATATTTGACTATAGCCAACTTGAGATTTAGGGTATATCCCAAATGAATATGTGGGGTTACTTCTAGAAATACTAAATAATTTCATAGTCTCTAAAAGTCCAAATAATCATCACTGGGTAAGGTTTGAAAAAAGGTAAATCAAAGCCTGCCTTCTCACTCCCCTGGCATCCAAGCGGAATCTATTTCCTGTGAAGGTACTGCAGACGAGGAAGTTGGGGGACAGCGTTAGGAATAAGGTCAGCCTACCTGCCAGGAAACACAGGCCTTCCCTCCTAGGAGGTCCTGAGCCTCAAAAGGGAAGTTGCTACTAACAGCAAGAATTTGATTAACACAGTCAGCTCTTAATTATTCAGAGGAGACCCACCTGAGCAGTGATTTACCCAGGCTATCCCCCTTCTTTTTTGCCCAACTTTTAGTCATGTCATTGGTCACTGGGTGTCCAGAAATGTAAGAGGCAGCAAAAAGTGAACCTGACTGCTACCTGCAGATATCGAAAATGTTGAATGGGAAAAAAATAGAAATAAAAAATAAAATGTTGAGTGGAAGGAAGAGATCCAAGCCAGTACTTCCACACATGGCTAGAAGTTACTGGAGAATTTACAACTATGGGCTTTCTGACAATAGCACAGAAAATCAAAGCTATACATTTATTCCTTAAATGCCAGAATCACCCACTGTTAAGGATATTAAGGACACAGAAATCTTTCCTTCTAGTGTGCAAGGCAATGATTCATAATATATCACTAACTTTTTGTATACTCCCACATTGGCTTTTTCACTTTTCATTCCCAACTGTAAAGACAAATATTTATATTTTGTCCCTGCAGCATTCAGGAAATTACTATGTTCTCAATGATATCTTTTGTGAAAAAAGTATCATGAGGATAGTAAACAATTATATAGTCCTTGGGGCGCCTGGCTGGCTTAGTCGGAAGAGCATGCGACCCTTGAACTCGGTCGTGAGTTCAAGCCCCATATTGGGTGTAGAGATTACTTAAAAATAAATAAATAAATAAACAAACCCACAATTACATAGTCCTTACCATATGCAGAATATATTCTAAAAACTAACTCAAGACAACCATGCAGTATTATTAACCCCACTTTACAGATGAGGAAGCACAAAGCCAGATAGATTGATGTCAATACACCAGCAGTGGCAGAGCTAGGACGAGAACACAGGTGGCCTGACCCAGCCTCTCAACCACAATTCCATGTCACATCCAAGCAAAGTCAGATGATCGCACTGCCAGAAGCACAGGAAATTAGAGACCTTAGTCTTTATTCTTCTCATTGAGACAGGAAATTTGAAGTGCACAGGAAGTAAGTGACCTAACATCTCATAGAGTCAGCAGCAGAACCAGAACTGGGGTGCATGGGTGGCTCAGTCGGTTAAGCGTCTGCCTTCAGCTCAGGTCATGATCTCAGGGTTCTGGGATCGAGCCCCGCATCAGGCTCCCTGCTCAATGGGGAGCCTGCTTTTCCCCTTTCCCTCTTCCTGTGCTCTCTCACTTGCACACTCTCTAATAAATAAACAGAATCTTAAAAAAAAAAAAAAAAAAAAAACGGGCTTAGAACCCAGGTCTCCTGACTCCAGGTTCAGTGGTCTTCCTACACACCACACAGATCTAGAAAAAACAGCTAAGGGAAGAAAAAGGCAAAGGCTCCACCTTAAGACAGTTAATGGTTTAGTTTTTTGAGTAAAGATATATTAGATATTTGACCATTTACTTATTTATCAAGTACCTGTTAACAACAAATTTTTAGATAAGATGAATAGAGGATGCACAGCTAATATCATAAATGGAGGAATCAACATTCAAACAACCTCAAAAAGTGACACCAAATCTCACAGGACAAAATGTAACTAGAATACCTGTCTTTTTTTTTTTTTTTAGATTTTATTTATTTATTTGACAGAGAGAGCCAGCGAGAGAGGGAACACAAGCAGGGGGAGTGGGAGAGGAAGACGCAGGCTCCCAGCGGAGAAGCCTGATGTGGGGCTTGATCCCAGAATGCTGGGATCACGCCCTGAGCTGAAGGCAGATGCTTAATGACTGCGCCAACCAGGCGCACGTAGAACACCTATGTCTTGTACTGAATGAAGTTCAAAAACACTAAAGGCACAGCAGTGTCTAGAGGGGAAATAACAGCAATGCATGTATCGGGTTTGACCATTTTATAACTGCTCTTAAGCTTAACAGTGTCACAGAGCTGCTGAAGAGAGAAAAGAGAAGAGAGAGAAGAAGAGAAGAGAGAGAAGAGAAGAGAAGAGAAGAGAAGAGAAGAGAAGAGAAGAGAAGAGAAGAGAAGAGAAGAGAAAAAAAGAAAGGGGAGGGGAGGGGAGGGAAAAGGTGATGCAATCTTAGGTTGCACTTCACCTGGTCCAGATCCAGGGATTATAGCTGGTCTTCCTAGTGGGATGTTGGAAATGGAAAGAACCTTAAGAGACTGGACTGTCCAACTCTTTTACTTTGTAGATAAAGAAAACAAGACCCTAGAGAGGGACCATCTGTCCTTTGGCAAACACGCAAAAATTCAAATGTTCTTCTCAAGGAACCATAAAGCTTTTTTCCATGTGTTATCACAATATGAGATATTAATAAACTAAAACACGGGGCAACTCTATATCATTCAATTAACCTATACTGAGCACCTACCTTAGACCACATGTCAAGCTAAGCCAAGCCCTGTAAGTATATAAATGAATAAGACAAGCTCCCTGCTACAGCTTATATCTAATGCTATCTTAATTCTTTCATTTTATTTGTTCAAATAGCATTTACTGTCAGCTATTTTGTCTCAGACACTTGAGAAACTGAGATGAGTAAGAGTCCCTGCTCTTAAAGATCTTACAGTCTAGAAGACTGTAATTAGGACAGAGAGACAAGCAGAGCAAGATGACAGTACAGGTTTGGATAAGAAGCACTACCACAGTGCTACCGGGGCACAGAAGAGGAACTCTTACTTCAGTGGAGGAAGGCTTTCCAGAGGCGCTAACTACTTACCTTGAAGGAACTATCAAGTAGTCCAGTTGAAAAGAGGGTACAGGCATTCGAGGTAGAGATCTATAAGTTTTTAAATGAGGCTGGAGTACCAGGTGCTTGTAAGGCCAAGAGAGGAAATGGAACTAGTGAAATAGGCAGGGGGAGATCATAAAAACACCTTTTTTTTTTTTTAAGTAGTCTCTACGCCAAACACGGGGTTCAAACTCATGACCCTGAGATCAAGAGTCACATGTTCTACCCACCAAGTCAGCCAGGAGCCTCATAAAAACACTTTCATGTCATGCTGAAAAGTTTGAATTTTCTTCTAAAAGCAGAGAGGAAGCACTGATGGATTTTAAGCAGGAGAGTGATACAGAGAGCTCTGCATTTTAGAAAGGTAACTCCGGCTACAGTTAGAACACAGGTGGGGATGGGGAGGAGTATGGGAGAAACTGATTATTTCAACAGCCCTAGAGAAAAAAAATGAGGATGCAAACTAAAACAGGGGGAAGTTTTTGGAATAACAGGATGTGTGAATGTAAGTGTGGACAGGGTATATCAAAAACTATTTAAAAATCTAAATACTAACTGAATGCAAAGTTCTGTCTTACAGGCGTTATATGACTTCAAACGGTCTGTGTCTTCCTGTATCTTGTTTACATCCGCTGAAGAGATGATGACTTGGGAACATGGTTGTAAAAGCCATGTACTTATGTAACCAGAGCTCACCAATGGACCCATAACATAACATTCAGGGGAAAAAAATAAGGAAAATGAAAGAATAGTGATTGGCGATTGCTTCCCCATGTTTCTGCTGTACTCCCTTCACCTCTCCACATGTATACCTGGCCTCCAAAATTTCCAAGCAAAAACAGCCTATTTAACTGTCCAAAGGGAATACTAGAATACTAAGGAGTGAGGGAATTGTATATAGTCAATGGAAAGGGAAGTGCTGACTGGCAAAGACAGCCTTCAAACCTAAGCAAGCCTGACTGACACCTAGAAGAGAAAGTAGACTTGACCTTTGACAGGCAGAATTTGGACTAATGGGCCTAAGTTGCAAAGAGGCAACTTCCAACTTAAAAAAGAATTCCCCAGTTACCAACAAAATGAATAATCCAGAGGTGGTACGTTCTCAATCAGTTTTTCAAACAAATCTTATATGCAACTCAACATATAGAACATATAAAAACAGTATTTAAAAAATAAAATGAAGGCAGTGCTTAACAGTATAAATCAATTTTATGGGTTCGAATTTATGTTACTTATTTTAAAGCTAAATGACATAACCAGTCAAGTAATTTTGATTAAAAGTAGAGATAAATTAACTACAGTTATATCAGCTTCAGCATCCAGTCTATTTCTTTCTTTTTTTTTTTTTAAGATTTTTATTTATTTATTCGACAGAGATAGAGACAGCCAGCAAGAGAGAGAACACAAACAGGTGGAGTGGGAGAGGAAGAAGCAGGCTCCCAGCAGAGGAGCCTGATGTGGGGCTCGATC
This sequence comes from Ailuropoda melanoleuca, assembly GCF_002007445.2. Lineage (NCBI taxonomy): Eukaryota > Metazoa > Chordata > Mammalia > Carnivora > Ursidae > Ailuropoda > Ailuropoda melanoleuca. The sequence goes on along the minus strand of NC_048219.1, from coordinate 16,381,802 downwards.
CCAGAACGCCGGGATCACGCCCTGAGCAGAAGGCAGATGCTTAACGACTGAGCCACACAGGCGCCCCAGCATCCAGTCTATTTCTATGCCCCACTTTATCACAGTGAACCCTTTTTAAAAACTGGTTCATACAAATAGCAACAAACAGTAATAGTTTCACAGTGTGCCTGGTAATCTCAGGATATTATTCAAATAAACTGATACAAGAGGCTGAAAGAATAGCAGAAATATTTGCTTCAAAGTCAACTACCTTGGATGTCTAAAATTGTGTAGATTCTTTATAATATGTAAATATGACTAGAAATGTGGGACAAGAAGCGCATAATCTTTTAGTACACACTCAGCCAATATTACGGTGTCATCACCTGGCAATGTGTTACCCACTCACTGTTATGGACTCAGCACATGAGCCCACACAACTGAGCCTTGCCTAGAATTTACCAGGCACAGGACCTATGTTCTGCAGTATGTCCTGCAACAGGGAAATGCCTCCAATCAAAAAATAAAGGCCAGATGAAAAGATACAAACTTCACTTTAATAAACTATACATTTATAAGCAGTTTAAATATATACTTAGAGATAATGGAAAAACTTTATTCTGGTGACGTCCAATTGGCAGGTAGTACATTAGAGCATACGCGTTATTTTTAAATACATTTTAGATAAAATACACCTCAAAACTGAAATTAAAATAAATGGGTACAGGATCTCTTAAGCACTTCTACAGAAGTTTTGGTATCCGTAATCTCCAATTATAAAACCCCCGCTTCGACTGTACGGATAAAGTGAACACAGCACCTTGCCAATTAACTATTAGGTACTAGAACGAAAATTGTTTCATAGAAATAAAAAGATTTTACAATTTATTTTTCTTTTTATTTCAATGCATTTTATGGCTGTTCATGAAATTCATTTTCTAAAACATAAAAAAGAAGCGCTTAAAAGATAGGGCTCTGACTCCTAAGTATCATAGAAAATCCTATAGTGAAGTTAAACTTTTAAAATATTAATCAATTAGTGTTTTAGAAATGTCATTACCACAGTGCACAGGGAAGGAAAGGAGTGGCCTCCACCTTGATGGTATTTACTTTCTCATTGCATATGAAATAGAATATACCAGCAAATAATTCATGCCTGCCTATTCCCTTCTTTCTAAGTTCCAGTACAGGCTTACATTTCAGGAATCACTTTGGGCTACCTCTTTAAACACACCACCATACAAGCAAACATATTTCTAAATGTCTGTTTTTGCTGATACAGACACATGCGGGGATCTGAATATTTAGTCCAAAGTTTTTCTGGGACTTACTGGAAAGGACACTGGGGAATGACTGATTCTAATTCTAATTTTGTCAAGCATGCATGAACTTTTAATAGAAAGAGAAGTAATAAGTCATCAAATCTGCATCTTAACTTTTAAGATACAAAGTAACAAGTATCTTAATACATTGGCTTGAAGGTAATAGGCGAGTCACAATGACAGTGCTGAAGGCATGGAGATCCGAGGGTGGATTCCAGGAAAAGTTAGACTTTATTCATCCTCAACCATGGAGATTTAGAATCAGCTAAACGTGAGGCTGATTCCTGCACTGGGCTTTTAGAAATCAAAGGAATATAATGTAACTAATAGCAAATATGAGAAGAAAGAGGGGTCTGCTACCATTTATTTTATTTTATTTTTTTGAAGTATCAGGGCCTGACTCCCTGGGGAAAAGAACAGTTAACTTCCATGCATTGAACAGGGTGACTTCGATAAACAAGTAAATTGCATGGCTGCCTGAGAGAAAAGGAACAATTTTAATCATATCAAAGAGAACAGGGCCACCTTGGCAGGGACACCACTCACCCCTTCCTCTCACTGGCCTTTCTTCCTCTGCCTTTTCTCACCCAAAAATACACCAAATTCAGAAACTTCTCTAATCCCACAAGTTTTCTCATATCTCTACGTAGAGGAGGGTGATAGAATTACTCTCTGTTTTTGGTTAAAAACAAAGATCCAGAATCCACTTTGAGATTGTGAGGAAGTAGGGAAAGGAAGAGCTTGGTTCTCGGTGGAAGGACCCAAGTCAGCACAGTCGCTGATTCTCTCAGCTTGGGGCCCAGACATCGCCTCATCAAACCAGCACCCTTTAACAGACGGCCCCATAGAATGGGGACGAGTCCGCGTGTCACACTGGTCCCGGGGCAGCCCAGTTTCCTCAGCAGACCCACACACACACTAAGGTCTGACAGCACCCCAACTGAAAAGAGGTACTGGCCCTTTAAGGAAAGCCACTGGGAAGCCCTCCGTCATCGAACCCCACCCTCAGAAGCCCCACGGTCGACTTAAAGAATAACTCCTGTGCAAAAGTTACCTGCTCTGCCTCTGGCACATCTCTTCCAGTACAGAACACCGGCAATTCCAAGAACGTGGGTCAAAATAAAGATGGTTGACGGCAAATAAGATGAATCTAAGAGAGGCATTTCCAGGCCCGTCCTTCCTCCTTCCCTGAGTTTAGCCACAAGCCCGCAGCTCAGCGCGGGCCTCTGAATGCCTTTCTCCTGAGGTTACTGCTGTCCTGAACTATCAGCACAGAGGCGGCGGCCGCAGTACACTGTTGTCAGAAACTTCCTGGCGGCTTCTCCTCCATCTCGCCTCTGTCTTTCAGCAGGCAGTACTAGATGGGGCTAAAACTGTACAGCGTATCTCAGACAAAGCCCAGGAAACAACTGGCCAGAGGGGGAGGGGAAAGGCAAGGAGGAACCAGGAGAGAGAAGGAGCGCCTAAGCTAGTGCTGAGCTGACTCAAATTCTATCTTTGGCATCCTCTGTTCAGCTTAAACAAACAAACCTCAGACCCCTCTACAAGAAGGGAGGGTGTCAGAAGACGTCACACTCTTAACTTTCCATTCCCAGCCAGGCTGGAACACCAGACTTCAGGACGAAGCCAAAAGGAAAGAACCACAGAATTACTAGGGAATCACTTGCGGAGACGAGGTGAAGTACACAGGATGTATTTTAAGTATCCATGAGGACCCCGGCCAGTCGGAGGGCAACCTTCCACACCCATGGCCTAGGAGGAGGAGGCGAGGGACCCGAACATCATCACAGAAAGGATCACATATACAACAAGCTTCATGAGACAGATCTGACATCGTGTGATGAAGATGAAGAAGGAGGACAAAAAACCAGTGTGTTTCCAGAGCTGGAAAAGCCACCATTAGCTGCCCAAGTGGATATGCGGATGCTCGGTGACAGCAGAAAACAATGCCTTCCACAAAACTAAGACCTGCTTACAAATGAAAACTTGATACAGAGGCTGTAGCAGCAACTGAAAACACCTTACCGCTACATATCTAGTAGAATGACCAAAATTTAAAAGATCGATATTATCAAGTCTTGGCAAGGACGTGAAGCAACTGTAACGCTCATACACTGTTGGTGGGGGGATATATTGGCACAATGGCTCTAGTTTGGCAATTTCTTATGAAGTTAAGTCTACACATACCAAACGACCAAGCAGTATCATTCCCAGGATTTACCCAAGAAAAGTGAAAATATGTGTCCACACAAAGACCTGTACGTGAAAGATAATAGCAGCTTTATTCAAAATAATGAAAATCTGGAAACAGCCCAAAATCCATCAACTGGTGGACTAACGAACAAATCATGGTGCATCCATGCAATGGGCTACAACACAGCAATAAAAAAGGCACAAACTGGGGCGCCTGGGTGGCACAGCGGTTAAGCGTCTGCCTTCAGCTCAGGGCGTGATCCTGGCGTTCTGGGATCGAGCCCCACATCAGGCTCTTCTGCTGTGAGCCTGCTTCTTCCTCTCCCACTCCCCCTGCTTGTGTTGCCTCTCTAGCTGGCTGTCTCTATCTCTGTCAAATAAATAAAAAAATCTTTAAAAAAAAAAAAAGGCACAAACTACAACAGCATGGATCCATCTCAAAAGCATTACACTACATGAAAGAAGCCAAACACAAAAGACTACATACCGTATGGTTCCATCCATATGACATTCTAGAAAAGCAAAACTACAGGGACAGAAACCAGGTAACTGGTTGCTGAGGCCTGGGGGTGAGAGAAGGAACTGACTACAAAAAAACACAAGGGAACTTTTGTGGTGATGGTTCCATAACTGTATACATTTGTTAGAACTCACTGGATTGTACACCCAAAAGGGTGAGTTTTGCTGTATGTAAATTATACTTCAATAAACCTAACATGCTGGAAGACTGGAAAGAAGCTCGCCCAGCCTGAGTTGAATATGCAAAGGCCTCACGGTACCCCTGCTCCTCTTTTCATCTACTTTTCTCTGAAGAGATATTTTATAAAATGAAGTGTGGACACACAACGTAACACAGAAGACCCAACAGTCAGGAGCACACCTAACATCCTCTATAACACCGTTCACTCCGGGAATAGTTATAGCTTCTCTTGCTAACTAGCTGTTTATTTATTCCTATGGTGCCTTTTACACTATGGTATGTAAATATACTATATTCTCTCACAAATAAGCTTTAAAAATGCAAATTGCCTTAATACCTGTAAAGTTACCTTTATTTATTTTATTTATTTTTTTAGAGGGGGGAAGTGCAGAGAGAGTCTTAAGCAGGGGCTCAACGCCTAGTGCAGAGCCCAACGCCAGGCTCAATCTCACAAACCTGAGATCATGACATAAACTGAAATCAAGAGTCACACAAATACAGTGGAGAATACTAAAAGAGATGAAGAGGAGATGGGAGTGCCAGTGGGGTCAAGTTTCCAGTTTTATGTATAAGATGTTCAGGGAAGCCTTCTCTAACAACATGGCATTTAAACAGACACCTAAAGAATATGAACAAATAAATCATATAGCTATCTAGAGAAAAGATGAGCCAAATTTTTAAAGAAGCAAGTGCAAAGATCCTGAGGCAGAAGTAGGTTTGGTACATTCAGGGAACATGGAGAAAACTATATTGGTTGGAGCTTACAAAGAGAAGGGGAGAGTATCAAGAGATGAACCAAGGGAGGTTATCAGATCACCTGTGACTGTATAGGCCATTTGTAAAGACTATGGCTTTTATTCTAAGTGAAGCAGGAAATCTTTGGAAAGTTTTGTGTGAGAGAGTGACATGATTTAACTTAGGGCCTTAAAAGAATCCCCTTGTTACTGTATTAAGAACAGACTACTGAGAGGCAAGAATGGGACCAGGGCCACTAGTTAAAATGCCATTCCAATAATCCAAGTGAGAACTGGTGGCCGAGAAACAATAGCTGGAACCAGAGTGTTGTTAGAGCTGGTGAGATGTGGTCATATTCTGGATAAATTAGAAAGTCATCAGGATTTGCTCATAGACTAGATGTGGGGTGAGGACAGAAAGGATAGGGTCATGGCTCCAAGAGTTTTGGCCTGAGCAACTGAATGAACAGAACCACTACTTCTGAGATGGGAAAGACTGCCAGAGAAGCAGAGGGTTTGGGGCTCATTGGTGGTTGTAGCTGTTCTTTTGGGGGTGGGGTAGGAATTCCCTTTTGGATACAGGTTTGAAATGCCTAGTAGATATACCAGTGGCACTCTGAATATGCAACTGAATATATGGATCTAAAGTTCCAGGAGAGACCCAGGAATAGTTTTAAAGCCAGGAAACTGGGTGAGATCACTTGGGGAGTGAACAGAGAGACAGAAGAGACCAAGTTCACGGGCTAAGCACTGGAAAACCTGTAACATTATATAGGGAAGAGGAAGAACCACCAGAAGAGAGGCCAGTGGATTAGGAAAACCAAAAAGAGCATGATGCCCCAGAAGCCAGGGGAAGGAAGTGTTTTAAGAAGTAGTAATTATGGGTGGCTGGCTGGTTCAGTTGTTGGAGAATGCGACTCTTGAGCTCAGGGTTGTAGGTTCAAGCCCCACGTAGAATGAAGAGATACCTTAAAAATAAAATCTTGGGGGAAAAAAAAAGGAGTAATTAACCATGCCAATGCTCTTAGTGTGTCATGATGAGGACTGAAAATGGACCGCTGAATTCAGTGATGTGGAGGTTGCTGGTGACTTTAATAAGGGCAGTTTTGATGCCAGAAAAAGCCTGACTGGAGTGATCAAGAGAGAATGGGATTTACAGGGATATGATGAACAGCATGGCGACCAGAGTTAAAAATTTAAAATGGACTGCATACGTGAAAGTTGTTAAGAGAGTATATCTTAGAAGTGCTCATTACAACAAAGAAAAAAAAAACCTTTTGTTAACTATATAAGGTGACAGATGTTAATCAGACTTACTGTAGTATTCATCACGTAATATATGCAAATATCAAATTATTATGCTGTGCGCTTGAAACTAATATAATGTGTCATCTATACCTCAATTAAAAAATAACTTTTAGGGACGCCTGAATGGCTCAGCCACTTAAACGTCTGCCTTTGGCTGGGGTCATGATTCCAGGGTCCTGGGATCAAGTCCCACATCAGACTCCTTGCTCAGCGGGGAGTCTGTTTCTCCCTCTGCCTGCCCGCTCCGCTCCCCCTGCTTGTGCTCTCTCTGACAAATAAATAAATAAAATCTTAAAAAAAAAAAAACTTTTAAAAGTTAAATGTAGGGGCGCCTGGGTGGCACAGCGGTTAAGCATCTGCCTTCGGCTCAGGGCATGATCCCGGCATTCTGGGAACGAGCCCCACATCAGGCTCCTCCGCTATGAGCCTGCTTCTTCTCTCCCACTCCCCCTGCTTGTTTCCCTCTCTCGCTGACTGTCTCTATCTCTGTCAAATAAATAAATAAAATCTTTAAAAAAAAAAAAGTTAAATATAAAAAAGAGAGAATGGGAAAAGAATTACTGTCAACAAAATAAAAACGACTCAAGGAATTTTGCTGTAAAACAAAAGCAGGGAGAGGGATGTAGAGTCAAGAGAGCTTTTCTTGACACGTGAAATGTATTTCAGTGTTTGCTGAAAGGAATAAATGCAACAGAAGGAAAATGGATAGCGCAATCCAGGGGAGACTAAGCCGGAGCTCCCTCTGGAGCAGGGCTCTCTTGTGAAACAGAACATTTCATTCATTGAATTTAAAAACACAGAGCATCATGCTAGACACAGTGGACACAAAGGTGATGATGATGACACACCCCTTACTGAGGAGAAGTCTTGGAGCTGTGATAGCCAAAGAAGATGAACTTGTTTGGAAGGGCATTTATTATAATATACTATACCAATACTACAATATAGTAACATTTATTGAGTGGCTATTAGAAAGCACCTTCACATCTGTAACTTCATTTAATCCTGGTAATATTATTAGGATTAGTTAATATTATTATATATTATTAATTAACATTACAAATGGGGATATTTTACAAATCAAGAACTCAGGGCTTGTAACATTGTATGTCACCTGGAACTCAAATTTTTTAAAAAATTTTATTATAAATAAAAAATAATTTTTAAAAAGAACTTGAGGCTCAGAAAATTCAAGTTATTTTGTCCAAAGTCACAAAGTAAGATGATACACTGACATCTGAACTTTTATCTGTCTGATTTTAAATCAATGTATTTTATCACACTGTCTCCCTTTGCTAAAACCTTCTGGCAAACTAAGTACACTAACTTGCAGTTAAACAATTCAAATATTTATATGTTTGGAATACTTCCTCTTTACAAGACAGTCTGGACACAGCCCTGCCCGCCCAGAAGGGAAGAATCTCAACTTCGACACGAACATCACAGTGCCAGTGCTGTCTCTATCACCCACTGTACAATTTTCTTTTTGTAACTTATAAGTATCTTCACCATATTTTCATTTCCCAAAGTGAAAGCCATGCCTCTGCCTTATTCTAGTACTTACTACCAGAAGCCACTGCAAAACAGTCTTAATTAGAAAATCATATACCATGCTTGTGCCATTCAAAAATACCAAGGAAATCTGAAGAAAAAAATCCAAAGCACTCAAATGTCAAGACATTTGAACCCACTGTTATTATTAGAGAAGACAATGAAAGGTATCCAAAGTCATTCACTCCTCATAAGATGGTACGCTATACCTTGGAGACACCATTTGTCTACATACGACAGGTAAAAAGTTTGTTTCCAGCCTTTGTGTGTATGTTTGTCTGAAGGAAGAAAGAAGAGGAGGACTGCCTTTGTGAAAATAAAATAAATTTTTCACTTAGCAAAACTAAGATGGATCTGTGTGCTGTCATTTATAGGAAGTGGTTAGTGGCTGGCAGGAGGGAGTGACTGGGGTTTTTTTTTTTTTAAGAGCATTTATTATACAAAGAACGGGCCACTTAAAGTCATATTTAGCACCCCGCAGGATATCCCTTCCATATAGCCAATGGGCAGGGCCCCAAACCACCAAAGCAGCCCTGTAAATGCAAGACTCTAAACTTCATTAAAGATTTTAGACCTGCTTCTCTTTAGGATTACTTCACTCACAAGAATTTAGAATGATCACCCACAACCGTTACCCACAAGAAATGTCAAAACAAGGCAACACCCCAGAATCACTTTCATGTCTTTGACGAGATGAAAGCAAGCTCGAGATGAAAACAAGCTCGTGAGAAGGGGCACTGTAACTGTTACTCACATTGCCGTGGAGTTAGACCTGGTCTCAAAATAACTGACATCCATGGCTTCTTAACTTGAGCAGACGTAGACTAAAAATTTAGGACCCATCTAAAGGGCCAAAATCTGGAAAAATAATGCTTACAAAGAGAAGACTTTTTTCACACAACAAATACACCTGAGATTAAAAATTTGGTAGAGAATAGGGGTCCCTGAGTGGCTCAATCAGTTAAGTGTCTGAATCTTGGTTTCAGCTCAAGTCATGATCTCAGGGTCGTGGACCCTGCTTAAGATTCTCTCTCTGAGGCGCCTGGGTGGCTCAGTCAGTTGGGCATCTGCCTTCAGCCCAGGTCATGATCCTGGAATCCCAGGATCGAGTCCCTCGTCAGGTTCTCTGCTCAGTGGGGAGTCTCCTTCTCTCTCTCCTTTTGTGCCTGGCCCCCCAGCTCATGTTCTCTCTCGCTCTCTCTCTCTCAAATAAACAAATGAAATCTTATAGAAAAAAAAAAAGATTCTCTCTCCCTCTCCTTCCGCCCCCCCCCAACTCTCTCCCCACTTGCAGGCACACATGCTCTCTCTCCTAAAAAAAAAAAAAAAAAAAAAAAAATTTAAAAAAAAAATTTTTTTTTTTTTTTTTGGTAGAGACTAGCATATGGCTGATAGCATTGGAAACCTTGGGCTTCTGGGAACGGCAGGATCCAGGCATCAAAGCCTGGCCCTGAGCTCTGGTCATCCGTCTCCTCCCATAAGTCCAGTAGGCATCCAACTACAGATAGGCAGGGGATGTGTGTGCTTCCTAGGAGCTAATTAGGAGACACTATGACTCCTGTCTCTAATGTTTAGCAATGTGGGATTGTGACAACAATCAACATGCAAAGGCCCAGAACACCTAAAAAAAATACTCTACCTACCCAAGAGTCACTGAAAACAATAATGTTAGAAAAACCTTCCAAATGTCTTGCTCGGTAACTACAAGGTCAGTCTGAAGCCACACTGCCTAGGTTCAAATCCAGGCTCTACTATATATGTCATTAGCACCTCTGCACAAATTATTTAATTAACTTCATAGAGCCTCAATTTCCTCATCTGTAAAATGATGACACTAATAGTACCTGTCTCATAGAGCTGAAGTGAGGATTAAATATGTCAATGCGTTTAGGGTGCCTATATAGTGCCTGGCATACAATATGTGCTCAATAATTATTGGCCACTATTATTATTTGGAGGAGCAGCATACAAACCACATCTGACCACAAAGACTGAATACTGCTCAGACTGTACAAAACCTTAATAAATTGATAATTTACCTAATTTTCCTAATCCCAGTCTTCAACCTGCCAATCCTGTCCACATTCACTGTGAGATAATCTCCCTGACACATGCATAATGAGTATATCCTAACGCTCAATGAAGGTTCATTTGTAATTTCATTCTAAAACTTCCAGTTCCCTACTGTCAGCAAATTAAATCCAAAACTCTCTGGCTTTACAATATTTTCCTCACTTCTCTGGAATGCATTTCCTTCCCATTTCTACAAGTCAAAATCCCATTTGAATGGACCAGCTTAAAGTCAATGCTTCCACAGAATTTTCCCTGGTGACTCCTTCCATCCCAGTTAGAAGTAAACTACTCCCTCTCTTGAGATTATATCATACTGTATACATGTGCTTATTTTTACTCTCTCACTAAAGTTTCTGAAGCTAGATGAATTCTGGTCTCCTATATGAAATCTCATCACTAAACAACTATTTGTGTAATAACTGAATGAATTAATTAATGAACAAGAGGGTCCAAAGAGCACTGTGAGAGCCAGGGGCATAAGTGTGGAACATACTAGAAAGAGCTAAACAAGGTCCCATAAACCATGAGATTCACAAAATTTAAGCATTTCTTGGGAATGCATCTATTTTGACTGCAAAAATATTCAACAGAGAGCAAATGCCTGGAAAACTATTCATCTTATGGCAGGAATAACCCAATACGCTCCTCTAGATAGGCCCAGCAGATAACACACAATAATAAAGGAGCTGAACCACTTTAAAGGGTGGAATTCCAAATCCACCTGGGAGTTTAAGGAAAAAAGTGACTCCAAGAACATGGTGTAAGTTTTGCTTTTTCTTAAAGCTGGCAAGAAATCAATTAACTGATTCAGAAATTTCACTTCTAGAAATCTCTCCAGATATGGATTCTGCTCAGTATCCAAACTCTGCGTGGCCTTGTTGTCTAGCTTAGCAATTTAGGCACTTATCCTTAAAAATGAGAAAGAAAAAGGAAAGGAAAGGAAAAAAGGAAAGATGGACAGTAAAATGGGAGATGCTCTGTGGTAGCACCTAGAAAACTTATTCTTTATTTTACTTTATTTTTTAAACGAAGGACAGGGGCACCTGGGTGGTGCAGTCATTAAGCGTCTGCCTTCAGCTCAGGGTGTGATCCCAGCATTCTGGGATCGAGCCCCACATCAGGCTTCTCCGCTAGGAGCCTGCTTCTTCCTCTCCCACTCCTCCTGCTTGTGTTCCCTCTCTTGCTGGCTGTCTCTGTCAAACAAATAAATAAATAAAATCTTTTAAAAAAAAAATAAACGAAGGACAGAACTGGCCACCTGGGTGGCAGAGTCGGTTGACTGCCTAACACTTATTTGGGTGAGGTCATGATCTCTGGGTCCTGGGACGGGGCCCTACATCGGGCTCTGTGCACAGCAGGGAGTCTGCTTGAGATTCTCTCTCCTTCTGCCCTGCCTGTTCATTCTCTCTCTCTCTCTAATCAATCAATTAATCAATCTTTTTTAGGGGTGCCTGGGTGGCTCAGTTGGTTGGGTGTCTGCCTTCAGCTCAGGTCATGCTCTCAGGGTCCTGGGATCAAGCCCTACATCAGGCTCTCTGCTCGGCAGGGAGTGTGCTTCTCCCTCTCACTCTCCCTCTGTGCATGCGCTCTCTCAAATAAATTAATAAAATCTTTAAAAATAAATAAATCTTTTTTTTTAAATGGAGGACAGAAGGCAGTGGCCCACCATTTTTAAAGATTTTATTTTTAAGTAACCTCTACAGCCAACATGGGGCTGGAACTTAGCACCACCAACATCAAGAGGCACACGCTCTACTGACGGAGCCAGCCAGGCAACCCTAGGAAACTCATTCTTTTTTTTTTTTTTTAAGATTTTATTTATTTATTTGACACAGAGACACAGCCAGCGAGAGAGGGAACCCAAGCAGGGGGAGTGGGAGAGGAAAAAGCAGGCTCCCAGCGGAGAAGCCTGATGTGGGGCTCGATCCCAGAATGCTGGGATCACTCCCTGAGCTGAAGGCAGACGCTTAACGACTGCACCACCCAGGCGCCCCTCTTTTTATTTTTATTTTTTTTAAAAGATTTCATTTTTATTTATTAGAGAGAGAGATAGGAAGGAGAGCATGACCGGGGCGGCGGGGGCGGGGGAGAGCAGGGGGAGAGGAAGAAGCTGACTCCCCACTGAGCAGGGAGCCCTCCATGGGGCTCAGTCCCAGGACGACATGATCATGACCTGAGCCAAAGGTAGATGCTTAATGGACTGAGCCACCCAGGCTCCCCTAGGAAACTCATTCTTCTTTTCTTTTTTTTTTTTTTTGAAAGACTTTTTTATTTGCTCATTTGACAAAGAGAGAGAGAACAAGTAGGTAGAGCACAGGCAGAGGGAGAGGGAGAAGCAGGCTCCCCCAGTTAAGCGGAGAGCCCGATGCGGGGCTCAATCCCAGGACCCCGGGATCATGACCTGAGCCGAAGGCAGACATTTAACTGACTGAGCCACTCAGGTGCCCCTAGAAAACTCATTCTTAAAACCCAACCTCTCTCTGCCCAGGGCTCTAAACTTAACACAGTCTGTTAGCGAAACCTAGATTCAAATTCTGACTTCACAGTTTCTAGTGGTGTGCCTTTGAATGAATTACTTAATCTCTTTAATCCTCAGTTTCTTCATCTGTGAAACGGGGATAATAAAATCACCTCTTCTTGGTGTTACAGTGGGGATTAAGTGCGGAAACACATGGACTATTTGGCACAGCACAAGCATTCACTATTGACTATTTAAAAAAACATTAAACATTAACTCATTAATGTTAGCTATTGTTATTACCGTTACTCTATTAGAGCCTTTATGCCTCAGCAGGGTATCAGTCATCTTCAGTGGCCAATGCAAGGAAGTAAATCAAGGTAAACATGGTATTTAACAGCTCTAAGCCACCAACTCAATGAATAAATAAAATTAGGTTTCAATGGCATTGCTTCAAAAAGGAAAAGGACAAGAATATTTAGTCCACCGCAATATCCGTATTATTATTGTAAATAATCTCTCTCTTTGTGATTCTGATCATTTTCCCCCACAAAGCAATAATGAGACCTAGCTATTAAGTTTTTTCCAGGAAACCCTGGTAGCCAGTATCTTAAATAAACGGAGACAATTCAAGGAAAAGAAGCCCTGCCCATGGAGATTGCTCTTGAATTTTGCTAAGGATTGTTATTTTTGTACAGAAATATCCCTCATTCCAAGTGAATTCATGACGGAGAGTTAGCATCTGAGTCCTATCCAGATTAAACACATTTTGTAAATGCTTTTCCAAATAAAAACAGTTTCTTTCCTTTTCTTTTTCTTTCTTTCTTTCTTTCTTTCTTTCTTTCTTTCTTTCTTTCTTTCTTTCCTTCCTTCCTTCCTTCCTTCCTTCCTTCTTTCTTTTTTAAAGATAAAAACGGTTTCAAAGGCAAACATCTTTTAGTGTGGTCTGGCTAAGATACGTGATCCACTTTAGTTTCTCTGAGACACCTTGGAACACAAGAGGGCAGGATGGGCATGAGGTTGACGAAGGGTCAGGACCTCAAGAATAAGGTCACCAGGCAGGCTTGAGAATGCCAATAGGTAGTTATATTCAAGACTCAGAAGAAGAGTGTAGGCCAAGATAAGAGGTAGGTAAGAGAGAACAACTTAAACTATTTATCCATGGAAACCAAGCTCTGCACACAAACAACTAATTTTAGATCTCTGTGAGACTGTTTTCTAGATCCTGGCAGTAGCCCTAAACAATAAAGAGGAAAAGCTTGCCACCCAAAGACAAAGACAGACTTGTCAGCTTCTTTACACCTGTGGACCCCTGGAGCCTGCTCTGAACCCTAATTCACAACACAAGAATCATTTTGGTCTTTCTCAGGAGAATCTATCACCAGGCCCTGCTTATCTTCCAGTAAAACCTGCTCTCAAGAACCCTCACCAGGGTCCAAGGACCAAAGTCAAATGAATGCGCCTAATAGAATCTCCCCGACTAGCATCACTACAATACTAATTATGTGACCCTAGGGACACCACTTAATATCTCTGAACTTCAGTTTCCTAAAATATACAATGCGTATAAATATACCTATTTCTCAGGGTTGTTGTCAGTAGGTAGGTACATATCAGATGCTTAATAAATAGTTTTCTTCCCGTCTGCTTTCATTTTTAAAAAATGTCTCCTCAGGGGCGCCTGGGTGGCTCAGTCTTAAGCATCTGCCTTTGGCTCAGGTCACGATCTCAGGGTCCTGGGATTGAGCCCTGCATCAGGCTCAGCGGGAAGCCTGCTTCTCCCTCTGCCACCCCCCCGTTTGTGTTCCCTCTCTTGCCCGCTCTCTCTCTCTCTCTGTCAAATAAATAAAATCTTTAAAAAGAAAAAAAGTCTCTTCTGGTCTTATTTATAAACCAATTCCATCTCAGCCTTGCTTTCTTGCTTCACCTAGCATCTTGAATAATCTGTTCTTCAAATACTCAATAGATACACAAAATTCTTTTTTTTTCTTTTTGTACTTTTTATTTTTCTAATTTTACAAATTTGTATTATTTTCATGTTCAAAATTAGACATCTTAAAATGACTGATGTACACCTGAAACTTACAGAACATACTGTATGTTAACTGTATTGGAATTAAAATTAAAAACTTGATTAAAAAATTATTGAGTTGGCATAAATAAAATTAAAAGAACATTTCATATCCCTTTCAGCTCCTTTCTATCATGGACTCTTCAAGTAGTTATGGCTTTATAAAAAAATTGCTTCACCCCGCACTCTTTGACTACAAGTATTACCAGAGAGACTACTCCTAACAGGTGGCCCCTCTACACATCCATTTCTTTCTTTATAGCTTAGGATTACTCCTGGAAATCTCTTAGATCCAGTAGTCACTGGAGCCACAAAATTCATAATACAAGTTCACATTTTTTATTTCTGCAGTAATATATAAAAAAGGGGGGGCTCAATATACAGAGATGCCACAATAAAGACAAGGAATCTGATTGGCCTACCACAGGATTAGTGACAGGCTCTCTCATTCAGAGTTTAAACCCCCAGTGACCCCTACTGGACAAAGAGAGATACAGAAGACTGAGTTTTATAACTAAGACAAAGAGATTCTGTGACTGCTTTTATTCCAGTGAAATTTGCACACACAGAACTCTCATTATACAAGCTCAAGCTTGCCTCCGAAACCCACACACACAACATAAACGGCAGCAATGCTGGGTCCAGTCAGCTCACTCCTGTCACGAAAACATTATCACCTCAAAGTTGGTTGGCTTACTGGCTGCCCCAACTGGATCCCCAGTATTCACAGCTTTGTGATGAGTTCTATAGAAGAAAGAACAGGCAGAGAAGCAGCAGTCACTGCCACACAATCCCTGCCCCCCCACTACCCTACATTTTTCCATTTCCAAAGCTGACTCACTCTCAGCTCAGCCCAGACTCCCCACCAGCAGTCAGGGCCACTATGTGTGCCCAGTGAGTAATGCTTCCCTGATGCATCCTCCCAGCTGCCTCTGACTTAACAAGTCATAAAAGGAAATATGGGTAACAGTTTTAAGGGAAGAGAACACATGCTCCATCCTGGAGACAGGGATAGTTCCTCTCAGCCCTCTGCAGGACTCAGAGCTATAGTGAATTTCCTCGAACGGCAGCCAGGTGGCAATGCAGAAACAGCCGAAGGCAGAAACACCGGCAAGGACAATAAATCCTTGCTCTCTCAAATCTGAGGACAACAGATTCTATTTCGGATAAAACCAAAAGTCATGGGCATTAGGGAGAGCCCAACCCAGCCTAGAGGTTGGTTATGGTTCATCCACCATAGACTGCTTGTCTAGCAACAGCTTGCCCAGTGGAGACGGCAAGCCAGGTCAGTATCGAGCTACCTACCATCTTCAGCCTCATTTTTAAGGCAAAAGCCTAACGAAAACCGCATCTCAAAGAAAGGGAGCAGCCTCTTAAATACCTGCCCACCTACCCTCAAGTTCGCGAAGGAGGGCAATGAGGAAAAAGACGCACTGGGTTTTTGATTAGTGACTGGCACACCCCATATTCAACAAACCCTATATAGATAATAGTTGTAGTTCAACTTTCCCCAATAGATATTCCTGGAATATCTAAATCTCTGAAGCTTATCTCACACATTTTGGGAATGACTGTCAAGAGCGAGATAATTTTTGACACAATTTACTTTAAAGGTACTCTGAAGCAGGGCACCTGGGTGGCTCAGTCGGTTAAGCAGCTGTCTTTGGCTCAGGTCATGATCCCAGGGTCCTAGGACTGAGCCCAGCATTGGACTCCCTGCTCAGTAGGAGTCTGCTTCTCCCTCTCCTCCCCGTTCATATTCTCTCTCTCTCTCTCTCTCTCTCTCTCGCTATCTGTCTCTCTATCTCTGTCTCTCAAATAAATAAATAAAATCTCTTTTTAAAAAAAGATACTTTGTTTTTGGTTTTTTTAAAGATTTTATTTACTGATTTGATAGAGAGAGAGAGAGCATAAGTAAGCAAAGTGGCAGGCAGAGGGAGAGGAAGAAGCAGGCTCTCCACTGAGCAGGGAGCCCCACATGGGGCTTGATCCCAGGACCCTGGGATCATGACCTGAGCCGAAGGCAGACACTCAACCAAATGAGCCACCCAGGCACCCCCCAAAAAAGATACTTTGAAGCAATAATCCTTGATGAATTATGAAACAGCATAGCTTCAATTAACCAGGACTTAATTAAATTGGGTCTGCACTCTATGTTAAGTGAAAAAGAATCACCTCAAATACATGATATCACTGATTTTTTTAAGATTTCCTTGAAATCTGGGCACTTTCAGTACAGTTGCTTACATTTTTCTCTTACCTATAATCCATGGGTCCCTGATACCTTGGAATAAAACTATTACCCAGCTCAGTTTTTTTTTTAATATTTATTTATTTGACAGAGATAGAGACAGCCAGCGAAAGAGGGAACACAAGCAGGGGGAGTGGGAGAGGAAGAGGCAGGCTCATACCGGAGGAGCCTGATGTGGGGCTCGATCCCAGAACGCCGGGATCACGCCCTGAGCCGAAGGCAGACGCTTAACCGCTGTGCCACCCAGGCGCCCCTACCCAGCTCAGGTTTTGATTAAACCTATACTACTGAAGATCCTAATTTATAAAGGAAGGAAGGAAGGAAGGAAGGAAGGAAGGAAGGAAGGAAGGAAGGAAGGAAGGAAGGAAGGAAAGAGAGAGAGAGAGAAAGAAAGAAAGAAAGAAAGAAAGAAAGAAAGAAAGAAAGAAAGAAAAAAGAAAGAAGAGAAAATGGAAGAAAGGAAGAAAGAAAAAAAAATTACCTATGATATTACCTATGACAAAACTACCTAATGACTAAGACCAAAAAGATATGTTCAAGAAGAGTGAAACAGAAAGTACCCCTTGTTTAACCCTGGATTAACAAGAATATCTGATGAAGCACGTATCAGATTTTACCACTACATTAAGNGAGAAAATGGAAGAAAGGAAGAAAGAAAAAAAATTACCTATGATATTACCTATGACAAAACTACCTAATGACTAAGACCAAAAAGATATGTTCAAGAAGAGTGAAACAGAAAGTACCCCTTGTTTAACCCTGGATTAACAAGAATATCTGATGAAGCACGTATCAGATTTTACCACTACATTAAGCAGTTCAAGAATGAGAGGAGAAGGTGCCAGTTCTAGTTGTGCTCCTAGCTCATCATGTGACTGTAGGGTCATTTAATCACACTGGATCTGTTTATTCATTCATAAAATGAGTTGACATTCTAGAGCTCTACATTCTTTCCTAGCCCTAAACTTCTGTGGCTCTGCGAAATATTTAGTTGCCTAGGTTCTGTGTTGTTACCCATAACAACAGCAATAATAACAAATTACAAAGCACTCTTGCAATACCCTTTAAGACCTTACAATCTAACTAGGGAAGTGGTATGTGTGTAAATAATTATAGCATAAGGAGTATGCTGTGTCGTGAGGGTGGCAAGACCACAAGGATCTGGTGAACAAGAAATTTAGAAGTTTAGTTAATGAAACGGTCATTTTCAGTTGGAGAAATTAAAAAGGGGGGGGGTTTCCATGTATGAGGCACATAAACTGGGTTTAAGAGAATGCGTAGGATGTCAAAGGTCTGAAATGAGAAGAACAGACATCCCAAGGAGGAAAGATGGCATGAGCAAGAAAACAAAAACGAGAACGTACAAGGGAAGCTAGAGCACAGGGTTTGTGTATTTGAGAGAGAGAGCGTGAGTGAGAAGTTGGGCCAACTTCAGGTTGTATGTGGCCGACTTGACATGCATAGTTATCTCCATTCTTTCTGAAACCTCAGGAAAATGACAGTCAAGGAATAAAAAATGGCACAAACCCATGGAAAAGAAGAATAAAAAATATCAACAAAAGTTTGAAAAACTGCAGAGTGGAGAGATCAATGGTCGCTAACTTACATTTCAGCTTAATCTTTCTGCTAAGTGCCCATGACCAGCAAGGAACAGTAAGAAACCAGTGATCTGTGCTGCAGGGCTCCGGAAAGGCTGGGGAACTGGATATACCACGGGTCTCTGAAGGCTGAGGGAGCAGAAGCAAGCTGCAGGGGGAGGCTAAAAAGAAGACCAGTTGGAAGTGTTCAGGCCCACACAAGGTCAGAAGCGTGCCTTACTAAAAATAGGGGTATTAAGTGAAATCTGACATCATGAACAAGCCTCTGCACCCTGTCCCACTGTCCTGATTGGCAATCCCAGAGCTCTGGCTGCCAGGCTTCCAAGGCCCCAGTAGCAGACTGGCCAATTCCTCTCTGGAGGGAAAGACCTCCCCCTACCTGGTGATTCATTAAGAGTACACCCATCAGCAAGTCCCACCAATCAGCTTTTTAGGCTTCCATTCAGCTTTTTTAAGGGCTAAGTCTTAAACAGGAAGAACACCAAGAAACAGCAAACATTTTAAGAGAGTCTTGAACATGAAAGACAGAGACCAAAATGAACAAACAAAAAGAGCTGGAAACAGAGACGATATTGGAAGCAGAGGAAAACACCGAGGGGATTGGGGGCACTGTAACTAATACCCTCAGAGAGCACTAGGGCAGTACTGCCGTAAAACAAGAATAAGTAGTGTAAAAAGGGAACACTCAGAAAATCTTTTAAACACTTAGAAATAAAAAATATAGGGATGCCTGGGTGGCTCAGTTGGTTAAGCATCAGCCTCCCGCTCAGGTTATGATTCCAGGACGAGTCCTACATGGGGCTCCTTGCTCAGAAGGGAGTCTGCAGCTCCCCCTGCTTGTGCTCTCTCTCTGACAAATAAATAAATAAAATCTTTTTCTTTTAACATGGCTTTTTTTTTTAAGTTTTGATTCACCTTTTTTTTTTTTAAGATTTATTTATTTATTTAACAGAGAGAGAGAGAGGCAGCGAGAGAGGGAACACAAGTAGGGGGAGTGGGAGGGGGAGAAGCAGGCTTCCTGCTGACCAGGGAGTCTGATGCGGGGCTCGATCCCAGAACACTGGGATCATGACCTGAGCCAAAGGCAGACGCTTAATGACTGAACCACCCAGGTGCCCCAAGTAAATAAAATCTTTTAAAAAATATCTTAGAATAGCTTCCTGAAGAAAGATACATGAGCAGTAAATAGTTTTGAGACTTTGCTAATCTGAAAATCTTTGTCTGAAAATATTTAATTTCTCTTTGGTAAGAGTTTGAGTATAGACTTCTAGGTTGCAAATTTAAAGGCGTTCCTCCTTCTGTCTTCCAGTTTGCTATTGAGAAGTCCAATGCCATTCTGGTTTCTGACTTTTGTTTGTGACCTGATGTTGTTTGACAGCGGTTAGGGTTTTATTTTTTTATTTTTTTAAGATTTTATTTTTATTTATTCAACAGAGACAGAGACAGCCAGCGAGAGAGGGAACACAAGCAGGGGGAGTGGGAGAGGAAGAAGCAGGCTCACAGCAGAGGAGCCCGATGTGGGGCTCGATCCCATAACGCCGGGATCACGCCCTGAGCCGAAGGCAGACGCTTAACCGCTGTGCCACCCAGGCGCCCCTAGGGTTTTATTTTTATCCCCGGTGTTCTCAAACACTATGATGATGTGCATTGGTGAGGATCTTTTTTAACTTGCTGATTTGAGTTCTCTGTGGGTCTTTTTCATTTTGAAAACGCGTCTTTCCTTTATTAGTTCTTTGATAATATCCTCCCTTCCATTTTCCCTTTCTGATACTTCTGTTGCATATTGAGCTAATTTGATGGTTACTCTAAGATATATTCCAATGAAGGGATGGAGTGAACCAAGAAAAATGGCAGCATGAGATCCAGGAAACATGAGATCCAACACAGAAGAGAAGTAAAGGAATTTCCCAGTATGATGGTGAAGGAAAGTCCCAGGATGACAACTTTACTAAAGGCTTGAGTTGGAGGACAGAATTGGAGAAAAGAAAGCTCCTGGGGGATGTCTCGAAAGAAAATATTGAACCAAAAGACTGATTAAAAAAAAAAGATTATTTGATATTTTCCAACACACTGAGAGCTGTCCTAGTTTTCCATGGGAGAGCACAGAGATAGGGCCACAGAACAGTAAACAAATGATAAGGCAATTATTAATTCCAGGGGGGAAATAAGTCAATCGAGGAAGAAAATGTAATTATAAAATACTATGTGACTCACCTTTAGGCAAATATTTATATAATCATAATAACCCAAACACTGAATACTACACAATGGTAATAATGTGTGACAATGGGAAATAGGGAAAGGGGGGAAAGGGCAGGGATGAAAGAACTAAATCCTAATCTTTGATGGTAGATCATCAACAGATAATGTCTAAAAATGAAAAATCAAGAAGCACTAGCACAAGGGTGTATTTAAGAAATGTAGTAGAGGGGGCGCTTGGGTGGCTCAGTCGTTAAGCGTCTGCCTTCGGCTCAGGGCATGATCCCAGCGTTCTGGGATCGAGCCCCACATCAGGCTTCTCCGCTAGGAGCCTGCATCTTCCTCTCCCACTCCCCCTGCCTGTGTTCCCTCTCTCACTGGCTGTCTATCAAACAAATAAATAAAATATTTAAAAAAAAAAATTCTTAAAAAAAAAAAAAAAGAAATGTAGTAGAGGGGCACCTGGCTGGCTCAGTCAGTAGACAATGCAACTCCTGATCTCCGGGTTGTGAGTTCAAGCCCCACCTTGGGCTGGAGTCTACTTTAAAAAAAAAAGAAAGAAAAGAAAAAGAAATGTAGTGGAAAACACTAAAAGAAATAGCTAAATGACTTGGAAGCAGTTCTCAGAAGTGGGGAGGGATAGATTTTTTTGTTATAAGCCTCATTGTAATATTTAACCTCTTAAAACAGAATAAATATAATTTTGGGGCGCCTGGGTGGCTCAGTTGGTTAAGCATCTGCCTTCGGCTCAGGTCATGATCTTGGGTCCTGGGATCAAGCCCAAGTCGGGCTCCCTGCTCAGTGGGGAGTCTGCTTCTCCCTTTCCCTCTGCTCCCCTGCCAGCTCACGCTCTTGTGTGTGCGCACACTCTCTCTCTCAAATAAAATCTTTTTTTAAAAAAATAATAAATATAATTTTGATAAAAATAATTGTATAGAAAGTCAGGCTGGATTATGGAAGGTCTTAAATGACAAGATGAGTTTTGGATTTTATCGTATAGATGACAATGAGCCCCGAAGAGTCCACTCCTACTTAAAAAACAAACAAATAAAAACCCAAAAGATGTTTGGAATCCCAGCCCCCACATGGATTCCCTTAACATCCTCATTAATTGGTATGTCAGAATATGTCTCCCTTACCACTGCTCAACCTTATGATTAAAGGACTTTAGCTCATAACCAAAGGGAGAGAAGATCTGTATACACCATGGGCAGGTACACAAAACATGTCCAGATCAAGACCGCGGCTTCTGCTCAGACTCATCGGAGTCAGTGAGTCAGGTGGTGACTTCTGAAACAGCCTGACCACAGAATACCCTCAGGGGGCTCCCAAATCCAATCCATGCCGGAAAACAGTTTTCCCTGGGTCTTTTGGGCACTTCAGGCTCAAAGTTTCTTCTAATGATGTATCATTTCATGGAGAGATATAGGGAGAAGCACAACTAACAGGGAGGACGAATATTGCCAAGCAGAGCCCAGGCAAGTCCAGTATTTTCTCCAAGACACGTTATCTGATTCAGTCCCTTCTGATTCATGTCCTTCTTACCCAAAGGTCAGTTTTAGTCCCACAACAGATCTACCTAGTAGTATTAGCCCAAAACAGCCCATGATCAGCCAGAAGGATGAACAATTAAAGACAGCACCAGGGGCACCTGGGTGGCTCAGTTGGTTAAACGTCTGCCTTCAGCTCAGGTCATGATCTCAGGGTCCTGGGATTGAGCCCCACAATAGGCTCCCTGCTCAGGGGGAGTCTGCTTCTCCCTCTCCTTCTGCCCCTTTAATTAATAAACAAACAAACAAACAAATAAATACAGTACCAAATAGTAAGCTTTCCTCCCTCCCTTTCCAATTCTGAGGTTTATACATTTGGGGTTTTTTGGGTTTGTTTGGTTTTTTTTACTTTTCTCATTGTTCATGTGTTGTTGTTTTTTTAAGATTTTATTTATTTACTTGTCAGAGAGAGAGAGAGCACAAACAGAGGGAGAGGCAGGCAAGGAAGAGGGAGAGGCAGACTCCTTGCTTCTCCTGCCCAGCAAGGAGCTTGATATGGGACTTGATCACAGACCCTAGGATCACGACCTGAGCTAAGGGCAGACACTTAACCGACTGAGCCACCCAGGTGCCCTTGCTTATGATATTTCTTAAAGAGAGGCAATATCTTCTGTCTTATCCTACCAAAAAGTCCTCCACGCCACTTTCAGATAAATGATCCATAAAGCACAAAAGCAGCAACTGATATTGCTAAGCCATCTCTCCCCAGATATTTGAGACCTGAATCCTGACAACAGAATACAAGCAATAAATACCCTCTCTCTTATTTTGAAAACTGCTGATTTAGCCTCCAACCTCATAATCAGACTCTGGTAAGTATTAAAGCACAGTAGTGACCAGGAGCACTGTCTTACAATCTTAATATAAGTGGAAGCCTGCGGGTGCCTGGTTGACTCAGTATGGGGGTACGGGGGTGGGGGGA
Source organism: Ailuropoda melanoleuca (assembly GCF_002007445.2). Lineage (NCBI taxonomy): Eukaryota > Metazoa > Chordata > Mammalia > Carnivora > Ursidae > Ailuropoda > Ailuropoda melanoleuca. Next base: position 16,358,893 of record NC_048219.1, on the reverse strand, counting down.
GCATGTGACTCTTGATCTTGGGGTTGTGAGTTCAAGTTCCATGTTGGGTGGAAAGATTACTAAAAAATAAGTTAATTAATTAATAAAATAAAACAAATGGAAGCCCAAATACCTAACCAACTTTAGTGATCTGCAATATGAAGAGATACCAAAATTTACTATCCTTTCTCCTGATTGTAAGGTTCCCCCACTTCTCAGCTTCATCTATACACACCAATTCAAAGGGGGGGAAAAAAAGAAATTTAACTGAGGTTAGAGCAAAGATCCAGCTCTTGCCAAAACACTGGAGGAAACTGAAAAAACAAAACAAAACAAAAAAATTAAAGCACTGGAGGGAACCAGAGTACTTTTAGCAATAAAGTCCCTGAGATTTGACCTTCTGATACCTAGGCAAGTTCCTGTATCTAATATACCAAGGGAAATGCCATACTTGCAGACACCATGAGCCTGTGAGGTTCAATTCCAAGACACAGACCCTGCTAGCCAAAGAGTTAATGCAGAGAGTGTAGGAGCACAGCACACTGCGTGTCATGAGATGTCTCACCCAGATATGAACACAGTACACCCAGGACAGGCAGAGACTTGACCACATGCTTTAAAGGCACATGAACAGCACTGCCCACACCAGTGCTCATGGAAAAGGAACTAAAAAACAGGTGACGTTTCTTGTGATCTATGCCAGTCAATCATTCTGACTGCGCAGGCAACCGTTCTATTCAACACCTCCCTACAGCCTCGATCAAGGTTCCTGTCTCCACCTGCTCCTCTGACATCATCCTGTCATTATATTTTCTTTGAAATGCCTTTGATGAAAAATGAGTCATCTCTTCCTGCCGACACAAGCCTAAGCCTCTTCCTGGAGTCATTCTTTTTTGTCAATCTTCTGAGGGCAGGGCGCCCCCCAGCGGTTCCTCCAGCTGCTGTCTCTACACCTCCTAGAAAAGACTGAGAGCAAGATCAACAGCCTGGAGGAAAAAATTTAAGAAATGAAAGTGAGGTTCTCAGTGGAGCTGGAATGGGGCCTGCGACCCAAAACATAAACTATCTATGTGGTGCGTATGGATGAAGTTGAGAAGATAAATAAGAACTAGGGTAGGGCACAGAGAGACACACTTAAAACTTGGAAAGCCTTTAACCTCAGGGCATTCCCCTTAAAGGTTTTGTTCCTCGTACAGGGTGCCATCAATTATTCTTCTGCATGAAGTGACCACACACCTAAATTCCTCATCTTGAGGCTTTAGGGCAACAGTAACCTGCTCAGTGCTCAAGACAGTGGTGCTCTAAGTTCAAGATTCAAAGTGGCAAGAATAAGGGGACAAGCACAAACTGACAAAATACTATTCACACATACAAATCATCCAAAATTTTTTTGATAACAGCTTTATTGAATTTAATTCACACACCATACAATTCACCCTTTAAAGTGTACAATTCAATAGATCTTAATATATTCAGAGAGTTGTACAACCATCACCACTATGTAATTTTAGAACATGTCACTACCCCCCAAAGAAACCCCATATGCATCAGCCGTCATGTCCCATTCCACCCTCTCCTAGCCTTGGCAACCACTAACCTATTTATTGTCTCTATGGACTTGCCTATTATGTATAATGGAATCAAATAATATGTGGTCTTTTGTAACAGGCTTCTTTCACTTAGCATGTTTTTAAGTTTGATCCATGTTAGCATCAATTAGTACTTCATGCCTTTTGATTGCTGAATAATATTCCAATGTATGGATATGACACATTTTGTTTACCCATTCATCAGGATATTGACGGACCCATCAGTGTTGGATATTTGGGTTGTCTCCACTTTTGAGCTATTGCGAATAATGCTCCTATAAGCAGTTGTATACAAGTCTTATGTGGACATACAGATTTGTTTCTCTTGGATATATACTTAGTGGAATTACGGGGTCTATCTTTAACTTTTTAAGGAACCACTAAATTATTTTCCGAAGCAGCTGCACCATTTTCAATTCCCACCAGCAACACATGAGGGCTCCAATTTCCCCACATCCTCACTATGTCTTTCTGATAGTAGTCATTCTAGCTGGTATGAAGTGGTATTCTCATCATGGTTTTGATTTGCATTTCCTTAATAACTACTGATGTTGCGCATATTTTCATGTGCTTATCGGTTACTTGTGTGTCTTCTTTGGAGAAACGTCTGTTCAAATATTTTGCCCATTTTTGATTGAGTTGCCTTTTTACTCTTATATTTAAAATGTATAAAGACTAGGGGTACCTGGGTGGCTCAGTCAGTTGGGCGTCTGCCTTCAGCTCAGGCCATGGTCCCAGAGTCCTGGGCTCAAGCCCCACGTTGGGCTCCCTGCTCGGCGGACCGCCTGCTTCTACCCCTGCCCCTCACTCTCTTGTTCTCTCTCTCAGATAAAGAAATAAAACCTAAAAATAAAATAAAATATATAGACTGATAGAATTTAAGGCCCTTATTAAATATATGATTTGCAAGTATTCTCTCCCATTCTGTGCTGTGTCTCTTCACTTCTTAAATAGTGTGCTTTGAAGCACTAAAATTTTTAATTTTGATCAAGTCCAATTTACCTGTTTTTCCTTTTGTTGCTTGTGCTTTTAGTGTCATATTCAAGAAATTGTTGCTTAATCCAAGGTCGCCAAGACTTAGTTCTAAGTTTTCTCCTAATAGTTCTATAGTTTTAGCTCTTACACATAGGTCCATGAACCATTTTGAGCTTTTGCATATAGTATCAGGCAGGAGTCCACCTTCATTCCTTTGCGTACAGACATCTGGTTGTTCCAATGTAATCTGCTGAAAAGACGATCCCTTCCACATTGAATTGTCTTGGCACCTTTCTCAAAAACCAATTGATCATAAATGTAGGGGGTTAATTTTGGGCTCTCAATTCTATTCCATCAATCTATATGTCTATTCTTATGCCAGGACTACACTGTCTTGATTGCTGTAGCTTTCTGATAATTGGGAACATGAGTCCTCCAATTTTGTTCTTCTTTTTCCAGATTATTTTGGCTATTACAGATCCCTTGCATTTCTGTATGAATTTTAGGGTCAACCTGTCAATTTCTGCAAAAAGCCAGCAGGGATTGTGGTGGGAACTGCACTGCATCTGTAGATCAATTGGGGGATACTGCCATCTTAACAATATTAATTCTTCCAGCTCATGAACATCTAAGGTAAGAAGCAATCCGAGCCACTGTCTTCTGAGACGCTGAGACATAAATATTTAAATTTCCTTATGCTCTGTCAAATACTTAGCACACTGTGGCGGTCTGAGTGGCTCAGTTGGTTGAGCATCTGGCTCTTGATTTTGGCTCAGGCCCTGATCTCAGGGTTGTGAGATCAGGCCCCACATTAAGCTCTGTGCTCAGCTCAGAGTCTGCTTGTCCCTCTCCCTCTGCTCCTTTCCCCACCCTCTGTCTGTCTCGCAAACAAACAAACAAATAAATAAATAAAATCTTTTAAAAAAAACAGCACGCTGGAGATAACTTGATTTTAAGGCTTTCCCCCCAAAGAAGTAATATACTAAAAGATACTAATTAAACAGCCTCAAAGTAGCTTTCATATTACAACACATTATGCTTTTTAACAAGTTTCCAAAACAGCTGAGTACTCTAAGACCTAGAGACTCAGCCAAGCTTACTGAAAGGAACAGCAAAAGCCCTGTGATCTGCCAGGCCCCGCTGGCCTTGGCTCATTCCACTTTAGTGAAGGACAAAGAGTAGAATGACCACGACCCATTTCTCCACTACAAATGCCTTAAATAAGACAAAATAAAATGTTCAGAAATCATTTTGTATCTTCTTTTATATAAATTGGCCACAAATCATTTCTGAGAGAAATATGTCTTTGTATCAGTACCACAGTAGGGAACCAGACATTTTTAATAAAATGGACTTGTGTGTAGCAATTGGGTTGGAAGAGTGGACACAAACTTAGTAACTCTCAATGCTGTATTTATATAACAAACAATTAGCACTAAAACTTGTTTATTTAGAGTGGCTGGGGTAAGGGGTGCTGGTCTGATGGGGGTCGGAGGGATGGCAGCAGTGGGGATACTAAAGGCCCACCTAGCCCTCCTTTGGGTTGCCACTATACTTACTAAACCAGAATAAAGGCGAAGAATAGTACAACTTTATGTAATATATGAATTATATAATTAAAATTATGTAGTTAAATAACCAAAAAGCTAACCAAAGGCAGTCCACTAGCAACCATCAACCCTGACCTCTTCAATCACTGAGCAAAGCTCCCACTTTCAAACATAATTAAATGCCTCTTGGGTGTGCCAGGCAATGATATTTCCATGTATAACTCTAATCCTCTCTAAATCCTACTCTTTCAAGTAGGAATTATCACCCCCATTTTACAGAAGAGGAAACTGAGACTGACAGAGATTAAGTAACTTGTCCAAGATCATACAGCTAATAAGCAGCGGAGCTGGGATTCAAACCCAGGCATCTTCAATTCTTTATCTGGTGATTCTTCTGCTAGTCCAGTGGCTTTCCAAATATCTCAAACCTCTTATCATGCTTCATCCCAAGGCTTTCAAGGAACAAAACACAGAGAAGAGCAGCCGAGGCCCACTCCAACACTGTTCTGAGTGGAACTGGCTTTCCTCGACCAAGAAAGCAGCATGGGAGAGGGAGGGAAAGAGGCAGAGGTGAAGGGGGGAAGAAAGGAGGTTGGGGGCAGGGGCAAAGAGAGAAATATGACCAAAGACAAAGATGGACATCAGTGAAGAAGTGTGTGAGGGAGTTCACCTTGTAGCTAAAAATGAAACTGAAAAAGGGCAGGCAGCCCTGGCCAAGAAAAGACGACTTCGGTCAAAACTACTAACTTTTTTTTCCTTTTACTGATGATTTCCATTTCTCCTCTGTAAACAGAAGTTAAAATATCACTTAATCACTGTTTAATCATTCTCCAAGTTCGGGGGGGGGGGGCTGTTGTTAACTACTTATATTCTGACAGCTTCCAGCATGCTCCTAGAAAACTCTGGAGGGAGCTAAGGAGACCATCAAAAGATGGCTAAAGCTAACAAGAAAGCAGAAAGAAACTTTCAGTAAGCATAAGGCCCCAAAACCACCTTACCAAGCCGGAAGTTTTATATTAAGCTCACAGGCCACCTGTTCCTTTAGCGTTTCGATCTGACACCTAATCCACGCATGGCTACAGCTCATGGGATTCCATGAGTGAGACACCAGGCCAGAATTTCACTCCCGAGGGCCAGGGCTTTAAGACTGCTGGAATGTGCCTAGTAAAGACATGGGGGTGGTGTCTGGGCAGCTGAGAGCCTCCACAAGGGAATTCAGTAAGGACAACTGCTTTCCCTCAGCCCAAGACTACGAATTTAAAAACAAATCTCAGTGACCCTCATGCCTTAAGAATCATTTGGGAAAGAATGTTGTCGAATCCAGGAACAATTTGCCCCATTTGGGTGAACCAGAGGGAGGGGAAAAAAGATACGTTCTTACCACCCCTCTCAAGGAGTCTGACTGGACAAAATAACAAGGGAAATCCCAAGTTGGCTTCCCCAAAAGCCAAGGCTTATAAAGTACGTATTTCTAAACTTCTTGTACTTGTAGATTTCAGGAAGGACATTCAAGCACGTGTAGCACCTATGAGGCACTAAGATTATGTTCAGTATATAATGTATTTCTAAAAGGCAAAACTACAGTGTAACTGTAAAGCAGTATTCTAGCAGGCCTCTGTGGACTGCCTGTCATACTGAAGACAGGGACACAGCCTCAAGGCCTCATGCTCCTCTCCTGGACTTTGTAAATAGAAGGCAGTAGGGGAATAACTGTGACCCTGACAGCCTAGATACAGCGGAAATCCCCTTCTCAGTGATCCCGTTTCTCAACTTGATTAAAATAACTACCACCCAGATTCTTGGAAATTGGCATTTTCCTTATTCAACTGGGAGCTTTGTCACCATGGCAGTGCAGCTTTTCTTTTGAGCCAAATAGCTACAGGATTTCAGCATTATTCTCACTCAACTGATCCTTAAGACTTGAGGGTCACTGGGAACAGCCTAAGGGCACTTGAGAAGGCCAAGGCTGTCCCATTCACTACAGCTTCAGGTAAAGATAGCCAAGTGAACAGTGCATAGAGCAGAACTGAGAGGTTTCCACAAAGTCACCTAATGGAGCGGACTCTCTGAAAGGTTATATTACCAATGCCAATTAGAAACTGGGCATGGGGCTTGCAGCCCTACCTTGCTCTACCCACACAAATGCTCCTACCACCACCACCATCCCCCTCTCAGCAATAAAAATGTTATAAATGGCACGTGGAATGGTTCCTGAACCGTTCTCTGATGTCGCCTCCTTGCACAGCAAAATGAAGAAAATCTAGAAGTCCTCGATAAGACACCCTGTGAGGGGCGTCTAGGTGGCTCAGTCTGCCTTCAGCTCAGGTCATGATCCTAAGGTCCTGGGATGGAGCCCCAGTCAGGCTCCCTGCTGGGTGGGGAGTCTGCTTCTCCCTTTCCCTCTGCCCTTCCCCCCTGCTTGTGCTGGCTCTCTCTCAAATAAATAAATAAAATATTTAAAAAAGAGAGAGAGAAAGAAAGAAAGAAACCAACCAACCAACCCTGTTAGGTGGCCCAACACCTGAGGCTCTACAAGTCAATCATGGTTGTTGAAGTTTTTGTTTTATTGGGTTTTTTTGGGTTTTGTTGTTGTTGTTGCTGTTTTTGGTTTTTTGTTTTAGGTTTTTTTCTGGGGTGAAGCAGCAGCATATATGGCTGAAAATAACCCATTTTCCTTTCTTAGGATTGAGAAAGCAGCTTTAACCTTTGTGACAATGTGATATTTTGAACCAACAAAAGCTGCAAGAGCCTGACAACAGGTAGAATGGGGCAGGGTTACAAAGACCAGAACAGCTGCAGGCCCTCCCATCCTGAAGCTCCTTCTGCCTCTGTGTCTTAAAACACTGACTGCATAGACTAGCCCCGCTCACCGCTGCTGATTTACATGCAGCAAGGGCTATCTTTCACAAACCATTTTTCTTATTAGCTACTTATTTCTGATAGCGCCCCCAATGCTCAAAAAAAAATAGTTTAAAAAAATGTTTTAAGGATGAGAAATTACCTAACTTTACTGCTTACCAGTAGTAGTTCCCAGAAGGAAGACCATTGGGAAGAAAAGAAGGAGCTCCATTCTTCCCCAACTGCCCTTTTCACTGAGTAAATACCACTGATCCTTGATACCTAGGAAAACCCCACCTCGACCTATTTGAGACCAAACTAGCATTCAGTGCCTTGTGTTTTAAAATTTTTCCAAGCTCCAAATGAACAGAAACTCCATCTCTTCCAGTTCTATGACAAATCAGGACAAGAGAAAACTACAGCCTTGCTGAGGTATCTCTCCAAATACACACACTACCATCTTTTCTCAAGTTGAACCAGGGGACCGAGTGAGCCCCTTGAAAGCTGTGACTATGCTCGTATTTTCAACACCTAGTTCTGCACCTTGCAAAGAATGGAATTCAACGAACATTTGTTGACCTTAACTATCCTTTTGGATTCCAAGTGATACAAACCCCGTCCTCCTGTAACTACGGTCACCAATCTCCCTTCTCTCAAATCTCTAGGCCAATGACAGTGACTCCCAGTCTTGGAAATCAAAACACAGCTCCAAAAAGATAGTCCAAAAAGACTATCCCAAAAGATGCCATATAATTCTCAAATACGTCTTTGAAACAGAACTCATTTTAACCCTCTTGAAGTTCATATTGGCTGGCGTTTTTGTTAAGGAAAGGAACTGCAATAAAATTAAACAAAAGAAGTCACAATTCCCCCAAAAAGCAGGGTGTAAAAACAGTTAAAGGGTCTTTCAAAGGACTGTTCCTCTCCAAGGCTTCAAAGGCAAGCAACATGATTCAGAGAAACCTGGGTCATGGTTTCATCTTGTCATTAACCAGCTGTGTCACTTGAGGAAAGTGTCCTTTAACCTCTCTGGGTGGGCTCTTCCTCATCTACCTCTTTATGATACTATGAATTTGGGGTTGATCCCAGAACGAACTAAATCTCTAGAGCTAAACCACTGATGCTTAGTAGGTAAAATGTCAATGCAGTTCTAACTGGCCTAACCTAAGCAGTAATTTCCTACAGAAAAAGATGGCCTAAAACAGGAAGAAAATAAAGGAGAGAAAAGGTCTCCTATGCAAGGGATAATAATCATAACTTAGTGGAGGACCCCGGAGGAAGAAAGTGGAAGCTGGGACTACAGAACTTAAATGAAGACTCTTAAGGGTGTCCCCCACCCCCAGCCACTCGCTCTCTCCCAGCCTCCTTTAAAGAATCCTGAACACTGAAAATTAAGAAATGCAAAAGGCAAACATACAAATCAGCATTCTGAACAAGAGAAAAAACTGCTGAGAGCTATAAAACAGGTTTAGGAGGAGAAAATAAGGATTTAAAAAACAGAAGAAATAAAAACAGAAAGCAAAAAAAGATACAGGAGAATCACAACACACTTGCGTTTAACTGCACAAATCCGACCACAGAGAGCAAAAATTTAAATACACACAGAGGTCTGCTCAAGCATCCACTCAGCGAGGTTGTGCACTAAGACGAGGTTATGCACCAGGGTGAACATGAGAGAGAGTGCGGGGATCTGAGACGTGAGCAAGTCTCGGTTCCCATGTGCCTCTTACACTGTGGGCACCTTGAATACTCAGTATGATTCTAGTGTTTGAGAATACTTATTTTTTCATATGAAATGCCCCCTACTTACAAGCCAACTACCTCATATGGTGTTCTAACTCTGTCCCAGCATACACACAAAGCCGTGTTTATACACTTTGATTTGTGGGTCATTTAAGGTATTTTTCCAAGATGATTTTGATTATTTGGGATTTTCACTTTATATGCTGACTTTAGGATCTAACCTCTTGCAAGAGGTAAGATGAGACTTGGCCTTGTGGGGAAGACAGGGCAGACATGGAAACCCTTCCTAAAAGCTAAAGACAAAACAGAAAAGGCCAAGAAAGAGACAACTGACTTACATTTCTTTGTTACTCCTAAGCCACCCCCAGCAACGTGGGAAAGGAGGTAGCAAGCTTATAAAATAGCCCAGAGGCTTGCTCGGGGCGGGTGGCTCAGCAGGTCTCTTATCGATGGCAGGGAGATGCAGTGGCCGGACACTTGCTCAGAGGCACCATTAATGACACTCCCCAGCCCTAGTACTACTGTCACTGGGGCCAGACCAGCCCTGAGGATGCCCCCTTTCCCTACTGAAATTTCCTTTTCCTGCTTCTCTCACTACCATATATTTGGAAGACCAGGGCCTCTGCTCTACAGCTCAGTTCAGGCTCTCCCGGAGCACAAGAAACCCTGCTACCCTCAGACAAAGACCAAGAAACCAGATGACCTCTTGTAGTCATGACCCATGCCCACTCCACAAATAAGGACTATTTTTGCCAAACAGTACTAATAAAAGTTCCCCGTAATGAAATAGAATCCTTGCTGATATCCAACTATGGAGACACTAAACCTCCAAGATGTGTCCACATAGAGAATAAATCTTTCCCTTTGCCTCTGACTGATAAAAAGATCATTCCTGATGGAAATGTTTGCCTCCTTTTTACTCTAAAAAGACAAAGGCCTGACAGTCTTTGAAAGCAACATTTGAAATCAGGAAAATAGAGCTACACTCAGCATTTGTAGTAGACAGACAGTAGTAGTAATATCTACAGAACTAGTAGTATTTCCTGAGCATGCACTTTGCGCCAGGCACTGTTCTAAGTCCTTTTTACATAATTACCTCACTTGATTCACATTACCACTCTATGGAAATAGCACAATTATAATCCTCATGTTATAAGCTGAGAAATTCTGGCTTAAAGAGGAAGGTTAAGTAACGCGCCTATAGTCAAACTAAGTGGCAATGTGGGATTTAAGGTCATCAGCAGTGTAGGTCCTTGGGGAACTACTATTTTGGATGCATTTCAGAAAAGACAGGAAGAAAGTAAGTCTAGCAAAAGCACTCACCAAAAATGGGACAAATTTTGTTGTTTCCTTTTGTCCATCTCTGCAAAACGGGTGGTAAAACGTGACTAAGTCTCTCCTGGTTCTATTTAGCTATCTCTCCTTCCCTAAGCCCCTCAAACACAGTACCTTCACAGGCTCTGAAGTCTTCCCACAGCAGCTTAAGGAAAAGGAAAAAATAAGAAGGAGGCCTTAATCAAAAGCCCTTTTCTTCTGGCAAACAAAAGGCTTTGGTATTTCCACAGACTAGTTATTCTTAACCCTAACCAAAGATTCTTTGGCAGAGAAAGAAATATGAAAATGTTAGGCTTGTGGGAATGGCTTGTGCCTTGGGCTTTTGTGTCTCAGTCAGTAAAGCCAGCCCACTGAAACACAAACACACGGCTGGTCAGTAACTCAAGGCCGATTCAGTTAACTCCAGAGTCTAGGGAGAGAGAAAGAGCGATCCTTACTACTCCTGATGGTCTAAGACCTCTCTCCCCTGCCCCCTTCCTGAGAGGGGAGTGCGCGACAGGTTTTCAAGTACACTAGGCAGGAAAACACATCTGAAGATACAGACACATAACAGATCAAATTCTGACAGTGTAAGAAAACCAACAGGCAGTAGCGGAAGCAGGCAGAGAGGAGGCCTAACTCCGGGGGCTCTCACTAGCCTCTGTGCTTCGCACCCCAAATCAACAATGCAGAGTTTTAGCACTTTCCTAAGTAAACTGTGAAGATCTAGCAATTGTCTCAAGTGTTTTCTCCACTCAGCACTGGGTTTTAGAGGCATAGTGTGGCCCTGAATGGCCTTAAGTGGTCATTATTTGCCCAGCAGGGGAGAGAGAAATTAAGACTATTTTTAAAAATAGGTCAATAAGGAGAAAAAGGAAGGGAGACAGTCTGCCAGAAGGCAGGAAGGCCCTAGCAGCACTGACCCCAGATATACCTGGGCTAAACTCTGAGTCTGTGATACTCCAACCCCCATCCAGAGCATGAGAACAGCAGCATTACGATAATAAAGTGCCTAAAGCCTTTATACCCAGTCAACAGCACCCTCCCCTTGCTACCTTACCCATGATATTATCAACAAAACCACTATGAGGACACACGCCCGGTGGCATAACTCCTAGCAGCCAGGTCTCTGTCACAGTGGGAAACAAGAGTAGCCGGGTATGAGGAGTCTCAGCCTGGCTTTGAAATCCCCTGGAGTGAACAGCCCAAATTAAGGTGTGATTGCTATCTATGGTACCAAACCTTGAGGTGTTAGACCATGAGGTAATAAGGTCCCATATGGTTTAGGACTCTAAATCCTCTTGATTACCCAGGAAGCAGGTCCTTATCTTGCTCCCGTGCAGTATCAAAGGCAGGTGGAGTAAAAGGTCCTGCTCAGCCAGGCTCAACCCACTGGAAAGTTTCAAACGTCTGGCATATAGTAGGCACACAAATTTCTGTTGAATGAATAAATGAATAAAACATTTCATCTTCAACTGCTATAATCAGTTCCTTCCTACACCCAAGAGGGTGGAAGCAGTGTAAGAGAATTCTAGACAGTAGGAAGAAAAAAAAAACTTTCTTTTCCCTGCCATTCCCTGGTGATGAAGCTCTTCTGTTGCAAAGTATAATGCTCCCTTCAATATAAAATTCATTACTTGACTGTTCTCCCCCAGAGTTGGGTAACAGGCCACACTATCCTAATCAAGGACAATGGTTCCTCTGCAGCTGGTATGCAACACAGAGTCCTCTGAAAGATGGCAAGCCATAGTCAGGGAGATGTCCCTTGCAGCAGTTTTTAGACAACAACAACTTGGAGTCAATCCAAGCATTCAACAATTAAGAAAATGGCTAACTGAAGCCACTATCAACATTATAACTTGACTTATAATGACTATAGGGAAACAGTTAAAAAAAAATCTTTACAATGTTACATGAAAAAGGCATGCAAACATATAGGTATATGTTAAGTGAAAAAAGCCAGACACAAAAGGCCACGTTATAGGATTCCATTTATATGAAAGATTGAGAATAGGCAAGTCAGAAAGCAGATTAGTGGCTGCCAGGGGCTGAGGGAGGGGAGGGAGTGGGGAGTGACTGCTTAATGGGTACAGGGTTTCCAGCTGGAGTCATGAAAAGGTTCTGGAGCTAGACAGTCATGATGGTTGCACAATGCTGCAGATGTATGTAATGTCCATGAACTTACTCTCTTCATTTATTTAGTAGGCTCCACGCCCAGTGTGGAGCTCAACTCAGGGCTCGAACCCACGACCATGAGATGGAGGCCAGAGCTAAGATCAAGAGTCAGACGCTTAACCAACTGAGCCACCCAGGTGACCCTGAACTGTGGACTTCAAAACAGTTACAATGAGGGGCACCCGGCTGGCTCAGTCAGTCAGACGTCTCCTTCAGCTCAGGTCCTGATGCCAGAGTCCTGGGATGGAGATGCATGGGCTCCCTGATCAGCAGGGAGTCTGCTTCTCCCTCTCCCTCTGAGCCACCCCCCTGCTCCTGCTCTTGGTCTCTCTCAAATGAATAAATAACAAAAAAAAATCTTTAAAACAATTACAATGGTAAATTTTATGTTATGTGCATTTTATCACACACACACACACAAACCCTAGATTAGAAAACACACACACACACACACGCCAGGATTACAATTATGTAAAAGTAGACATGAACCAGAGGAACACAGACAAGTCCGAACATCTGTTAAATTAAAATGGGACTTCACTCACATAGGACAATAAATAAAAATCGTGAAAGGAAAAGAAGAAGGCCAGAAGCATACAGCCAGCCCTAAAGCCACACTTGCAAGCGCGCAAATAAGTGCCGACCAAGTGGGGGACAAGTTACATTGCTCACCAGGCGCCAGAACAGCAGGTGTGTGTGCTATGGGATGAGAGAGAGAGGTCTCAGGCCCTCCTCAGCCCTGTCCTCTAATCCTCCTTAAAAACACTCCCTAGGGTAGAGAAACCATCTGTTTCAACCAAGCCTAGAGCCCCACAAGTGTATTAACTCCTTCACTGCTGATCTCCTGCAGATGGGCTTCACTCAACAGTAAGTGTTCATTTTTAAAACGCCTTTAAATGTTAGAACATAAGCTCTTTACAAGGGAAGAGACCTGGCCCCATTTTCTGGTGTATCCCTCATACCCAGAATAAATCAACATCAGGGGATACTCAATAAATTATTGCTTCATTTATGCCTATTTTCTAAAGTCTCCCTCTTTTTGTCATTTGTCCTCAGAGTCTGACCTGGTTTCCTCAAATTCACTCCACCAACCAATATTGTGTGTGCTTGTGTATAAGATAACTGGTCTCCTCACTGTGCGGTTTATCCCCAGATCCCAGTGGCCAGCACAGCGCACACGGTGGGTGCTCAAATCTACCTGTCAAATGAAAGAATGACTCACTTCGGTCACCACACCTTGTAAGCGCTCTGCAATGAGCACTTCAACCTGGCTAGCTCTGGACTAAGTACTGTGAGAGTTATGGAGATGGACTGTCTACAGAATGGTCCCCTCAAAAAGCATACAATTTCGACGGGAAGACAAAACTACCATGTAGGAAAGTGATACAGCAGCTTTAGACAATGATAATCCAAGAAGTCTTCATGAAGAAGAAAGCCTAAAGTGAGGCTGGAAGGGATGGATAGGTTTCAGTCAAGTATACAGAACAAGGGTGTTCCAGGTAAAGAGAACTGCTGAACACATGGCAGCAGGAGAGACTGAATGAGGTGCTTCGAGATACCATGAGGAGATGGGTCTGTCTGCAGCTGGAAGTGTGTTCTAGGAAATTATGTGAGATGAGCCTGGAAGAGTCGGGGGACGGGTGGGTGGTCAGAACACAAAAGTCTGTCATGGGGTGCCTGACTGGCTCAGTCAGAGAGATGAGTGACTCTTGATCTCGGGGCCATGGGTTTGAGCTCCATGTTGGGTGTCGAGATTACTTAAAATAAATAAACTTTAAAAATATTAAAAAAAAATAAAAGGTCTGTCCTACTTTTGGGTAATAGGAAGCACAGGAAACAAAATATGAGGCAGTTGCAGTGGTTCAGGCATGAGGAGATAAGTGACTAGACCAGAGTCATGGCAAAGGAGTAGAGAGGAAAGGGCAAATTTAAGAGAAATTCTGAAGAAACAAAGGACCATCGATGATAGACTGAAAATGCGGGTTGAGGCAGAGAGAGAAGCCAGAGATGTCTCCAGGGTTTCTGATGTAGGAGACTGGAAGAATGTGAGCACAACTGTCAAAAATGGGGAATCAAGGAGGAAAGCCAAGTCGAAGCTTGGTTTTGAAAATACTGAGTTTGAGGCGATATCCAAGTACAGATGTCCTGCAGGCAGCTGAAAAATAGACCAAAAAATTGAGATTTTTTTTAAATACATACAATGGAATATTATTCAGCCTTAAAAAAAAAGAAGGAAGGAAATCCTGTCACATGCTACAACATAGATGAACCTTGAGGATATTAGGCGCAGGGAAGTAAGCTGGACACAGAACGGCAAATACTGCATGATTCCACTTATATGAGGTATGTAAAGCAATTAAATTCACGGAAGCAGAAAGTAAAGTGGTGGTTGCCAATGCGGGGGGTGGGGGGGGAGTTGCTGTTCAACCGGTATAGAGTTTCAGTCGCGCAGATGAGAAAGTTCTAGAGATCTGCTGCACAATAAACGTGCACACAGTTAATACTCTGCTGTACATGTAAAAATTTGCTAAGAGGGTAGATTTGGTATTTTATGTTCTTTATCACAATAAAAAGTAACACCTGAAAACATTGAGAGATTCTTAAGGAGTAGAAGGCAGATGTGGGAGTTTGCAATTTCAAAGAACCGGCTAGAGGGGGAAAAAAAGAAAAAAAGGTCAGGAGCAGTGTAATAACGCCAGCTACATATGTATCGTGGGTTTATGTGCCTGCACTGTTAGGAGTTTTACATCTGCCACTCCATTTAATCCTCGTAATTTTATGTGGGAGATAGTGCTGTCCCCATTTTACAGGTGAGAAAATGGAAGCTCAGAGAAAGTGAGTAACCTGCCCCAAGTCACTCAGCTGGTAAATGGAGGAACTTGGATTTTAACCCAAACCCGCCTGGATCCAAAGCCCGTGATCCTCCCATGTCACTACATTGCCTCGCCCTTTAGGAAACTGCCAGTGGTAGAGTCAGAAAAAAGAAAAGACCCAGCAAAAAGCACACAAACAGCAATCAGGTATAGGAAAACCGAGAAATGCCCTCACGGAAGCTAACAGAGGAGAACCTTTTAAAAAGGCAGGCGAAGTCATCAACAGTGTCTAATGCCAACACTCCAACACAGACGGAGGTCCACACTCCAAGTGTGTCTGTAAAGAGTCATGTAAAGACGGGCCAGGTACTGCAGCCCAGAGAATTTCAAAGAGGCCCAACCCCCAGCTAAATGGGCTTCTTCTCTCCCTCTTATCACTGACAGGCACCTGAGGCTGCTGGACTCCTGGCCACTCCACGGGCCTCCTGCTGCAGTGCCTGACCAGTCCCAGGAAATACCCACCCAAACACAAACTGTTGCACAACATGGGGTCAGGTTCGACTCGAGCTGCGGGAGAAGTGGATCACCACTCCAACTTTCGTGCAATATCCGGTGTTTGTTTCCAGAACCAAACTTGCTTTTGAGAAGGCTTTCGTGTGCCTGCTCTCCTTCCGTCATCCTAGACAAACTAAAATCAGCTACGTATGGCCCCACTTCTGCTGCGGCCCAGCCTCCCTGGAAATGACCTGTCATGCTGCTGCCAGAGTCAGGCTTCTCTCAAAAAGCCCCACACTGTTTATATCATTTCTCTGCCTTGAAAATATCTAGGGCCTTCTTCTGCCTATGTTATTCCTTAGCCCTTTATGAACGGAGACTCAACTTTCTATTCCAGCCTCATCTCTCACCCTAAACAACTGCCCATTCTCCCCCGCTTCCTACTTCGTAACACTTATCATTCTTCCCCAGAGGAAATGGAGACTTCCATGAGTCTGTTCCTTTGCACACCTGTTGTCTTTCCAAAGTACCTTTCCTCCCTTCTTAACCGGCAAACTGCCACCCAACTTCAAGATTCAGCTCCAGCACCATTTTCGCTGTCAAGTCTTCCCCGTCACCCACCATGCTAATCACTCCACCTCTGCTCTCACAGCACTCTGTTGATATCTCTATAAATAGCACCCGATATGGAGATAAACAGACAACTATACCCCCCAACTGTGCACAGGACTGACAATCCCTCAATGCCTTGTACAGGTTTTCAGTGAAAGCAAGGAAGTGGGGGAGACACCTGGCTAGCTCAGTCACAGGAGTGTGCAACTCTTCTTCTTGGGGTTGTGAGTTCAAGCCCCAAGTTGGGTGTAGAGATTACTTAAAAAATAAAATCTTCAAAGAAAACAAAAACAAAAACAAAACCAGAAAGGAAGGGAGGGAGGGAAGGGAAAAATATGGGGACTTCCAGAAAAGAGAGAAGCAGCACAGAACATTATCAGGGAGTAAACCAGTTAGCTGGTAACAAATTGTAAAAAATGATCTTCCAACTCAAAGGATTTCAATATATATCATACCAGGAAGTCTAAAAAGGTTCCTACCACTCCACACTGAGCAAAGGATGCTGTTTAGCCACTGGTATTCATTCAGAGGGACCATCCCCACAGTTGTTGTAATGAATAATATATATGATTAGAGTGACTAGCGTGGCATTTCTCCAGGAAAAGAGCCAAAAGAAACTGTGGCAGAATGGTGCAGACAAGAGCCTTACCCTTTCAATACTGATAATCTAATTTAAAAAAAAAAACACAAGATCAAGGATGGGGGAGAAAAAATAATTTATATTTTGTTAGCATATAGGCTCACTCTGAAGAGAGAACCATAGTGAACACTCATCACCTATTGTAATAAAAAACACAGAACTATCCCCACACATCTGAAAGTCCAGAGTACTAATCGCTATGCCACGGAACCCGATATTCTCCATGCATTTCACACCAGTGGCAATAGAAGCCAACCCCAGTGAGAACTTGGATTGATTGATAACCCTCTCCAGCCCAGTGACATGCAGTAAGCCTAAAAAATATACAGTTAAGGTGCTCACCTGGGCAGCACGTATACTAAAATCGGAACAATACAGAGAAGATTAGCATGGCCCCTGAATAAGGATGACACGCAAATTCATGAAGCATTCCATATTTTTGATGGTAGTTGTACTTGTGGTGAACATAGCCTAATGTGTAAACTTGTCAAATCACCAGGTTGTACACTTGAAACTAATGTAACATTGTGTGTCAACTATATTCAAATAAAAAGAAAAAAACAAAAATTATTTTTGAAAGCTAAATATAAGGGGCACCTGGCTGGCTCAGTCAGTGGAGCATGTAACTCTTGATCTTGAGGTTGTGAGTTCGAGCCACAAACTGGGTATAGAGATTACTTTTAAAAAATTAAATATTTTTTAAAAAAGAGCTAAATACACCACACAAGCACACAATTAAGGAGGGGATAAACTTTAATAGTACAAAACTGTCATGCATCTAAAAACTACAGGACTTACTGAAGGTCTAAATAGGTGCCTAGCGCTGTAAAAGATGTTGACAGGCCCCACCCCAGAAGCATGCAGATTCCCAGATTCCTTGCACTGGAGAGAATCACCCCATTGTGATTGGTTTGCTTAAGGGCCCTGGGAATGGGAGGGGCAGACAATTCTCACTGTGAAGGATGCAATCCTGTGGGTGACTCAAGCCATTTTCCACTATCCTGGCTGCTGTAAAGACAGGCATTTCTATTCACCCCCACCCCCTGCACACAAAGTCCCACACATGTGTCTTCCTTCTGTCCGTCCTCAAGCTAATTTCCAAACACCCCGTGTATCATCAGCTAGAAAACCCACATTGTCTGCTCCAGGATGTCAACTCCAAGTCAGAAACAAGACTGTACACTTATCAAGTCTGTAATTCTACCCTAAGGCTGTCAGTCCCAAGTAACAGAAGCCAATTTGCACTTGACTGCAATATGTTGATTTCTTCCAGAGGCAGTCACCTACCACAAGCAAGGGTGATGACATAGTAGTCTGTCAACCAATTATATCAGGTTAAACTGGCCCAATCTACTAGCTAGGTTCTAGCTCAGTAACAGCAAGAAAAGAAAAAGCGAATCTCAACCTCGGACCAATCTGGGGTTCCGATGCAGAATCTCTATACAGCAATGATTAGGTCATTTTTGGTACTGCAATTTCCTGATCAACACTGATGGATCTCGTAGTACAAGTGGAAAAGGCACTAGGGTTGGGAGGACCAATGAAGCCATTTAAATGCCTGGAGTTGCTAGGAGAAAAGTTTCAGAATAAAACAGTGCAGTGATGAGATGATGACATGTGGGAGCTGCTGACTAAGTGAAAGAGACACTTGGCACCTGTCCCATGATGAAATTAACTGCATAGTAAAATGTCTGAACCAGCTGGCCACTAAGCCTGAAGACAAAGCTATCCCTAGAGGGCAAGGGGCCAAGAGCTTGAATACCAAGGGGTATTCAAAGTGTTACAGGTAACTTCGGTAGCTTTTAAAAGTGCAATAAAGTTAAAAACCAACACCCAGAGCTTTGAATCTATGTATTAAGATCAGTAATTCCACTTCTAGAGATCTATCCTAAAAAGATCATCAGAAATGCACAGAAAATTTCATTTATGAGGATGTTGATTATTGTATCATAGCAGAAAAAATTAGCAATATGCATGCCCCACAACTGGGAAATGTTAAATAATGATCCATATAAATTCCATATAGCCATTAAGAAATGTTGTAGGGGCGCCTGGGTGGCACAGCGGTTAAGCGCCTGCCTTCGGCTCAGGGCGTGATCCGCATTATGGGATCGAGCCCCACATCAGGCTCCTCTGCTATGAGCCTGCTTCCTCCTCTCCCACTCCCCCTGCTTGTGTTCCCTCTCTCACTGACTGTCTCTGTCTCTGTCGAATAAATAAATAAAATCTTTAAAAAAAAAAAAAAAAAAAAAAGAAATGTTGTAGACAGGCAGAAGCTCTTTCTGTCTGCGGGTCCTGTCCCCGTGCTTTAATCAAACCACCATTCTGAAGGAAGGAAGGAAGGAAGGAAGGAAGGAAGGAAGGAAGGAAGGAAGGAAGGAAGAAAGAAAGGTAGACAGATAGGTAAAGGCATAAAAAATGCTCACAAAATAATAAACAGCAAGATAGAGAATTACAATAAAAGCAAATATATAAAAACAATGTTACACATATGGACACAAAAAGATTAAATGGAAACACAGCAAGTGTGAACATAATCTGTGAATTGTAGGATCTTCATGATTTGGGGTTATTTTTCTGTGCTTTTTATATGGCTAAAATTGTGCCTCTATTTTAATGGCAGAGGAAAAAAAACCTAAGTTTTGTTTTATTTTGTTTTTCCCCTAAGATTCTTTATTAGCCAGCCACATTGAAGAGGGAAAAAAAAAAAACTCCCCCCAAAAAAGCCAATCTCTGAAGGGTAATGTCAGGGTGTGAGGACTTCTCCTGCTTGCTCAGACACGGCGCTAAGGGACAGTCTTCCCGGCTGGCCAACGAAGTGGATGTCCAAAGAAAAGCGATCAGATAATGAGAACGATGACCTGACACCTCAGAACCAAGAACTAAAACTGAGCGCGCAGCTCGTCAGCAGTCACCGTGCTCACTTGCTCGGCGTTGCCGCTGCCCAAGGCATCCTGGGAGCTCCTCATCTGGGACTGCCTACGGACTAGGAACACCATCTTCCCAATGTTTCCAAGAGCAGTCCATTCCCATCCTTTGAGATTGGTTTTAATGTTTCAAAACAGCCTGAGTCTTAGATAGTATCATTTTCTGACCAAAAATTAAGCAGAACTATAAAATGACTGTAGTTTCTCACAGGAGTCATAAATCTGCAGTGAAGAGAAAAAACACACAAAGGGTTTTATAAATGTATACAGCATAGGCCACCGATGTCAGAGGCTTTTTTTTTTAAAACCCCTATGGTGACTACTGAAGGACATTTGGATACAGGAGGTTAGTTCAATTCTTCAAATGTCTTTTTATGCTTCACACATGCTGGGCAGGCAATGAAACAGATGCAAGAAGAAAGGAGTCATGGTTCCCACCTTTAGCAACAGTATGATGAACATCTCCTGGGCTCTAACTCTGTGCCAGATGTTACACTTACTACTGCATTTAATCTTAACATTTTGTGAGGTAAATTTTATTATCATCCCCATTTTATAAGTGAGAATACTGAGGCTTACAGAAGTTACAGGAAACTTACCCAAGAAGTAAAGAGTAGGAGGAAAATCAAATGTTTAAGAACTATAACTAAAATATAACTATAACAAGTCAATAACTATAACTAGTTAATAACGGTAACTATAAGCATGCTCTAAAGTAAGTACGTTTAAAGTGCTGAGGAAGAGAATTCTATCTCAAAATGCAAAGGAAGAAGAGAGAGAGCAAGGAAAGGAAAGGAAGGAAACAATAGGGGTAATGAGGTTGGGCTAGGCACTGAAATGTGGGTGGAAGTTTGGTATATAAGGAGAAGGACGGCGCGCGTGGGTGGCTCGGTCAGTTAAGCATCTGGCTCTTGGTTTCAGCTCAGATCATGATCTTGGGGTCCTGGGATGGAACCCAGGCTCCATGCTCAGGGAGGAGTCTGCTTGTCCTTCCCCCTCTGCTCCTCCCCCTGCTCATTCTCTCTCTCTCTCTCTCAAATAAATAAATAAATAAGTCTGAAAAAAACAGAGAGAGAGAGAGGACAATGGTTATTCCAGGCAAAGGCAACAGGACAGTGTGTGCCAAGGGAGAGAAAGGTGAAAGTGTGTGGGTATGCTGGAGTATACTGGTTTGTTTTTTGGGTTTTTTTTAAGATTTTATTTATTTGACAGAGAGAGAGTACAAGCAGTGGGGACCCTGGGATCATGACCCGAGCCAAAGGCAGATGCTTAACGACTGAGCCATCCAGGTGCCCCTGGAGTATACTGGTTTTTAAAAATCAGTCATTACCTAATGGACCTATCACAACTTTTTTTTAGAAAAGACTAGAGAACCACTTTCTCATCATTCAACTTCAACTACCGTCTCTGCCTCCCTTGTTAATCCCCAATTACCAAGCCACAGCAGAGGCCTGGACTCTGCCAAAGAGCAGGACTTGGGCCAATAGTTGAACCTCTTGTACCCACAGGAGAGGTCCATCTGGGCAGAAATCACTCAGCGACTATGGTTTTTGGCAGGCCTGAAAAGTTGAAATTAAAGCCCAGAAGCCACCACAACAATGGGATACACTGCACCCTAATACTGGTGTCAGAGCACCAAAGATTCACAGGAAATTGGGAACCAGTACTTCAAAAGACTTCTACAATGTGTCTATTCTCCCACTGGGCTCCCCTCAACACTAGATGGAAGAATGGCTGCAAGCTGAACCATGTCATGAAAAGCAAAGTAAGTAACTAAACAAAAAGGGAAGCAGAGGACCTCTTTGTATCAGCCCCTCTGCAATACACAAAGATACAGGTGAAAAGGAAAAGGGAAGTAGTTATTCACCATAATTAGGAAGCACAGTGGGTGATACTCCGCCCATAGGACAGTTTGACAAAAGCAGTGGTTTGTATCTGACCACCTGCCTGGACGCCCAGAGTTGGGGAAATAATTGTCTAAGAGATACGACAACATTTCAGAAATGATTATGAAGACCAAACCAAAACAACTACATGCCCTCTTTCAGGCACCTCTCCACCCAAAAAAGATTCAAATTCTGGGAAAGAAGGAAGGTTAAATCAGATGCTTTCTCTGGGTGAATGAACAAGACAACTGCTGTATCTTATACATTCTACGCTATAAAGACTATTATGCAGTGTATATAAATGAAGTTAGGATTAGAAAACAGGACACAGCTCAAGGAGGCCAGTGTGGGGGAAAAAAGATCTATTGTCCTCACCTCAAAGCACCATACTCTGCTCTCCCGCAGAAAATAAGGTGCCCCAATGTGTGTTACACATACACTTGGGCAGTTGTGGCTATTCTCCAGTAGAGCAAATATAGCCATCTTGGCTGGTACATTCCCAGGAAGTCCTTAGCAGGACCAATGTTCTCAGATGAGCCAAGCCTTGGGTTTTCCTATGTAAATGACCTATGCCATGGGAGTATTTAAAAAGCTACGTGGATTAATACATGTAAAGTGCTTAGAACAGGGCCTTGTTCATAACTAACATTTGCTGAGTGCTTGCTTTTATTTCTATTATCAGTAGTGCTATTGTCTTCCTGTCTCAACCATCGTAACCGTACTACAGTGAGATCAATAAGACCAGGAGCCAACCATGCAGATGGATGACTAGGGCTACAACTCCCCAACAGACTGTGACTTGACCGAGCTCATCCTGGACTAAAGAAGGCACAAGGACTCACCATGATTCTAAGTCTCCAGGAGGAGCAGGGGAAAGAAGAGAAAGAACCAACATCTGGTGAACTCTGGTAACATTCCAGACACTCAACTGTATATATATCCTCTTGTTTAATGCCCACAGCAGTAAGTGCTTCTGAGTTCATCTTGGAGAGGCAGAACCAAAATAACCCTCGGATCTGGGGCGGGAAGAGTAGAGTGTGAGCTGCCACTGCAACTGTGGTCTTTGCTCTGCTCTGATTTCAGCCCCACACAGGACACACCCCAGGATAGGTGTATCTCGTCTGTTACTTGTTCATTCCTAGCACTGTTACTCACTCCTTCCCAGAAAAGAAAGAGGCAAAGGAGAGAGGGGGTGAAAAACTTTATAGGTGGGTTAAGAAAATAAATGATTGCCGAGCTGGTTTTAATATAACCGCTTTCAAAAGCAGAAATAACCTTCACTAGGGTGGAATTTCTAACCGCTACACCCCTGAAAGGATCAAATCAAGACCTACTTGTACCATTAGCTCCACTGAGGAAGTCAGAAGAGTTAGAGGAAACTGGAGACCAAAGCAACCCCTATTTAGGGAGTGAAGAAGGACTCTTTCCTCCATGCATGTTTTGTGGGAAGACAACAAGAAGTGCCCCTACCGGTCATATCTGCACTTTGTTCCTGAAGCACCCGCAGCAGAAGAGGACAGGGTTATGTGTGGGGTGGTCTCCTGAGAACCTCAGGAATCTACTTAGGTCACTGCTAAACTTGATTCACTTAGGCCACGGCCACGGCCACCCTCATGTGATTTAACTGCTCATCTAAACCCCTGACACAAAGAAGAACCAAAAAGAAAAGTCATACTCTCCAATTCTGTAGATAAGTAAATCTCCTGTAGTTTCCATCCACCACCTATCCATCTTCAGGAAGCTCTGGCCTTTTATCACAAGACTGGTGCCAAGGATAATAGGAAATAAAACTACACTAAGGAGCTCAGTATCCAAGGAGAGGCCTTGGGTTCCTACTCCAAACCTTTTCTTCTACTGAAGGAACACACAAGTTATTAAGTTTGATAATCCTTCCATGAGTTTTGCAAACAGAGGAGGGAAAGGGCTCCTGCTGTTGGGTAGGCATGATGCCTAGGAATATAGAAGGATCCCTCTAAGACAGGAAATAGGGCAAGAAAAGGGGGCTCTTCTATGGCACAAGGGTATATCCTTGTACCTCCCTTCACCCAGAGCCCAACAAAGCCCAAGAACTGGACGAGTCTCTGAGAAGCTCCACTGGTTCCGTCCTGCACCTCACACCTCTTCCCCATGAGTCTGGATGAAGAAGTCCGGATTCTTTCTGCCCTCTCAAAACTTCCTTTGACAGGGAAACAACAGTTAATGTGACTCATTCTTGCTAAGACCTGCCTGATGCCTGATGAGTTTGCAGAGACCCGAACCTAAACAGGAGTCAGGAGTCCCGGGGGAAAAAAAAATATTTATGCGGTGCAGAGGGAGACCAAAGGAAAGAAAAAGCAGAAATTAGTAGAACAGTACTTTACAGGTGCATATCCCTTGATCGCATACAAAGCTCTCCATGTATATGCTCTCTTAGAAACAGATCTTCAACAGATAATGGAAGGAAGGAAAATACCCAAAAGCGCTGGCAGGATGGGAGTCTCCCACTCCCTTCTCCCTGAAGAAACCCACTTACCCTGTTCCTCTCTCTACCTCCCCTACTCTCTCTGCACCCACCCCATGGTTGCTCTGGATCCAGAATCCAGACTGCTGATGAAAGAGGAAGGGGCTGGGCACCTTCCTAAACACATGGAAATAAAACCAATTAATTAGAGAAGCAGCAGCAAAAAGATTTCATTCATCTTCCTCCTCAAGAGAGAAAGAGGCCTGCATTTTTTTCATCTGTGGTCAGTGAAGAGTCTGCCAACCATGTAAAGCAGACACTATTCCCTTTAAATATTATTCTATCAAAAAGTTACCTCCTTTAAAGTAACTGATTTATCCCTTTACATGGCTTTCCAGGCCTGTCAACCTGCATTCCTCCTCCCTCCAACCACTCCCTATTCCCTGTTCTCTCCAGGTGGGACTCTGACTCACTGTAGACACAGGCCTTGGAAAACCTGGCCCAAGAAACAGCTACACCTAGGTGAGCCTGCAATGACTGATGGCAAGAGCCCTCCACCCTCACTGCCCCGGGAGCGCCCTGAGCTCTGCTCGACTCAAGAGAGCAGGGGACATTTCTTCATTGCCCATTCAAGCAAGAGAACAAACGGCTGTTGAAGCAGCTAAGGGGATCCCCTCCCACTCACCCACTATCACATTTACAATGCTAGCCCTTCTATGTCATTACCTACACACACCAAAAACTATGGCCAGCTCAGAGTAAGAGGGCTTTCCAAGCCCCCGAGCAACTGATGGAAAGTAAAGACCCCACATAACACACAACACAGCAAGTGTTCACAAATTCAGCAAGGATAAAGGCAGGGAGCCAGAAGCCCCATCATACCTCTAAGGTTGTTGAGTCCCTCCAGGAACTTCTGGTACTTGTAGGCATTCATGCCCCTGCCCAGCTGTGTTGGTTCAGTGGCTAGAAGCAGGCAGCATGGCACAGTGACAGCTGAGAAGTGAAAGCGTTACAACAGACTGTCTCTACCACAGCGCCTCTGAGCCCCCAAGAACTGGACTTTGACCACATTTAAAAGTGACATCACCACAGAAGGCTTATTACATTACAGCCCTTTGTGCTCCCTCATTTGTTGCAGTGAGCGGAAATACCTCCCCAGGAGGGGACAGCCCCTCCTTTGTGCAAAAATGAGGCGGGAGACCACAACAGGCCCCTGCCTATCATCTGCCACCTCATCTGCCACCTTCTCTCTCGACTCCAGCCCAGGCTCCACTGGGATTACCACTCCTCTGGTTTAAACTCTAGGGAAAGAGGCTTTAATGCTTCTCAAGACACCAGTTAGGGGCTCATCTAACATTGGAGAATGAAACCTTTAAAGCACCACATAAGAATGTCACTACAGGAGCTCTTGGGCAAACATCACATGGCAACGGGCAGGTTTTACAAAATAAACAATGGACACTGCACTCTGCCTACAGCAGTCCTGTTTACAGCATGGAACACAGCCACACACAGGCGAGACACTGCTGATCAACACAGTCCGTCTGGGGAGACAGAAGCAGAGACTGTGAAGCCCACTTCCTAAGTGCTAAATGCACAATTCAGGAAGGCGGGACGTTCTCCATAGACAACTCAGGAGAAAATGCAGTTCAGACACCCCCCCCATGCTCCCCACTCCTGGGCACTATTCTGCTCAGCTGACTTGTTTTTGGTTTGCTTTAACGATGTCAGTAGCTACTGTAAATTTCCTTCTACTCCATTAGCCTCAAAAAGATGACCCGCCCCCCCACCACCCAATAATCACAGGCTCGTAGGATAAACTACACAGATTATATAATAAGGGGGGGGGAACCCTGAGATTTCTATAACATCTCATTTTAAGAAATTCAAAGTGCTTCAGCTTCAGGATGCCTGGGTGGTTCTTAATTTCAGCTCAGGTCATAATTTCAGGGTCGGGAGATCAAGCCCCACATGGGGCTCCGTGCTCAGTGAGGAGTCTGCTTGAGATTCTCTCTCTCCCTCTTGCCCTTCCCCCAACTCGTGCACATGTGCCCACGCTTTCTCTCTCATATAATAAATCTTTTTTAAAAAGTGATTTATCTGCATCATTATACTCATCTTTTAAAATGTCTTTATAAAAAAAAAACGTAAATTTTAATTTACATATGAGAAAGTAAGTTAAGCAATCTGCCTAAAAGTCACACTCTGGTACTCTGGCTCATCTTACCATAAAAGCCTCAGCATCCTAGAAACCCATGGCAACGAACGGAGTTAGACTCCATGGAAGAATGCCTCACAAGAGAGACACCCTTCTCCCCAGTCCTGAAGGTTTTCCAAGCAACCTGCCATGCAGGCCGCCATTCGGTGACTTGCGGTAGAACAAATACGGGGTATGTCAAACATAACATTCCATAAAACTCCCAATTATGCAGGTTGGATGCAGGTGAAGAAACTGTATAAACAGCACTGTGAAAACAAAGAAAAAAGAGAGTATGCCCACTTGAAAAGATCAGGCTAAATATGATTAACAGCTGCTAAGATAGCAGAGAGGAGAACATTTTTAAATAATAAAAGTATCCAACCCAAGCTTTTGTGCCTTCCGATGCTACCAGCCAGTCAACAGTACCAACAAGGCAGCCAACCACTGTGCGCAGGTCTGAATATTTATTAGGAGTCAAAGGGGACACAATATATGTTTCCTTTTCTCAAAAGAACAATTTCATGGGCAAGATTCAACCGTTAAAAGGGACCTTAATGTTTACAGAGCGTAAGTTAGACAATGGGAAACAGTAAAAAAACAAACAAGCAAAAGTCTATGATGTATTAATTACTGTGAAAATCACTATATCTTTGAGGTCACCTAGTCCGAAAGACCAGATCCTTGGATTCCTCATCTGTGAAATAAGGCTGCAGACAGAGAAAGGCAGACATTAAACATCAGTTCACACCATGTGTCTGTTTCCTGCATATTCCACTTATTTCTCCAGGAAGAGAATGGATAATAGAGGACAGTGCAAAGAATTTGTGTTGTAGAGTCAAAATACCTGGATTCCAGAGTCTACCTCAAGATCCAACTTTGCCACAAACTAGCTATGTGAGCAGGAGGCCCAAATTCCTATAAAACACTAGTTATTCTTTTCTTTTTAGGTCACAAACTCTAATGAAAATCTGATGAAAACTAAGATACTCTCACTAGAAAAGGGCACATATTGACCTACATACAAACTGTTGTTTACAAGTGGAGAGAGGTCAATGAACCACAGGTAGAGAACCTCTAAACTGATCATGATCCATCCTGTGTCATGATCTGAAAGCAACATAGTGCAATGTGAATCTAAGAATGTAAAAGAACAGTTAGCCAGGGAGGAGCTGGGTGCTCTTGCTTTAACGCCCCTATAAAATCCTATTCAGAGACTCCTCCCACCTGAAGGAGCAAAACAGCCCAGACAACAGGAATCTAACAGCAGGAAAAACTGACTTTAAAATAGCCACTTGAACTAAGTGCATTTTAAAAGACAACACATGCTAGTTTGTCATTTCCTCTGTGTGTTTCACCACTGGAATTGTTTAATAACATTTTATCAGATAAAAATTAAACAAAAACAAGGATGTTTGGCATTATGAAGTGAGGGACGGTTCCAACTCAAGGCTTCTGGGAAAGTGGGGGGGGGGGCAGCAACCTCGACTCCAGTTGTATTTTGCAGACCACGGACCTTTCCTCAAAATCAGGGCATTTCGAAGCACGATAGTCCAATACCACTACATGCTCTTTGTGGCCGTTCATCTTTCATCCTCGTGGGTCCCACACGGTGAAGAGTGAGGTGAAACCTCAGGAGGCAGGAGGGATGCTCCCTGAGTTCCAGACAAAGATGAACAATGTGAAAGGCTCAGAATCTGGCAGTCTAACAGGCACTCTCTGGCCAGCTGCTGACAGAGGGGGAAAAAAGCCCTGCTGTCTCCAACAGCCCTGACAAAGGCACAGACACCTCGGAACGAAGTGGAACTTGACTGAATGCAGGCAGATGAGGAAGTGCAGAGGGTAGTGGGTGAGATGGAGTCCTTAGGGCTGCCTGTTCTACAGGGACAGGATGATGGTTAAAAAGGAATACCTGCCCTGCCCTTGAGTGGGCTCAGGAACACCAGAACCTAGGTGGAGTGAAGGCCCAAGTCAGGTTCAGGAAATAAATCCTGAAACAGGAGGACAAGTCTGCCAGCACAGAGTCAGAACTGAGGAGAAAGTTCTAGGCTGATGAAGAGAAAAAAAGCCCTACCCTGGAGTTTACACAGTCCCCCAAAATCACTCTATGAATCAGTAACTTCCATCATTCTTTTGAAGCAATCTTTCTTCTAAAAACAAAGGTCCTTCTCCCACAGGCACCCCCACATCAGGATGAGGGAAGCTAAACCTGGACAGCCAGTTCAAGGAATTCGCCCAGCCATTCATTCTACATACATTTGTTGCATACTCACCACACACCAGGCACTAACCTAGGTGCTGGGAACACAGAACTCAGAGTCTAATGGGATAGAGAGCAGGATAAAAAAGGAATCATCTGTCTGCTCAGATTCAGGGAAGATGAGGGTCATAGGTGGTCCAACTGAAGGCACAGCTGACTTCCAACTGCTCACTCTCTAGACCAGCCCTAAAGACAAGAGGTTTAGGGATATGAAAGGTAACTCTCCTCATATAAATACACCCTTTTTTTTTTTTTTTGAGGCCAGTTGGTACTGTTACTCCAAAGCAGCTGCTGACCCAGGAAGACAGCAAAAATGTCTCCAGTGACTTAAGAAGCCAGTAACAAAAGCAGGTGCCAGGTTCATGGTCCTATTCAGAGAGCAACAAAGATCACTTTCTTCATTGTCTCCCAATGGCAGCAGTGTCTGATGGAAAAAGGGGTTGAATTACACCTTGTCCCTCTGGTCTGCTAGAGAGAAAATGAGTGTGCCATCTGAAGAAAGAGCTGTCCCCAGGGCCAGAGCTGCCTCTGCAGGGCTGAGGAACAGAAGACAAAAGAAGTCAGACCTCATGCTTAGAAGGAGAGAACCGAAATGGCAAAACCAAGGGAGGCTTTCAGGGAACCAAGTGTGGGCCTGGAAGCTAAGGTCCAAGGAGCTCTTCCCACTCAGTGCTCACCCCAGGCTTGGAGAGCTACTTTGTACGGACCAGACTTAGACTCTGGGGTCTGGCAACAAGTTTAAAAAGGCCTTGTGCTAACAGACACATGAAAAAATGTTCAAAATCATTAGCCATCAGGGAAATTCAAATCAAAACCACATTGAGATACCACCTTACGCCAGTTAGAAGGGCAAAAATTGACAAGGCAGGAAACAACAAATGTTGGAGAGGATATGGAGAAAGGGGATCCCTCTTACACTGTGGGTGGGAATGCAAGTTGGTACAGGCACTTTGGAAAACAGTGTGGAGGTCCCTTAAAAAGTTAACAATTGAGCTACCCTATGATCCAGCAACTGCACTATTGGGTATTTACCCCAAAGATACAGATGTAGTGAAGAGAAGGGCCATATGCACCCCAATATTCATAGCAGCACTGTCCACAATAGCTAAATTGTGGAAGGAGCCGAGATGCCCTTCAACGGATGACTGGATTAAGAAGGTGTGGTCCATATAAACAATGGAATATTACTCAGCCATCAAAAAGAACGATTTCACAACATTTGCAGCAACATGGACGGGACTGGAGGAGATAATGCTAAGTGAAATGAGTCAAGCAGAGAAAGACAATTATCATATGGTTTCACTCATTTATGGAACATAAGAAGTAGGAAAATCGGTAGGAGAAGAAAGGGAAGAAAGGAGGGGTAAACAGAAGGGGGAATGAACTATGAGAGACTATGGACTCTGGGAAAGAAACTGAGGGCTTCAGAGGGGAGGGGGGTGGGGGAATGGGATAGGCCAGTGGTGTGTAGTAAGGAGGGCACATATTGCATGGTGCATTGGGTGTTATACGCAAGTAATGAATCATGGGACTTTACATCAAAAACTAGGGATGTACTGTATGGTGACTAACAATATAATAAAAAAGTATTTATAAAAAAATAAAATAAAATAAAATAATTAAAAATATATAAAAAGGCCTTGTGCTTTTAGGCCACATGCTCTCAAATCCGTTCCCTCTCCTTGATCCTTTTCTTTCTGGCTGTGCGGTCCATGGAAAAACAGATGAATCCCAGGAGTCCTCCCCCCTACAATGGTTACGTAATACTACAAGACCAAACAAGGTGAAAAGGACTGACCGATTGGGAGGAAAGGCAAAAAACCTGCTCTTAAGGTCAATCTGTATCTTCCATGACCTCTGATTCTAGCTCTACCTAAGACTAAAGATCCCCTCTAGGTTTATAACATCATAAAGTAACCTAAAAGCCTCACAAGGCATTCTGGGGACATAAGAAAAAGGTCAGAGACAAGAGTCACCTACTACTGGAACAAGGTTATGGACCCCCAACAGAGAGATGGGAGGGAAGGACATTTATTTCAACAAAAGCATCCTGACAGAGCTACAGGCATCCAGGTTTAATGGAGATCAACAGTTTCCCCCTCCTCCAGGAAAGCTTCTCTCATTAAATCCATCAGGACCCAGAGGACACAGCTGCACTCCATGTCAGCTAAAGGTGCCCGCTAAGGAGAACCACATTTAGTTATTCTGACAAACCCGGGGGGAGAAAAGTGCTTGCTGGCTCAATTCACCTGAGCTCCTCCACCAGCAAATAAAGTCTCCAAGACGACAGGCCACCAACTTCCCGTAGCATTCCTATGTTGCTTTTGAGCAGAGGAAGGAGGCAAAATAAACATTTCTGAAACTCAGATTCTAGACACTATAAATAGCATAATGGAATTTTCCTCTGAAGCTGGCTTTTCCTAAAAATGAGGTTATAGTAGGAAAAAAAAAAAAAGGCAAGAAAGATTGTACAGTGATGACTCCAGGACGGCAGCGTTTGAGTTCTAAGAAACTTAGTATCTTCAGTCTAAGATAATATTCAGTGGGGAAACATCGCAATGTTAAGGAGGGGCTAAAAGTACCTAACAGGCAGAACCTCGGTAAGGGGCCAACAGCTGTTTAATGAGTATTTGTACATACGTATCCGTTATAGTGTTATCTATACTTGTCTACATGCTTGAAATAGTCATAATAAAAAATTAAAGTCATAGATCAGACTACCCATCAAACTTACAAATATATATACTATTTGGCTCAGTAAATGCACACCTAAGAATTTTTCCTATAGATATACATATGCAAAATGACAAGTGTACAACAGGCTTTTCACTGCAGCATTTTGTAATAACAAAAGATCATCCATCAGTAGGGAACTGGCTAAACAAATGATAGCACATCTACATAATGGAATAATAAGGGGGGGGAGAAGGTCTTTATGAGCTAAAACAGATTCATCTTCAAGATGTAAGGAAAACAAAGAAAGGTCAGAGTGTATGTTATCCCCTCATTTATGTTTTTTGTTTGTTTATTTTTTTACAAAGGAGGGAAGAAAAATATACAGAATTTAGGTTCCAGAAAGTCAGGGACTTTTATCTGTTTTCTTCACTGTTCATCCCCAGAGCTTAGCTTAGTACCTGGAACATAGGAGGTGCTCAAGAAATATTTGTTGAATAAATAAGTGCACGTATCATCTCTGGAAGGCACAAAAAACTGATGATAATGATTGTCTTCAGGGAGGGGGAAAGGCTGGCTGGAGTGAAAGGAAGAGTTTTCACTGAACATCTTTTTGTACCTTTTGAATAGTCAATTACGTGAACATATTACCTAGTCAAAAAATAAACGAAAGCTTCAAAGCCAAGAACTGGAGATTCTAAATCCTGACCCCAGCACCGCCACGGACCACACGCCTCCTCACTCAATCATTCATACGTTCAACAAGCCTGCCCTGTGCCATTTGTACAGCGCCAAGGAGGGAGGCGAAGAGCTCAGAGCCTGTTCTCTCAAGCAGTGTACAATCTAGGAGTGAGACGAGCATGTGTACCAACATGCAGTACAGCGCAGCTGATGCTGGTAAAGGTGCATGGAAGCAAAGAAGCACATGGAAGCCTAGGGAAGGCTTCCCAAAGGAGATGGTGCTGCAACTCGAACTTCGGGGCCAGACAGAACTAGATTGATGGGGGCAGGAGTGCTGGAGACAGAAAAAGGAAAGTAGAAACATGAGAGAGCACAATGCATTTAAGGAACTTAAAATAGTTTGACATGGCTAGAGTATAGGGTACTCTCTACCCTGGAAGAATGATGACAGGACATGAAAGCTTTGCATGCCATGCTAAAGAAACCATATTTCACCCTAAAGACAATGGAAAGTCATTGAAAGCATTTATGCTTGGGAGTGACTATTTTTTTATAATTAGGTATTAATTTCAGAAGTGCATTCTAGCAGCTGTGAAAGGAAGGGGAACAAGACAGAAGGGAGGGGAACCAGTTAGGACACTATCACAGTTAAATGCTGAGAAATAATAGAATCATAACAAAGAAAGCAGCATTGGGAATGCGAAGAAAGGAAGGGGTGTGCAATCTGAGGTAGAATTATTTATATGGCATTTGATCACTATTTTATTTGAGCTAGACTGGGGGTGGATGGATGGACCATATGAGGTAAGATTCTCAAATGATTCCCAAATACCTCACTCGTGAGACTAGGTGGAAGACAGTGCCTTAAAGTAAGGTACAGGAAAGAGAAAAGCAGGCTTGCCGGGGTGGAGATGAAGGGTTCAGTGTGGAACATGTGGAGTAAAAGACACCTACAAGATACGTGAAAAAAGTCCTCCAAAACCCAGAGATAAGTGCATGGAGCTTAGGAGAGAGCTCTGACCCAGCAGTTGAATCTATGGGTCTGAATAAGATCATTTCAGAAAACTCTGTAGAGGGCCAAAGACAAAATCTTAGAAGCACCTGGGTTTTTTTTAATTTTTATTTTTTTAAGATTTTATTTATTTATTTGACAGAGATAGAGACAGCCAGCGAGAGAGGGAACACAGGCAGGGGGAGTGGGAGAGGAAGAAGCAGGCTCCCAGCAGAGGAGCCTGATGTGGGCTCGATCCCAGGACTCTGGGATCACACCCTGAGCCAAAGGCTGATGCTTAAAGACCACACCACCCAGGCGCCCCTAGAAAGCACCTTTTCAAAAGGAAGACAAACCTGTGAAGGAAGGAAGAAAATCAGGAGAGGATAAGGTCACAATAAGTTAGGGAAGGAGAAACTTTCAAGGACCATGGAGCGTTTCAGAGTCAAGTACACAGGAAGGTCATGTAAGATCAGGACTGAAAAATCCCCATTGGATCTGGCAATTAGGAGGTGATTAATGACCTTGGCAACAGCAATTTCAGGAGAGCAGAGGGGATTGGAAGCTAAAGGGCAGGGACATATACAACACTTAAGAATCTTGGAGGAAACAAAGAACATGGCTGTGAAAGGGGAAACACCTAACATCTCTTGTTCTCCACTTCACCTCCCATAATATATCTGCGTATTTAAGAAAAATTAGTAGGAAAATGCGCATAAAATGCTAGCACTTTATTAAGTGTTAGGTACAGAATAATAATCCAATATATTAATAATACATTAAAACTGGTTCCATTTACTCCATAAATTACCAAATACTTTTGGACACTTATGTGCCGGCAATAATGTGGGAGATAAAATGGAGTTTATGATACAGTCCTCAACCTTGAGGAGCTTCCAGTCTTGCACATGTACAAATGGGATATTAAAGTACAATATAAAAGCTACAGAAAAAAAAATGACCCTCAGCATTTAAGAAATTAGGAACTAACTTCCAGTGGGGGTGATCAAAGGTTTCCTGAAGGACTCTGAGGTGGGTCATGAACAATGAGTAGGACTCCACATGGCAGACACGGTGAGTGAAGGCCCTCCAGGAAGACAGTCTTGTCTGGCTTAGACCTGAGGCGGCAGAAGGAGAGGTGCTGGAAAGGTTATTTTGAGGGCATTAAGTATCAGGATGAGATGACGGAGCCCTGCCTCTCTTCTGACTGTCGCTGTGGCGTGCCAACTGCCTGTGGGCCATTTCCACCTGAGCATGCCATGACAGCCAGCACTCAAGTTATTAAAAGTGAAGCCACAGCTTCCCTCCCCAAATTGATACCTCCTTTTAATTTCCCACTTCGAGCAATGGCATCCTTTACCTAGCCCACTATCAAGTTCTGAGAAGAACTGAAAAGTTCTTCCCACTGCCTCTCATCATCTTCTCCTTTACTCAACAGCCAGCCTCTCCCGTCTAATCCTTGTTAACTCACACCCAAATTGCTAAAAGGGCCTCCAAAGAATGGATTTCTCTCCTTCTCACCCAATCCATGTTACACACGGTACAACATCAGTCTTCCTAAAACACAGCCTTAATTAAATCATCCCAATACAGGGGCGCCTGGGTGGCTCAGTCATTGAGCGTCTGCCTTCGGCTCAAGGCGTGATCCCGGCGTTCTAGGATTGATCCCCACATCAGGCTCCTCCACTGGGAGGCTGCTTCTTCCTCTCCCACTCCCCTTGCTTGTGTTCCCTCTGTCGCTGGCTGTCTTTCTCTGTCAAATAAATAAATCTTTTAAAAAAATAAAATTTAAATTAAAAAAAAAATCATCCCAATACATAAAACCTCCAACAGCAACACAAAACCTACCAGAGGAAAAAAATCTCAAGGAAGTGTAAAAACTCAACTACATGGTACAATGTCTGCGGAGGGCAATTTAACAAAATGTATCTAAAATTTTTTAAAGTGTGCAGTGACTTTTAACCCTGTAATCTCACTTAGGAATTTATACAAAAGAAATGTGGTCACATGCACAAAGTAAAATATAGAAAGACATACAAGAATACTCATCTCATTGTTTAAAACATCAAATGCAGAATTACCTTAAAGTCCAACAACAGGGGGACTGGCTCAAGTGCAGTACACCCATCCAAGGGAATACTGACAGCAATATAAATTATTATATGGGTATGTATTTCTTGACACTTTCACCATAAAGAAAACAAGTTACAAACAGTATATTTTTGCAAAATATATATTTACATGTATGTATTCACAGAAGAAATATCTGAAAGAAAATATAGCAAAATGTTTATAGCGGTTATCCAAGTGATGGGATTTCAGGTGACTTTAATTTTTTTTTTTTAAGATTTCACTTTTAAGTAATCTCTATACCCAACATGGGGCTCAAACTGAAAACCCCAAGATCAAGAGCCCCATGCTCTACCGACTGAGCCAGCCAGGCACCCTTGGGAGACTTTAATTTTATAGTTTTCATTATTTTATAATGTTCATACAGTACACCAGATACTTTGTGAAATAAAAAGAGGGGAGATTCTACCACAACTAATCTCCAACAGCAGCACAGCTCTCCCCAAATGCAAAGACAGCAGAATCCGCACACACAACCCAACAACTCAACCAAGTGTATGGCACCAGAGAAACAAGGATGAAGAAGGTATGATGTGCCCTCATTAAACTCTCCGTGTAAAGGAGCCAGACGATTAAACAGATAACTGTAAAATGAGATAAGTACTATTACAAGGGGATGTATAAAGTACCATGAGAACTCAGATGAGGAGATAAGTTCTATTTTTTCTGGTTGGGGCAGGGGGAAAGAAGCTGGAACATCATAAAAAGCTAGTTAGTTTTGAGCTAGCATGAAGACTGCTTTACAGTATGAACAGGAGTCTGGGAACAGATGGAGT
This sequence comes from Ailuropoda melanoleuca, assembly GCF_002007445.2. NCBI lineage: Eukaryota > Metazoa > Chordata > Mammalia > Carnivora > Ursidae > Ailuropoda > Ailuropoda melanoleuca. The sequence goes on along the minus strand of NC_048219.1, from coordinate 16,323,209 downwards.
AGAAAGAACACCCAAAGCATAGGAAAGTGCATGAACAAGGGATGAAACTGAGAATCATGCCCATTCTAAGAAGTCTGAACTTCACCCTGTGAAGGAACAGAAAGCAATGAGCACTGGAGTTTTCAACAAGGGATAAAGTGTAAAACTCAAGCACATGGTATAATTTCCGTGAAGAGTACTTTTGCAAAATGTACCTTAAAAAATTTTTAAGTGTACAATGACTTGGACCCTGCAAAACTCACTGGCAGTAAGCCAAAGATGATGAAGATCTCAAATAGGGCTGTGGGTCCAGCCAGGACGGATGGATGAGAAAGGGGGGATGCTGAGATGAACAAACAGAACTCAGTGTCCAATCAGATATGCAGAACAAAGGAGACAAAAAAAACAAATGAACCCCAAATCCCTAGCTCGGGCAAATAGGTGGAGAATGATACTGGTATCGGAGAGAGGGTACACAAGAAGAGAAGTGGGTTTGGTTGGGCAGGGGAAAGAAGGGGGATGATGATGAGCTTTGGTTTGGGATATATCAAAGAGAATTTCTGCAAACTCTGAGGTGGAAAAGGACAGTAGTTATTTGGAAATACAAGTCTGGACCCCAGGGAAAAGTCCTTAGAGATTCTGATTTGAGAATTCATCACCATAAACATAGACAACGTTGATAAATGAAATCGTCACAGTAGGCAAACTCATCCAGGGAGAGCACACAGAGTGAGAGGGGAAGAGGTCAAAAGAGGGTCAAATGCTGTGACAAGGTCAAAGAGCACGAGAAGTGAAGGAGACTCAGGAACTCTGCAAGCAGGTCAGCAAAGGTGATGGCGGTTTCAGTTGGGATGGTGGTCACAACAGCCAGGCTACAGGGGGGTCAATATGATGAGTGGCTTAAAAAAAAAAAAAAGGCAGAAAGAGAAATAAGAAGAAGAGACCAGCTTAAAAGAATTTTTGCCCTAGGATGGAGGAAATGTAAACATATTTATAAAGAGTCTCTAGGTGGGGAGAGACTGAGAATACAAACCATGTGCATGCCCAGAGGCCTGCCTCCCTCTGACCCAGGAGGAACGTGGGAAGGACTGGAAGATCACAGGTGTACTGGGAGGCAGAGCCATGGGAAGTGCAAGGAGACATAACCTGTTGAGAGCTACCAGGTGGGGTGGAGCAGCAAGTCTCAGGAGAGGGGAAAGTCTGGGATAGCTGCTATAGGGACAAGGAGCAGGAGTCAACCAGAAGAGAAGGGAAGCAAGGGCAGGGTTCAGAGTCAAGCTGTGGCTGGAGCTTGTAAATTTGTAAAGGAGTCAGTCAGCATATTGCTATGCAGCAGAACTCGGTAGCTCGGTGGAGAAAATGAACATGGGTCCAACTCTGGGGAAAGGAAAGTAAGGTTTGGCAGCAAGAGACTTAGAAATGCCAGGACAGGTGTTGTCGTATAGGACAGATGTGGGGAAGGCAATGACACCATTCAGAGGCTGAGAGACTGGAAAAGAGGCAGAGACCAGGCTTCATAAGCAGAAAGGAATAGAAGCGGAAGAAAGAAGCTTGTGACCAGACTCTGGGATTTCTAGGAGGAGGGGAGCAATTTCAGGTCACCTCAAATACTCTTCCCCTAGAAACTTAGCCATTCACACAACCCAAATTGATGCCATGCCGACTTCTAAGCCATGCTCTGATATGTAACCTAGATCTTCAGATGGGCTTTCACCTCAAAGGCTGTTAGAGTTCCAATGAGAGAGTGGCAGGACTGAGGCCTCCTAAACTTCTTCCTTCCTGAACTTTAAGATTTGATCTGGATCTCTGGGTGCATTTTCAGTAACTTCTTTTTATTGACTGGGAGATTATAGGAGTTGTCATGTGTGTGGAGTTGCTAAAAATAAAAAGTTTAAGAAACTGCCTAATTGCTGGTTTAGCAATTCCCTCAGGGTCCTGGAGCCAGCTGATGTAGGACAGGAGTCACAGCCCTTCTGGGGGCTCTGGATCCCTCCCCCAGCGCTAAAGGACAAGGGTAAGGATAACAAATCAAGTATAATCGTATTCAATAGGGAGGCAGGAGTGGGGTTTGCTAACAAGGTAAGTGACATCCAGGACTGAGGTGGGAAAATGAGTTCATACCCTTTCACTGTAAAGCCTGAATCTACTCCTCTCTCACAGGACAGGAAAACCTAAACAAGCTACTCACTCGTTTCCTAAATGTCTAGGCTCCCATGCAGCCTCGTGGCCCACCCTATACAAAAAGAAAGAGACTCGAATCCTCTCAGAGGTTGAGCCAGGACATTGCCACCAAAAAGCACTGCTGGCTTACAATGCTGATTCACTCTGAGAGCCCCAGCTTCCTTCCAAGTCTTCTCCTTTCACCCAAAAACAAAGAGGTCAATGATCACAAAAGGTGATTTCTTATAATAAAGTACACTGACAGACGAATTGAGATTTTGAGGGTGGCTATCTGGATAAGCATCTGGAATGTGGCCCCCATATCAGCCTGGTTGGCGGTTCGTTCCTTTTGCACTGAGATGGACCCTGCTGTGTGAGACAAAAAAAAGTAACTGCAAATGTTTGTTTAATGCAGCTCTGGTTCACCTTCACTTGGGTCACCGCCTTCTTTTGCTCACAAACACTTAATTGTCTCTGAAAAGTAGGTCAGTGCCTTGTGGAACAAGCTGGAGGGGGGGGCTAAGACCCAGCCTATCACTCCAACAGGCCCGGGGAGGCCCAAGCCGTGTCTAGGAGACCAAGACCAGTCAACAGTGCATCATGCCGAGAGCGCTCCAGGTGCTCCAGGCAGCAACCTGGCTCCTGCCATTCCTAGGTGGTGATTCATCAGGCGGGGACGGCAGAAGATGCCCAGGATGTGGGGCTGAGGTTCATGTGAGTCCAAGAAATACTTGTCCCGCTCTGATGATTAATGAGGTGTCCCCAGTCATCCCTGAATGGAGGGAGCAAGAGGTGAACATTCAGAATGCCAAACTCTTCCCCACCGTCCATATGGTCCCTTCTGTAGAATACCAAGCATTGCTCAACCATAAATGGAGCTGTCTGAACTTCTCCCCACTCCTTTCCCAAATATTTTCTTCAGGACACCCAAAAATAAACACTGCTCCTTGCCCATGAGCTAGAGGCACATTCTTAGCACTGTAAGCTAACCTCTGAACATGGCTGATGATGAAGAAGGGGTTAAAGTTTTTTAAACAGGACACATCACGCTCCTGGGTCCAAATACTCCATCCACCCAGAATTCTAAGGTGGGAGAGACATCCCCCTGAAACCTCCCCCAACCTCTAGCTGACTAGTTTACTAAATATAGGATATTGCTTCAAAGTCAAAAAGAAGGGGCCCAGGGAAATGAGGCGACAGAAGGCTGGTAGTTTGGGAAACCGCTACCAGAGGGTCAGCTGTCCAGCTGGCTCTGGAATCTGAAAACTCCCAAACCTAACAACTGCCTTTCTCAGCAAGAATCAAAAGTATGTGAATCAGCTGTGGAGGATCAAGACTGCAGAACCCAGCTTCAGAAGCCAGTGGCAAACCACTTCCTTAGCCATTGTTCCCCACAAAGAGCAAACTGCCAGGAACTTCACCATGACCAGCTGCCAGCTCTATGAAAGAGGAATGAGAAAAGGAGTGGGTTATCTCTTTGGCAAACACAGTGCAGGCATCTCTCTCTCTTCCCCCCTCCCCTTCTCTTCTCTGTTTCTCTCTCTCTCTTTTTTTCCTCTTTCCTGATTCCTTTCTCTCTCAATCTCTTCAATTCTCTGGTTGCAAAAGCAAAACCAGTGACAACCCCAATCTTTCCAAATTCTGATTACAGAGCTTTCTATTATCTACTAGCCCCATGTACCTCTCCTCCTCACCCCCCACTGCTTCTCCTGCTGCACAACATACACACACTTCACCTCTAAGGGACTTTAGGGTCAGAACCACGTGAACTAATAATCTGATCTCACAATATTTTTTTATTATTTATTCAACTGAAGCCTAGTCTTTGTAAGTAAACTGTAAAATCTACAAAGGAAGGAACCATGTCTTACCACCATTACCAAGGTTAACATTGCACATTTACTGTGAGCCAATAACCATTCTAAACACTTCACATGTATTATTTCATTCAGTCCGTAAGAATCCTAGGATGTAGGTACTATCAACATGGTCACTTCATAGATGAGGGCTGAAACAGAGAGAGGCTTAAGAACTTGCCCAGGCTCACAGTAAATGGCAGAGCTGAGATTCAAACCCTGGTAGCTTAGCTCCAGAGTCCGTGCTCTTAACCCTTATACTCTACACAAGTAGTCCCAGGCCAGCAACAGCAGCATCTCCTGGGAACATGTTAGAAATCAGAATTCTCGGGCACCTGGATGGCTCAGTTGTTAAGCATCTGCCTTTGGCTCGGGTCATGATCCCGGAGTCCCAGGACTGAGACCCACATCAGGCTCCCTGCTTAGCAGGGAGTCTGCTTCTCCCTCTGACCCTCCCCCCTCTCATGCTCTCTCTCTCAAATAAATAAATAAAATCTTAAAAAAAAAAAAAAAAGAAGAAGAAAGAAAGAAAGAAATTAGAAACTCTCAAGCCCCACCCCAGACTTACTGAAATCATAACGTGGGGGTGGGGCCCAAGCCCTCCAGGTGATTCTCCCGGGAACCACTGCTCTACGCTAGTCACAAGCTCGCTGTTTCTGCTTTTCTCTACGTGCGCCACACCCAAGACAGAAAGGAGTCCAGAGGAACTTCACAATGTAAAAATATTCTAAACAACTGATTCTGAAATAATGATCAGGAGTGCACGCGGATTCTAGGGCCAACCGCCTGTCAGTGTGAAACCCAGCTCTGCTGCTTCCCACCTGTGTGGCTTTGGGCACGTCACTTAGCCTTCCTGTTCCTCAGTTTCATCGGAGAGTAAAATGTAAAAAAAAAAAAATTACCTACCTCACTTAGTTGTTGAGAGGACTGAATGACTTAATATCATGCAAAGCATTTACAGAAGTGTCTGGCACTTGGTAAATGCTACGTAGTGCTTATTAACTACGGTCTTTGATCCACGTTACAATTAAATCCAACAAATAGGCGTCAGGCATCTATGTGCCAGGCACTGTGCTAGGCAAATGCATTCACCAACATCTCCCTGACTCATCATCAGCCTTTCAAACATTTTCTGATGGCTTATTATACGCAATACTCTGTGCTATGGGATCTAAGGGTCACAGAGAACAAGGACAGCACAAAGTAACACACCAGATAAGACGTTTTCACAAGTAACTATAACACATAGTAGCAAGAGATAAGAATCATAAGATAGCATTGTTTGGTAGAAAGAACATGGGGTTTGAGGTCATAAGATTTATATTCAATTTCAACTGCGTGTGACCTCGGGCAAGTCACTTAACCTCCCTGAGCCTCAGGTTCCTCAGCTGTAAAGCAGAAGACATAAAATGCACATGAAGCTCAAAAGAGCTAATATACATGAATAGCATTTTGTAAAAGACTGTATGAACATTAGTTGTCAGTTGTTATTACGATTGCTTTTAAGTGAATTTCTTTCAATAATATTATGTAGGTTCAGAAAGATGATAGGACTTCTACCTGAAGGGATTAGGAAAATGTTGCACCAAAAACAGGGACATTTGAGATGGATCTGGAAGGACAAATAAGATGCAGAAATGAAAGGAAAATCCAGGCAGAGGAAACAGCCTGAGCAAAGGCACAGAAGCAGGAAAACACAGGGCACATATAGGAAGGGCATGAGTTCATTTTGCTGGAATGTAAAGAATAATAGGTGAGAACATTTAAAAGGGAGGTAAAGAATAACAAAGGGGGGAAAATATGTTCATTTGTTCCCCTTATGAACATCTTTGGTAATTCAAGCAGGAGTAATGATAGAACAGTTGGTTAAAATCAGTTTTAAGATTTATTTGTGAGTCTGAAGTATTCAGCACGCCCACTGCTCCATTTTCATGGGTTGATTCAGAGCCAACTATATCGTATGTATGGAAAATGGAATACCTGTAATTATGTAGTTTGTACTTGGGCCAATTTGAAAGTGATACTGTTATTCCTCACCAAAGCTGCTCATAGGGAATTCAGGAGAGGGATCGCTCACAACTAATTGTTTCGGCCTTTAGGACCTTTTGACGACATTATTCAAATAAGAGAAAGCTATGTCCATCTAACACCGGCTATAAAATGAAGTGGAAAGGGTTCAAACCTCTTAGCCATTTTTCAAGTGTTTGCTGGTACCTCTATTCACACACAATATGAAGTACATTCATTTTGTTTTGGTTTTTGTTTGTTTTCACTCGTTGTTTTTGTACAAGAAATTATTTCAACAAGATCCTTGAGTGATGGCTCGTGATACACGATCTAGAGTAGTAAGAATTCGCCAATACAGAAATTGAGGCTTCCAATAGATTGTTTCAGACAAATTTTTAAAGCTTTGTATGTTGATATTGTTAAACGAAATAATGTTTAATCTAGTAATTTTTGCTTGCCAAAGAGTATCTGAAAGTAAGAAATTTAACAAATCTGAACAAAGTCCATTTTTAGTTGACAGAGTAAATATAACTTGTTGAATATGCCAAATATTTTTATGTTTAAAATCCAACTGTCGGTTTTGCAAAAAGAAAACTGCATAAGGGGGAAAAAAAAGAAAACTGCATAAGGAAAAAATATTAACTCTCCAAGAAACACGTTAAAGCTCAAAAATCAAACTGAACACTCTTGCGCATGTCTTTATGACTCCACTGTTATACAAGTGCCCCCTACTGTCCTCTGTATTTAACCTGTTTCTCTAAAATAGATTATTTTTTTACATTCATTTTTAGATCCTTCACAAAGCACAAACATAATTCTTTAGTCATGTATATTTATATAACCATAACTGAGTAATACTAAATGTAATTTTTATTAACTTACTATAGAATTAATATATTCAAATATATTCATTACACTGACAACATAAAATCATTCTGAATAGCTTTTGAAAGATAACTGGTATCTAGGCATTGGAGGTATAAAGCAGGAAATATGAAGATAGGCCAATTTGGGTGGGGGAGCGCACTGAGGGGATATATCCCTGTATCTGTAATACAATGGGGCAGAAAACCTCAATCACACTGCAGTCCTCTTAAGCATAGAGAGAGAAGACTGGAGACAAATCAGTACAAATCACCCATTAGCCCTATAAGCAAACAGGAGAGTGCACATTATAGGTAACCAGGAGTTTGGAGGGGCTGCCTCTCCTTCTCAATCTCAACCTCCAGTCCCTATGTCCAGCATAAGCACAGGATACAAAAGCCTGGGCTCTTGGACTTTTAGAGGTCTAACCCAGGCCTGGTGTGGGGCGAAGAAGTCACACTCTCTTCAGAATTTTGTTAGAAACTGCAAGAGCCTCTCTGAACTATCAAGACCCTCCTGCTAAGGTTCTTTATGCTTCAATCCCCTAAAAAATCTCTCCCATCATCCTGGGACCCCCCCGTTGCCAATGTACAGATCCTGGTGGTGGGCTGGTTGAGGGGAAGCCAGAGGAGAACATGTAGCTTCTACGTTGTGCCAACTGTGGATGACAGGATGTGTGTGGACACACATGTGCATGTAAACACGCACACCCACACACAGGCGTATATATACCCTGCAGCCTGTACCCTAGCAAGCCAGGCTGGTATACGGCTAATGGTTCATTGTGCTCACCACCCCATGGTACGGCGATTCCTCCTCAGCCCCTGACCTGTGTAACACAAACTAAGAGTCTAGGGGCACCTGGCTGGCTCCGTGGATAGAACATGTGACTCTGGATCTCAGGGCTGTTAAGTTCAAGCCCCAAGCTGGGTGTAGAGATTACTTAAAAATAAAATCTTTAAAAACAACAACAACAAACTAAGAGTTTAGATATGTTCCAACAGCAAGAATCCCGTTCATAATAACAGCAGAGGAGAGAGGGAGGCAGGCAAGGTGGGTAAGCCACAGGCACTGTAAACCACTCTACCCTTGGGGAAAATTAGACCAGGAAGAAATTTTTCTCCCCTAGAGCTCTGCCATGCCTGGACCCTCGGTATGGGCTCCAGTGGGTCCATCATATGTCAGACTCCTATCAAAATGGGCTCCATCATCCATCAGACTCCTATCAAAATAGGTCCTGTAACCAAAACCCAGAGAGATGAAATCAACAAAAACGACGATTATCTTCCTTCATTTCATCCTCTTCCCCCCAGCTTTGAATCTCTAACTGTAGGGACTCAATCTAACAATATTAATATTAAAAATAATCATATCGTTAGCAACCCAAATGTCCATCAATGAATGAATGAACAAAATGTGGTATATGCATACAAAGGATTATTCAGCCTTAAAAAAGGAATAAAATTCTGACACTACAATACGGATGAACCTTGAAGACATTATGCTAAGTGAAATAAGTCAGTCACAAGAGGATAAGCAATTCCACTTACATAAAGCACCTAAGTAGTCAAATTCATAGAGACAGAAAGTAGAATGGTAGTTGCCAGGGGCTGGTGGGGGTGGGGGGGATGAGGAGTTAGTTTAATGGGTACGGATTTTAAGTTTTGAAGACAAAGTTCTGGAGACGGATGGTGGTAATGGTTGCACAACAGTGTGGATGTACTTAGCGCCACTGAACTGTACACTTAAGAATGGTTAAAGAGGGGGCACCTGGGTGGCTTACTCAGGTGACTGACTCTTGGTTTCGGCTCAGGTCGCGATCTCAGCAATCATGGTTGGATCAAGCCCCAAATCGGGCTCTGCACTTAGCACGGAGTCCCCTTGGGACTCTCTCTCCCTCTCCCTCTGCCCCTCACCCCTGCACGCTCGTGTGAGTGTTCTCTCTCTCTCATAGATAAATCTTTAAAAAGGTAAATTTTATGTTATGTATACTTTACCACAATTTTTAAAATCATATTGTTATTACGACTCTTTCTACTAAAAATTCCAATGATATACCCTCTATGTACCAACCAACGAGCTTTACATGCATTCATTCATTTAACCTTTACAAAAGCCCTGCAAGATAGTTACTATCACCAACTTTTGCTAATGAAATACAAAAAGCACACACGGCTCAGAGAGGTTAAGTGACTGTCCAAGGTCACGGAGCTAGTACGTAGCAGAACCACGATTCTAACACTACATGCTTTCCACTGCAAGATGCTGCTTTCCACCCTACAGGAGAAATTAATCTGATACTATAAAATAGCCCCAAACCAGAAGGTCCCTGGAGCAAGGAGAAAGGTCACACGGTCCGCAACAAAAGGAAGAATTACTGTTAAAAGTTAGGCACATGCTCTCTGATTCTATTTATAAGGCTGTTCTTCCTCTAATGATCTCCAAGAACTTTAAACGTACCAATTACCCAGCCACGTAAAACCCTGGCAAACTAGAAGAAGCTGTTTGTGTTACCACAGAACCTAAAAATGACATTTCTCATAACCTACCAAGCAATGTCTTACTTTGTAAGAATTTTTAAGGACTTCTCCAAGGTCCCCCCAAAAATCTAAGAAGTAGTATGTTGCAAATTAAACTCCAGCTCCCCAAACACTAAGCAGAGCTCTGCTACAAGCAAAGTGGATCGCGATGCCTTCCTCCCCAGTCCTCTCTTCTGGTGCTCTGCTCTCACTCCAGATGGATCAGGAACAGGCCAGTCCTGGGGGCGGGCAGCTCTCGGTTAGGAACACAGAAGCGGCTGTGTCGGTCCACAGGTGGCGCTGCTTCTTAACACCCAGCTCCCACCTGGCTAGAGAGGAAGCTGGAGGGTCTGCTCCTAAGGACAGATGACAGGAAGTCGGCAGAGCCATATGCCGGTCCAGCCCGTGTCAGTCAGGACTCAAAGGGGCATCCTGCCAGGTTCCATTCCAAGGGTGGGGTCACTTCCACCAGGGACTAACAGTGGCTCCCCGTAGATCCAGGCACCAAAAGGGCTGAGCAGAGGATGTGGATGTGGATGTGGAATCACAGCTAGGTCGCCATGAGGGAGAAGCTTTTCTGAGCCAAGTGGGAGGTGGCGCTCCACCACCACAGGTCAGGTAGGAAAGGGATTCAAAACAAACCCTGTAGGTCCTGTGTCTCTACCAGGGGGACAAGGAAGCTTGGTTTCATGTCTATGCTTTGAATTCCTCAAACAAAAGCCACTCTGCGGGAAAACAAAAGCAGCCTCTCTCCCACCCCACACCGCCAACTGATTTATAGTCAGCAAGTGTCTCCTGGTACTCAGAAAATATGCTATCAAACAGGAAATGAGAAAATATCCACTTCTTCCAGAAGGAAGGGGGAGGAATCATATCCCCGTAGAGACAGGAAATCAGCTGATGAGGATCCAAGCCTCTCTCGGGAAGCAACTGCTCCCTTCTGAAGGGCAGGGGAGCTTTGTGCAAAGCCTAGTTTCCTTCAGGCTTCAGTCACTCCCTAGGTAAGAATGTCCAAACCTGGACTATCTTGTTATAGATCTTTACCAGTTTAGATATTTACTAATCAAATGTGGAAAATAAGGCATCTCATGCTCAAATGCTAACCAAAAGCACACCTCCACAAACTTCCTATTTTTTGCTGTTGGACCGAAGGAAAGGAGCCAAAAAGTAACGTCTGCAGAGGACTCCAAGAAACCACAAGGGGCATTTGCCAACAGCCACAGGTGACCCCAACATTCAAATCTGTATCCACCCAATCTGAGGTTGTTGGGTGGGTGTGGGACACACACTAGACAAGAGGCTGAGACCTTCTTGTTTGCCAACAGCAATCAACATAATAACAGCTTTGTATTTCTACAGTGCCTGGCCAGGAGCGGCCCAAAGCTCTTTCCCCACTCCCAGTCTCATCCTGGGCCCCTCCCTTTGCTGAATCCCTCCATCGGGGAGGCGAAGGCAGGTAGGTATCTTTAGTCCCTGCTACAAAGGTCAGTGACTAGAAGCCTTGCCTAAGGTCATTAGCTGGTCAGATGAAACTAACACTCACAACTTCTAATGCTTTCCCACATAAAGGAAAACTGCAAAACAAGTACTTCTCGAGAAATTCTTAGGCAATAAAAATTCTGTGTCCTATCCACAAAAATTCTTTCCTTTATCCATCTCCACTCTCTACTAATGTCTCCCAACTCAATATCCAGGCGTGCATCTGCCTGCAGTCAATGCAATTAAAGCTTCCCTCCACTATTCAACTCAACATACATTTATAAGCACCTTGAGTTGAGCACTGTGTTAAACATTAGGGACACAAAGATGAATAAGACTCCATCCCAGCTTTCAAGGTGCTCAGTTTCATGGAGGACAGAAAGACAAACAAATAACTGTTATTCAGAGGAATTGGTGACAGCAAAAAGGAAGAGTATATGCTTATAATTCTTTAGCTCTCCAGCCAAAGCATCCAGGGAGACTCGGAGCACCAGTGAAACGAACCTTTCTCTCAAGAAACTTCTGAAAACATTTCTACTTTCCTCATTCCCAACTTAACACCTACAAATGATGCTACCCAAAATGCCAAGGCTGTAAATTGGTACAACATGTAAAAACAAGAACACCACCACAATGGAAGAGAACTCTTGAGTCAGCTCTTGGAGGAAGCTCTGCACAACCGCACCCAGGAAAGGACCTGAACAATGTGATGAGTGTACTAAATCTCCCCCACCCCCCCACCTTGTCCATCCCTCCCAGAGACAGAGAATGGGACACGTAGGAGGATTCATCTGAAGGGAGAGAAAGAAGTAGACACCACAACCCACACTATTCCCGTGGACCAAAACTCTCCCCACCAAGACAGTCTCAAGGAACGACACAATGTTTCATGATCTACCAAAAAGTCATTTAGCATTGTTATTCCCTCCGGATTAGTCTGCAGAAAGCAGGGAGGCATCTAACCTAAAACAATGTACTTTAAAAAAGGTATTTTTAAAACCCAAAGCCCAATCATTATAAACGTATTAGGGTCTTGGCTATAGTCATACTCTGTTCAAAACCCCATTAATTCTCATCTTATGATAATGAGGTATTCTGTAACAGAAAAAAAAAACAAAACAAAAAAAGTATCAAGTCAAAGAGTAGTCTTTTCCCATTCAGGGACAGGTAGCAACCCCCCCAATACAAATCTGTCTCTGGGTCCACATACTCAGAGTAAAAGAATGAAGAATGGAGTGACGCCTTTCCATCAACAAGAGAATAGGTCTTCGTATTAGGAGACCCCAAGACCCCTAAATCCAGCAATCAAAATATTCTGCCCTATATACCACAGAAGACTTCAACCAGTCACACTCCATTTGCTTTTCTCCACCTTCCTACTATTTGGGAAAGGCAGAGGAGTGGAAGATAGACAAATTACATTTGATATTTGGACCGTTCACGGCAGGGTGGTCCACTGCATACCTGGGCCTCACAGATGGAAAAGAGGACTAATCTAGCCTGTGTGGTAGGAGGGAATCAGAAGAAGGAGAAAGACAAGATGGGGCTAAAGGAAGTGGTAGGGGTGGAAATAAGAGGTTTGATACCACTCCAGTAGCAACCCCTACTAGCAAATGGAAGGGGATCTTGGCAACCATTGAAGTGTAGGGCTGATATGACAAACAAGAGAAAGGAATATTCCCATCCCTTAACCTGCTCTGACTACCCTGCATCTCTCTTGGATTTCCTAATCCTAACCTAAACCCTTTCTCCAGACTCACCCTAATGAGAAAGCAAGCAGCTGGGTGGTACACTTTTATTGCAAAGAAAATAAATAGCAATTAATAACTGGTTTGCACCAGAGAAGCTGGTTTGTCTAATCAGCATACTGGTTCCAAGAAATTTCTCTCAGCATTACACCATCCTTTTATTTATATTTTTAATAAAGCCAGATCCTATGCCTAACAATGTAGCATCTCCCTTCCAGCCCCTTGTCAGCCCTCCTCCTACACTTACTATCTCTTTTCCCCAATGTGGAGTCTTAATCCCATTCATTAGAGGAGGAAATAGAACCTGTCGCACAAGTATTTCATCCGGGACACTCCTCTTGGTGGCACACGCCCCATGCTGACAGGCAGGCAAGATGATGTCATTTGTTAAGTGTTCCCTCAGCCTTCCGGCCTTGAGCACCCAATCTTTAAAAGGGTGTTAAGTATTAAGAAAATCTAATCACGTCAAACATTTTGTGAATACTTGCTAAATGCAGGGCAGTGTGCTAGGCAAAATGAGAAACAGAAAGAAGAATAAATCATAATCTGTGAGCCCCAGGAGCACATCTAATTGGACAAAAATGTGGGAAGTTAAAATGCAAATAATAAAATACCAATGACGATATACAGCATTACACCATCAATGGGCAAATGAGCAGTCTAAGTTAATGCTATGAATTCAGAAGCAGAATGAGCGATCTCAGGTTAGTATGGTTTATGAAGGATTAATGGGAAAGGCAGGACTGGAGCTGAGCTCCACAAAAAAGTAGATTTCACTGGGAGAGGCAGGGGAAGACTCTTCAGGAGAGGGGGTGGTTCCGGCAATGGCATAAATCATAAGTACCAAATAGGGGCCCAAAAGTAAGCAGGACGTACGGCAATAAAAATAAGTAAGAGGTAAGGCTATGAGACAAGAGGAGACGCGGCCAATGCGAAAGAGTAAAGGAAGGAAGGGGGCAGTTTCAAAATAAGCCTGGCAAGGGAAAAACTGGAAGAATACAGACTAAACCTTGAACACTGACCAGTGGAACAAAGTAGAGAAAAAGACTAGAAAAGAGAACTTTTACCTTTTCCTTTGTACTCCTTAAATTTATTACAATGAGTATGTGTAATTCTATAGTAAAAATAAAGAGATTAGATACACAGTCCAACTGTGTTTTTTCCTCTTCGGTTCTAGGACAGTATTTGTGTTCTAAAGGAACTCACAATGTCCCATACCTGCCCAGGGCCCCTTGACAAGTCTTAAACTACTAGGTAAAAAGTACAAGCTGAAGTCACACTCCCTTTCCCACTCGCAAACAAAAAGAGCTCACAAGAATGCAAGTAAAGGTCACTTCCCTGACCCCTTTAGTCGGCATGCTTCCAGAACCAGAAGTTTTTAGAGAAAAGAAGGAGACCCGGGCCAGACAGTTCTATTCAAGGAAGTGAAGGCAAAGTATAAGATCATGGTTAAGAGCTGGAGCTTTGTAGTCCCACAGAGCTGGATTTAAACGCCTGCTCTACCGTTTATTAGGGGTGACCTTGGGCAGGTTATTTTACTGGTTGAGCCCCACTTTTTCCTTCTGTAAAAAAATGATAATATCTACTTCATGGGGCCAGTCTGCAAATTAAATGGGCTAATGTATATAAAGTGCTTAACATAGTCCCTGATACACAGTAAAAACAACTAATGGGAGCTATTATTTTTTTTTTTAAGATTTTATTTATTTGAGAGAGAGCACGAGTCAGAGGGTGAGAAGCAAAGAGAGAGGGAGAGGGAAAAGCAGACTCTCTACTGAGCAGGAAGCCAGACATGGGGCTCGATCCCAGGACCCTGAGATGTCCATGACCCAAGCCAAAGGCAGATTCTTAACCAACAGAGCCATCCAGGCACTCCTATTATTATTATTTCTATTGCTATTATTAATCCATTCAGCCCATAAAAGTGAAACATCACCCATGGAAGCTACAAAACCAGATTCATCTCAGCTCCTTCTTAAATGTAGCCAAAAACCAGAGAGCAGAATTAGCAGGAGCAAGGTTAAACCTGAGTTCTTCATGTGTCCCTACCGAGAGAATCTTAGTAATAAGTCTTAAGAGACCAGCAAAAGCTAATTTCATATATGCTCCTCTCTCTAGGTTAGAAAGTGGCTAAACCTTCTGTTATAGGTTGAATTGTGTCCCCAGAAAGATGCTGAAGTCCTAACCCCCAGTATCTGTGAATGTGACTTTATCTGGAAATAGAGGCTTTACAAATGATCAAGCTCAAATGAGGTCATTGGGATGGACTCCAACCCAGTATCAGACGGGTGTTCTTATAAAAGAGAAAATTTGGACACAGAGACACATACAAATGATGTGAAAGCAAAGAGAGAGAATGCCATCCACAAGCTAAGGAATTCTAAAGCGACTAGAAGCTAGGAGAGAGGCCTGAACAGATTCTCCCCCACAGTCCTCAGAAGGAAATAACCCTGCTGATACCTTGATTTCAGACTGCTGGGCTCCAGAGCTGTAAGACAATACATTTCTTTGTTTAAGCCCCACCAGTTTGTGGTACTTCGTCATGCAGCCCCAGGAAAGTAAGATACCATGTTTTTTAATTGATATTTATCCTATTATAAACTATATATTCTTAAAGAGAATCTTAATTTAAAAATCAACATGTGGGTGGGGCGCCTGGGTGGCTCAGTTGGTTAAGCAGCCGACTCTTGATTTCAGCTCAGGTGAGGATCTCAGGGTCATGAGATCGACCCCACGTCAGACTCCACACTCAGCCAGGGGTCTGCCTCTCTCCTTCTCCCTCTCCCTCTGCCCCTGCTCATGGGAGCACACACACGCTCTCTCTCTCTTTCTGGCTCTCGCTCTCTCTCAAATAAATATTTTTTTTAAATCAAAACATGGGTTATTTTAAAATGACAGGCCCTGGCTACATGTACACTTCTTTCTCTTCTATTCCTCATCTCCCAACAGTGAGAATATCATTATGGAAAAAAACATATTAGAACCAAGATACACTCTTACTGTGTTTGAACCTGGTGTATCTGCCTCCCTAATCATCCCTGAATGAACAGACAGAAGGAAAGAGAACTCATGTACATTGATTATCCACTGTGTGCCTGACATATGCAAGGTGCTGATCCACATGATCTTATTCAAACTTCACAACATCCCTGCAAGGTATGGACTATTCTCGCCATTACTAAATGAAGAAATCAATGTCTGAAAGGTTAAGGTGCCCAACAGCATACAGCCAGGAAGTGGCTGAGCCAAGATTCAAACCCCCCCTGTTTTTATTTTTATTTTTTTTAAAGATTTTATTTATTTATTCGACAGAGATAGAGACAGCCAGCAAGAGAGGGAACACAAGCAGGGAGTGGGAGACGAAGAAGCAGGCTCATAGCAGAGGAGCCTGATGTGGGGCTCGATCCCATAACACTGGGATCACGCCCTGAGCCGAAGGCAGATGCTTAACCACTGTGCCACCCAGGCGCCCCTCAAACCCCCCGTTTTTAAATACACCAACCTGCTTGAACAAGAACTTCTGAACCAATTCCCTAGATATAATTTTCTACCAAACTGTCTTTTTAATAACTATGTGCCAAATGAATCAATGAAGAGATCTTATAAATTCTAAGTCTCTCATTTTTATAGTACAGAAATCACCCTAGACAAGTAAAGTGACTTGACCAAGGTCACAAATGAGCTAGTGGCAGAGTCAGGTAGCAACCCAAGTCTTTTGATTTCCACTACACCACATAAATTTGAGGACAATAGCAATACATTAAAATAGAGAGCATAGGGGCGCCTAGGTGGCGCAGGCGTTAAGCGTCTGCCTTCGGCTCAGGGCGTGATCCCGGCATTGTGGGATCGAGCCCCATATCAGGCTCCTCCGNACAGGCGTTAAGCGTCTGCCTTCGGCTCAGGGCGTGATCCCGGCATTGTGGGATCGAGCCCCACATCAGGCTCCTCCGCTAGGAGCCTGCTTCTTCCCTCTCCCACTCCCCCTGCTTGTGTTCCCTCTCTCGCTGGCTGTCTCTCTCTGTCAAATAAATAAAATCTTTAAAAAATAAAAAATAAAAAAATAAAATAGAGAGCATGGATGCTAGAATCAGACCGCCTCAATTCAAATCTTGGCTCTGCAATTTACTGGCTGTGTGATCTTGGGCAAGTCAACGTCTCTGTTCTGTTTCCTGATCTGAAAATAGAGGTAATTATACCTCTAAAAAAATATCTCACGTGGTTGTTCTAAGGACTGAAAGAATTTATATATAAAGTATTTAAAATAGTGCCTGGCATATTAATAAGTGCTATATTTGTTAACTGCTGCTGCAACTATTATTATTAAATAATGCTAAGCAAAACACTAAAGAATATACACACAGTGACTGTACTTTTATAAAATTGCAGACAAATACACTCTGTGAGAGAGAAAAGAGAGAGGCTCTTTATTCCTGTAAATTTGTCTAACTTATTAGTAATAACAATTATTATTTACGTTGTGCAGGCTCAGTATCTAGTATGTCACAGACATTACTAAATTTCATTAAATCTAAGGCACCATCAATTGCAAAATACACCAATATTTCATTTATTCTCCCAAACTGCCCTACAGAGTTAAGAGTTCCCCTATTCTGCATATGAGAAACCAAGGCACAGAGAAGTTAAATAATTTATGCAAGATCACACAGCTACTAAAATGGTCAAATCAGGTTCCAATCCCAGGTCTATCAGACTCCAAAGACCCTCGCACTGAACCTCTTAATCAACAACTCCATGCTTCTCAAACTTCCATGTGCACATAATCACCCGGAAATCTTGCTAAAATGAAAACACTCAGCCAGTCTGGGGTGGAGCCCAACATTCTGCATTTCTAACAAGTCCCCAGGGGCTGCAGATGCTGACGGTCCTCACACCACCACCACCACCACCGAGTGCCACACTACTTTACGTCCCATCACAACCTCTCTTCCTCCTGAGTCTCCACCATCTCAGTAATCAGCTCACAAAAGGACCCAGGTCCCAAATGAGAAGAACCTCCTAATTAAGCCTTTGTTTCTCTGCCACCTTCGCAATCCCTCTCTCTCTCCTCCGGGCTCTGTCCCTACTCTTCTTCCTAAGGAAGGCTACACAAAGCTCCCTGAGAGGAAGTTAACAGGGAGATGAAGATGAATGGCTGTGGTATCCAAGGGGACCTCTCTAATGGGAAAAAAAAAAATGTTAACCTTACGCTTGGATGATTGGGGTGACAAGGTGCCAACTCAAAAGTCCACATCACTACTGTGACTCTGAATGGTAAGCGAATACTTCTGGAGTAAACTGGAAACTAAGAGTTATTTACTCCCATCATTTCTCCAAAGAATGGGTGTGACCTCTTCCCACCCCCACTCTTAGCTCAGGTCTCTGAGCAACACAGGTAATTATGGTCTGCCTACTTACCACAGAAACAGCTAGTTTCAATTGGGTTCACTCCTCTCCTGCTCTACCTGTCCTACATTTTAGGCACTGTCTTTGTGCTCTGGGCACTTAAGAGCACTACCAGACACACTCAGAAGCTGCTGCACCGCACAGGAGTGTGACCTAATCATCTGCCTGGAGTGGTCCTGGATGCCTGGGTTAAAAAGGAAGTCTGAACTTGAATTATCCACGCTATAACTGAGTAGAGTATATCCCACGGCATGGGATTATTGGTTGTCTTTGTTTCTGCTTTTTACTCAAGAGCCATACAGACGCCTCCCTTTTACCACAACCCAACCTCACTGTTACATAGGGTTGTCTTAATATAAATAATTTCTGCAATTCGACTTGAGCCATTCAAATCAGATCATTTTCAAGAGCAGTCTGACTTGCAAATCTTAAAGCAACTCAGACCACAAATCCAAAAAATTTTATAACACCTTAAGGTAAAAAGGCCTATTGCCAAGTGGAGTTTATCAGGCTGGAGTTCAAAACCCAGTTCAATCACTTAATAGGTGTGTGACCCTCAGGCAAGTTATTTAGGTTCCTTAAACCCTAGTTTCCTCATCTGTAAAATCTACCAATGCCTTTGGACTGTCATATGTTATTTGTGATGATTAAATGAGATAAAGCACCTGGCCTTTAGTTAGGGCTCCATCCATACTAGTTTGCTCCCTCAAACTCTGCTATAGCGAAATACAATTAAGTCCATAACACACATCAGTATAAAATCACATAAAAGGAACTATGATTAAGCATGATTTCATGGGAAAAAAAATACCACTCACCTGGTGAGATCCGGCGTTAGCACTAACTAGTTATATAACCTTGAGCCAGTTATTGACCCTTTCCATGCCTCATTCATTCCCCTACAAGGAATAAGAAGAGTGAGCTGAACTGATTGTTTCCAGTTCATTCACTCAACAAATATTTCTTGAATATCTACTGTATGTCAGATACTCTTCTGGGTACTGAGAATACAAGAGTTAATAAATAAAAATCTCTACTCTCAAGGAGGCTGCGTTCTAGTAGAGAACAATAAAGCAGGATATGCTAGATGGCAATGAGGAGTTCTGGGAGTAAGGTGAAGCAGAATTATAACATTCCAAAAGGGAAAGGGAGTTTGAGAAATAGAGTTTAAGGGCATATCTAGTTCTAAAATTTCATGAGATGGGACTTAGAAGATCATATCAGGGAACTGTATTATATTCTGCACAGTGGAAACTCTTGAAAAGATTATGTATTTAGTGTACACAAAGCACTTAGCACAGAAGCATCTCATAGTGACCCTACATGGAAGCTGGCCACACATTCAGACAGACAGCCAGGGATCTAGAAGGATCCTCAGAAGAACAACTGGTTCAGTTTCCTATCTTTACCAAATGAAAAAGTAAACCATCCATGAGAATGCTCTATTTCCTTCTCGAAATTCTTCAAGAGCAAAAATGGCATGCCATTCTAACAATCTAATGTTATTACCCCAATAACAGGAATTCCTGGAATGTTTTCTACAATACCCAGTGCTATATCCTCTTAGTTATTATTTAGACTGATTTCATGCAGTGGACAACACCTGGAACAATCTGTGCGGGGTCTTCATTCGCCAAACACTTCTCCAGCACCTACAGGTGCTAGGCACTGTACTAAGGCTCAGGAACAGGGCTTCAAGGGTGTAGAGGAGACAATCGTATGACCAACCAAACCACAATCCACTGTGATATGCATATCAGAGGACTATAGCAGGGAGGAGAGAGATTAACCATGTGGGAAGAAAGGGTAAGGAAAGGTTTCCCAAAAGTAACAATGTCTGAATTGTGTTTAAGGGTAAACTGGAATTTGCTGGCAGGTGAGGTTAACAGGTGAAAGAGGAATTGTAGGCAAGGGGAACAATGTGGTCACACAGAGACATTCTCCAGCCTGGCAGGCTAAGGCAGCTGAACATAGCTTCTTCCTGACAAGGTGAAAAATGCAAGGAAAATGAGGTTACAGAAGCAGGCAGGTATTAAACGTTTTGTTGCAGGCTTGGTCTTTATTGTATGGGCAGTGGAAACCACTGATACAAATCAGAATATGAAATGTACCCAAGAAAAGGAGAAGGAAGAGAAGCAATGAATGCAGGAAATCTTAGACAATATATGCAGGCAAAGGGAAGCACCTCATGATAGCAATAAATATTTTCTGTCTTTATTAACAAGCCCCCTTAATACTGCCCCACACTTATTTTCTCTTAGTCACACCATCAGACACGATCAGTTTCATACTTCTGAAGTCTGGTGGGGGGGGGGGTTTGGTAAGACTGTGAAAGAAAGACTGATGGGGAAGAAAGGGTTAAGCTGTTAGGAGGCGTCACAGCAGAAATAAGGCCCTGAGCTCAGGCCTCAGCAATGAGGCTGGAGGAGATGACAGAGAAGAGAGAGAGAGAGAGAGAGGAGATGGAATCAACAGGACCTGCTAAAAGACTGGCTGTCTGGGAAAGAGAGAAAGAATTCATGAAGCCCACCGGATGGGTGGGGAAGGCATTCACCGAGATGCAGACACAAGAAAAAAGCAGGTCTGGAGGCAGGAATGGAGATGATGGCACCCCTTTTGGACACAGCCAAGCTTAAGATGTCTGTGGGACAACCACATGGAAAAACCCATCATGAAAGGTGCTTGAAGTTGGCAGAAGTACAAAGAAATAGAACAACCACCGCCATTTGCAAAGTGGTTCAATTCACGAAGTGCATCTCATTCAACATAACCTATACTTTCAACAAGATCACAAAGAGGCTGGGAAGTCCAGACAAATACACACAAAAAGTTAAGTAACAAAAAATACAGTAAGAAATGCTACCAGGTAGTTCTGGTTTACGATGAATTGCAAGAAAAACACTTGTTATACTTAAAGACCAGAATCAAATCACCACTTAGCTTTTCAATCTACTGGAGCTTTTATTTAACTTTCCAAATTCTCACAAGTCTATTTATTGAAGGTATTATACATCTTTACAAGTCAGAAAACGAGATAGAATCAAGAAAAGAAGAAGGAGGAAAAGCAAAAGAATCCAGGGGTTCTGGCTCTACTCTGAGACAACATATGGAGGCAAAGGCAAAGAGAAACAACTAATGATGGCAGCAAATATTTTCTGCCTTTACCAGCCCCCTGAATCCTGCCCCACGCCTATCTTCTCTTGCTGGCACACCTCCTGTGCTACACCTATGTCAGATACTACCTCTCATCCCTTCTCATGCCGGGGCCGCGGCTGCCTCACCCCTTCCCAGGAGCCACCCAAAGGATGATCAGAGAGGAGGCCTAAGAGATGACAATCTAATGTTCCCTCTCTCCCACAGTGAGGGTGAAGGGAAACTGCAGCCCCTGACAGTTCCCCATTCTTCCTTAAAAAGGAAGTTTTGGGCGCCTGGGTGGCTCAGTCAGTTGAGCATCCAACTCTTGATTTCAGCTCAGGTCATGATCTCAGGGTCATGGGATCCAGCCTTGCAACCAGGCGCTCAGCAGGGAGTCGGCTTCTCTCCCTCTCTCTCTGCCCCTCCCCCAAGTGCACGTGCACCCTCTCCCTCTCTCTAAAATACATAAATTTTTTTAAAAAGCAGTATCATATGAATACTGTTATACTTTTTTTTAAAAAATATTTTATTTTATTTATTCGACAGAGATAGAGACAGCCAGCGAGAGAGGGAACACAGCAGGGGGAGTGGGAGAGGAAGAAAGGCTCATAGCAGAGGAGCCTGATGTGGGGCTCAGTCCCATAGTGCCGGGATCACGCCCTGAGCCGAAGGCAGACGCTTAACCGCTGTACCACCCAGGCGCCCCCTGTTATACTTCTTAATAATAACAAGAAAATAAACAATGAACCAGTCCTCTGAGAGACAGGTGTTAGAACCTCAAAGCACCTCAACTAACCACTCTGGTCCCAGTTTTCATTTGGGAAACTAGCCAACAGAGGCTGGGATAGGTCCTACATTCTTACGCTCTAGAGGTGCCCCACACCAGGGCAGACCAGCTTCTTTCGAACCAACCCTGACCCCAGGGCTCATGGCTCATTCGCGGTATTTGTGAGCACGGGAGTGTTTGCAGTAGGTCTCGGATGAACGTCCTCATATTACAAAGATAATTGTATCAGAGGACTCAAGTCTTCTGGATGATCCCCCTGCCTACCACTTTAGCCATGGGTGGCTGGAGAGGAACCGCCCTGTTAGGATCCTGTCCCGGCTGCATGGAAAGATAACACAGCAATAAAGCCTGGCATGACAAGAAAGGATATTACAGAGAAACTGCCTGGTACCAAGGAACCGTGGAGGGCAGTTGCTCTGCCATCCAAGTTGGAACAGAAGATGACCTTGTCTCTGTTGGTCCCATTTCCCTCAGGACTAGGTCTCTTTTTGGGATATCTTCTACTGTGAAAATGAGAGCTAAATGAGGACTGGCCTTCCATTATTTATTCAATTGCTTACACATTCCTTATTGTCTTTTGTCACTCGTAATGTTTATTGTATACTGTAAACTCTTACAGGCAGACAGAGGGTTTATGAACTCTATTCAGTGTTAGATAGTCTACTACATTCAAAGGGGCTCTTAGAGGCATTTTTGCTGCCAGCGACGACAAGGACAGTAGAGAGAATCCATACATGCGAAGTGGCATCCCACATACTCACTACAATATGTGAAACCAGAGGCAAGAGGCACAAGTATACACACACACCTCTTGCATGACACACAGAGAAATTGTACCTGATAAGCCAAACCAGGGACTGAAACAAGATCAAAGATTCTCCAAATTAGTGGAGACACACCTTCCACTCCCTGGAGTGACTCACATCAAGTTTATCCAATACAGATTCCAAATTTACAAAACAAGGAGCAAAAAACAAGCTTCACGGTGGGGAGCATGCCAGTAAACAAGCGAAGGATGCTCAGCGTGCCAAAAGCGAGCAGCCCTCCGTCACTTCTGGACCCACCTAAACAGGAGGGAATATCCGCCTGCCTGCACTGAAGGTGAAGATCCCAAGCAAGCAGAGGACAAAGGAAAGGGGAACCAATCCTGTTTTCAGATATAAAGGTCAGATAAACGCTGTAGGACACTATCGCCATCTGAAAGGTAGTGATTATCCTGAACCTGTTCAGGTAAGGCAGGGAGGACTCCGAGTCATGAGAACAAATCCATCACGTTCGCTGCCCGCCTGCCAAAACAAACAAGGAGGAGGCTGCATATCGTGGAGACAATAGCCACTCTGTCTAGTCTTACAAAGAACCCGGGTCTTCGCAAGCCTGGTCCAAACAGACTAGGGAATACTAATCCCGCAGCCTTCGTGGAAAACACAAATGTTTCTAAGCTCAACTACTCTGGGAGAGTAAGTGAAGCTCGCCTGTGAGATTGATGCCCAAGCTAAGCATGGAGTCCCCCTCTCACCGGTGAGCCCTGTGCTCTCCATATCAGATAGTAAGATAAGGATTAAAGACCACAGGTGAGAAAAGCCTCAGGAGTCAAGACGCCCCAACCAACAAAAGGTAGATGAAATTTTAAAAAATATATGTAAGAATCAATTTCTGCCCTGCACTTTACGAAATGATAGAAAGGAATGCAAAAGTTACATATTTGGTTCCTGCCCTGAAAGAGTTTACAATATTGCTGGGGAACAAAACACAAGCCAGCCAGAGAGCAATACAAACAATAAGCAAGCAGATGTTACATTTTGGGGGAAGGACCCCTTATTCTACAAGAACCACTTATTCTTCCATCAAACCTATGCTGGAAAAAGGATCCCAGGTCAAGCCTCCTGTGTGTCTTCTCAGTATCTACACCCAGGTCACTTCCCTCCACAGCTAGAGGGAAGGAATGTGGGCATACATGCAAGTGCGTACACACGCGCGCACACACACAGCCCCTACTCTCGGCAGATAACTGCACCCCCCACTTCAAAGACAGAGTAGGAGCCATCAGGGAACATTCCCTCAAGTTCCTACACCTGTAGCCAACCACCTGCATTCTTGCCTTCCTCCTTTCTAATCTTTTTCATCAGACACATTCCTCTTTTTACTCCAGAACCCAACCTCCCATGGATTATTCTCTCTCTTCTTTGAATTTTATTATATCTCTCCTTCTCTACTGTTTCCAAAGAGCACTTAAACATGTTTACATCTCTATGTTAAGATAAACAAACAAAATACCCTCCACCCAACACCCCCCTCCTTCAAATGCCTTCTCCCTCTGTTCTTCCAAGTCCAGGTTTCAAAACTCCCCGACTCCACGTCCGCACTTCTCCTTCACTTCCCAACCCACTGCTTTCAGAACCACGCTTCCCACAACTCCACCAGAAATGCCTCAGGAAAGGTGACCTTCATATTCTAGAGCCCCAAGTCCTTATCTTGCTTGACTTCTTCATAGTCAGACACTGTGTGATACGGCCTCCTTCTTGAACTCACCTCTCTTCCTCCTACATCTCTGGGCACTCCCTTTTGCTGGACAGTTTCCTTCAGGGGATCCTCCTTCTTCTCTCCCAAGCCACCCCTCCCCCCTTGGAGGTCCCCAGAATTTCTGTCTCAAACCTCTTCTCCCAGTACACACGCTCCCAGCAATCTCCTTGTCCACTCCTGTGATTCCATAAGCTGATGACGGCCTCGTCTATAGCTCTCCTGAGCGCCATACTCTATACAGCCACCTACCTGCTGCACACCTCTGCCCAGCATCCCAAAGACATCAAGGCAAACAAAACTAACTCATATCTTTCCTTGCACCAGCGCTGCCACCAAGCCACCGCAAATAACCTTCCTCCTCTTAGACTCCCTCCTTCAGTTAATGATATCACCCAGCTACACAGATCCCCAAGCCAGAAACCTGCAAGTCATCCTGGGTGCTTCCCTTTCCCCTCACACACCGCATGCAAGTAGTCATCAAAACACATGGATTTACCCCTTAACCGGGTTTCTTGATTTGCCCACTTGGCTACATTACTACTTGCGTAACCTTAAACTCTAATCACTCCCTGCCTAAATTACTATAACAGCTTCCTCACTGGTCTGTCACTTGTCTTGCCCCTCTGCAACCCTTTTTCACACTGCTGCCAGAGGGAAAATATTTCTAAAAGGTAAACCCAGTCATAGCCTTCCTTGCCCTAAATCCTTCAATGGCTCCCCAAAGACCACAGGATCAAGTCCAAACTGTATACAGTATGACATACAAAGCCACTCAACACTTTAACCCCGCCCACTTTTCCCACTCATCTCACTTCTCCTTCCCTTACATCCAACACTCTGACCTTACTAATACCCCATATTTCCTCCTCAAGCTCTCTCATTCACTCGCTCCTGTTCATGGTTCATGCTGCCCAGAATGCCCTTTACCTAAACTTTTGGCCCCAAGTCCCAAATCTCTTAGGTGACAGCTCAGTCATTTCCTCTTGGATGCCTTCCTTGACCCTTTTGCACCCTGGCCATCATGGCTACTCCTCTTCACTTCCACAGCACCAGCATCTATCTCTATGACAGCACTCCCTACAATGCATGGTAACTGTTTACCAATATGTTTTCCTCATTAAACAGTAAGACCACAGAGATGCAAGGGCAAAATCTTTGTTACTTCAGCACTGTGCCTACTGCCTGGTTCAGAGAAGACATTCAATAAATGTTTATTAATTAAATGAATGAATGAAGCCTCCAAACAAGGCCCCTGACACCCTAGGAGATTAGCAGTTCAAGATATAACTGAAGATTTTAGAAGGGATTTAAGAGGATTTCTTATGCAATTCTTGGCAGGTATTCCTGGAAACACAATGAAGCCTGTCTAGAGAATGGGTAGAATAGGTATTCTGGGGCATTTAGCATTGTTAATTTAAATGAGAAGACTCAGGGGCGCGTGGGTGGCTCAGTCAGTTAAGGTCAGACTCTTGAGTTCAGCTCAGGTCAAGATCTGAGGGTCCTGAGATTGAGCCCAGAGAATGGCTCTGTGCTCAGAGGGGAGTCTGCTTAAGGATTCTCTCTCTCCCTCCCTCTACCTCTGCCCCTCCCCCACTCACTCCCTCCCTCTACCTCTGCCCCTCCCCCACTCACGCACACTCTGTAAGTAAATAAATCTTTAAAAAATAATAATAAATGAGAAGACTCAGAAACACAACCTTGAGACATAGGCCCAAATGCACAGCCCTATCTAATAATTTCAGAGAGAAGTAAAATCTTCAAAAGAAGATTTTTATACAAGAAGAAAGAAGACTTTATTTTGGAATAGCCCTGATATAAGGGGTAGTTAATTCTTTTTCTCAAGGCAAAATCTCCTTAAAAAAGAGTTATCAATGTTAGTATCTGAACTTAAGTCCTCTCAACCTGTACCTGCCCAACATGTCTCTCAAACATACACCTCTCCCCTTTAACATCCCTTAATCTAACCTCATGACTCAGTTACAACCATGGCCTCTAGAGAATAAAGCTCCACTCTCATCCATCATTTATACAGCCGCTACGTTAATCCTGTCAATTTTATAATGGTTCCTCCTATTAACATTCAGGACCTTCTCTCCCTCCACCTCTAACCCTGATATCATTCTCTTAATGTTTCTCAGTGCCCCCCCAATTCCCCACTACCACTTTCCACAACACGGTATCTGCTTATAGGCTAGCAGAACACAGTACAATCTGGGCTTATTTACTGTTGTTGACTAACTAAAAAGTACAGCCAAAAAAAAAAAAAAAACCCACAAACCCTTCCTATATGTCTCAATCCAACGTGCTCCTGCGAGTTGAAACCATCTGCGCTCCAAGACACTTCAAGCAAGCTCATTCTTTTCATTGACACAAAGGAACTGTGTTTACCTTTCTGAACAAAATTCACAATAGAAATTCGCTATGGTAAGAGGGAATCCGGTAGTACAGCTGGCAAAGTCCTGGCCCAAAAGGAGGATACTGACTGACCAATTAATTAACTTGTCCTAGGCAACAACCCAAATCATCCCTAATCACTGGCACATCCCAGATGACTGACACATGGTTATGCAGAAGAAAGCAAATTCTGAACAGAGAAAGAAAAATAAATGCTTGTGCCCCATGAGAATAGACTTAACACTGTCACACAAATGTATAGAGCCACAGCAAACCGAGGGTATCAGATCCCCAGATGGCCAAAAAGGGCCTATCCTTGAGCACTGCATTCTCCCCGGGACAGAGCACATCTATCTGTGGGTTGGCCTGCCTCTCCACTCTCCCCCTACACACACACACACACATTACCTAAACTCTATATACTTTCCTGTATTTTTTACAATTTTCCACATTAAACATATATTACTTTAATAACTGAAAAGAAAATTATTTTAAAATATGACTTGAAAGTGCTCATATGATTGCCTCTTCTCTCTTGAGAGAAACTCCCTGCCAATCAACCACATACAAAAGAAGTAATAAAAAGTCCCTGTGCTGTAAGAGCATAAAACTTCATTAGGAAAACAATTCTAACAGACATGAGGCAATGCAAAAACAATACAAAACAGAATAAAGGTAAGAGACTATGAGGCAGACATTGTAAGAATAAGGAAAGAGAGGGGCGCCTGGGTGGCTCAGTGGGTTAAGTGTCTGCCTTTGTTCGGCTCAGGTCATAATCTCCAGGTCCTAGGATCCGGTCCCGTGTCGGGCTCCCAGCTCAGCGGAAGTCTGCTTCTCTCTCTCTCTCTCTCTCTCTCCTGTCCCTCCTCCCTGTTCATTCTCTCTCTCACTCTCTCTCAGATAAATAAAATCTTAAAAAAAAGAATAAGGAAGGAGAGATTAATTTCTTAAAGAGAAGGGGAGAAAGCTGCCTGGAGCACAAGGTCCCACACTTAGCTTTAATTCTTTTTAAAAAAGATAAGAGTTGAATAATCAGAGAGAAAGGCAGAGGGCATTCCAGGAAGAGAACGTAAAGACACAGGGGCAGATATGAAGACCTAGGGGGAAGGAATACTGAGACCTACCCAAATGGAGCAGAGAGCTGTGTTGGACAATTAACAGTTGATACTGTTAGGTATGCAGAATAAGTCAAATAATGGAAGGCCCTGAAAGCCAGAGATAAAGAATCAGTGATTCATTGTAATTTATTCCAGGAACTGAGACGTTCTGGAAGGGAAAACAGTATTTTATTAGAAGTAACCAAAAGTGGGGCGCCTGGTTGAGCATCCGACTCTTGGTTTCGGCTCAGGTGGTGATCTCAGGGTGGTGAGATCAAGCTCCGCATTGGGCTCTGTGCTCAGCGTGGAGTCTGGGGGAGATTCTCTCTCTCCCTCTCCCTCTCCCCCTCCCACTCAAGCTCACTCTCTCTCTCAACAAAATAAGTAAATCTTTTAAAAAAAAAAAAAAGAAGAAGAAGAAGTAACCCCAGAAATATGAAATAAACACTCTTAAATACTACACATCAAGTCAACAGGCCTGAAAGGGCTTCCCCAGAACAGAAAGGAGCAAATGCCCTTGGTAGAAGCAAGCCAACAGAGTCTTAAATTCCAATCAAAACATAAAGAGTGGGGTGCCTGGGTGGTTCAGTCAGCTGAGTGGCCGACTCTTGACTTCAGTTCAGGTCATGACCTCAGGGTTGTGGTATCCAGCCCCGAGTTGGGCTCCACACTCTACATGTTGTCTGCTTGGGATTCTTTCCCTCGCCCTGTGCCCCTTCCCCAACTCATGAGGTTTTTTTTTCTCTCTCTCTCTCCCCCTCCCTCTCTCCCTAAAATAAATGGATAAATAAAATCTTAAAACAAACAAACCAGGAAGAGCAAAAGCAGAGGCTTCAGCATATCATATAACCTCATCACAACATGGCTCAACATATAATTACCAGAAGCTAAAGGGCCAACCTTATTTAGTAAAAGGAAGGCCTGGGTGTTTTCAAGACCACTGAGAAAAATGCTACAAATTAATTTTGCAACCCATAATTGTTTACTTGTGACCTTTGATCTTGGAATGTGCACTCTGAACAGCTTTCTTTCTACCATCATCTCCAAAAGCTGAAACTGGCACTGAAAAATACCACGATAATAAGTCCTCAGCTGATGCATTTCCCTGGTGTGTATTATGTCACTTGCCAAGCAAGCCCAAGATGAAAGCAGTAGCTCCCATAAGCACTGTTAGCACATGCACACATTTTATGATTTCAACAGCATGAATGTGGCCAAAGTTTGTGATTTCCCAGCAGACGGACTTGACTCACTTTCTGAATTAACAGTGTCCATGTCCAGAAGCAGCAATTATTCTATTGCTCTGTCTAGAAGCTATCCACTCCAATTCAAGGGCTGTGTTCTAAAAAGGAACTTAAAAACTGAGTTTACATTTAACCAAGAGGTTGCTTCAGAGAGTCACTTAGTTAAACAATACCAAAGCCTCAGCCTATATTTTCTAACCACTGTGTTAACAAAACTTGATCACTTTGCATTACATTGCTTTTGTATAAAAATTTCAGCGTGGGGGTGTTTGGCTGGCTCAGTCCATGGAGCACGTGACTCTTGATCTCAGGGTCCTGAGTTCAAGCCCCACCTTGGGTGTAGAGATTACTTAAAAAAAATTCGGGGGAGGGGAGTGCCTGGGTGACTCAGTCAGTTAAACATCTGACTCTTGATCTCCACTCAGGTCTTGATCAGGGTCTTGAGTTCAAGTCCCGAGGTGGGCTCCATGCTAGGCATGGAGCCTACTAAAATAAAAAAAAATATTTTTTTTAAATGTCGAAGTAATTTACATACCATAAAACCTCACCCATAATAAAAGGAAGAGAAATTCTCCACAGTTCAGAGATCTGGAAATGTATGCCACATAAAGGGTTATGGGAGTACAGTGCAGAGGCTAAAAACTAACAATGATATTAACAATTGAAGTATTTTCACAATTATCTCATTTAACCCAAGTCACTGCTCTGATTTTAAGACTTCCTTCTGTGATACACTGTGAAACCTTCATCTAGAAATCTGGGATCCTGGCTCTTGGACAATAATTTAAGTCTCCATGTCTAAATGTATCCATGTGCATGATATCTTCCTTACAAAATATTATAAAGATCGAATAAGATAATAAATATGAAACTATCTTGTAAAAAATTAAGTATTATCGGGGCGCCTGGGTGGCTCAGTCGTTAAGCGTCTGCCTTCAGCTCAGGGCGTGATCCCAGAGCCCTGGGATCGAGCCCCACATCAGGCTCCTCCACTGGGAGCCTGCTTCTTCCTCTCCCACGCCCCGTCTGTGTTCCCCCTCTCGCTGGCTGTCTCTCCCTCTGTCAAATAAATAAAATCTTAAAAAATAAATAAATAAATAAATAAATAAAGTATTATCTACATGGAAGTTTTTCTAAACATGAATGGCCTCATATGTGCCAGTAGCTCATTTGGATTCTCATGAATCCCAAGGAGTTAGTATTATCGTTCCCATTTTAACAGATGTGAAACCCAAAGGAGATGTTAAATAGCAGAACCAGGACTGGAGAACAAGACTAAAGAAATTCAAAACCTCGTCTCTACTATATTGCACTGTCTTGCTAGTTTTGAATGTTAAATAATATGCAGACCCTTCACTCCTCTCTGTACAGTAAGTTCTGTAAGTTCTTTTTGTGTACAATAAACGAATATCAGTCATAACTAGCTTCATATAACCCATGGCATCTAGTGAGAACTATGAAGTTTTTAAGTACCAGACAGTCCATGTTACCAAAGTTGAAATGTGAATGTTTTTTACTCCTAGTTGAGCCTGGCATGTAAAGTCTCTTTAGTCTTTAGGGCTTTGTGAAAACACAAAATCTAATTCCGCGCAAACCAACTTACATATTACCCTTCTGCTTAACCAACCACCAGGAACCAGGATTGTATTTCTTTTTTAAACTTCTTCTCTAAAACCTAAAACTACGCCCGTATGTGGCCTGCTACTTCCACAGAGTTTGTCCGTACCCCCAGGAAAAGAATCAGATCCTGGTTCTCCTACCTCTCTGCCTGTTCTTCTTAGTTTGCTTTGGTGTTCACAAGGACTTCAATCTATCCAAAGGAAAACTTTGCAACTGGCCCAAATCATCTGGATGAAATATTCCTCAAAACAATGCATGTCTCTTTTCTTTGTTTCCATGTGTACCAAGCAACCATCTGATTATCAGCTTCATAATCACTATGGTACAAGGAAAAGGGTGACCCAGACAGCAATGTAAGTATTCCAATCACTGGACAGGTATGTCTCCTCTATCATGAATTCATAAAGTTGACAGACTCGTTGTTGCTTTTTTTTTGAACTTTCAATGACTCCCCCACTGCCCATGGAATAAAGCCATAAAAAATATTTATAAGTTGGACTCTGATCCTTTACAGTATCATCTGCTCCCAAAACTCTTGCCCTTTAGTCATACCCAACTACTCACATTCTGTTCCTCAAACCCCTCCATTCACTTTTACCAGGAAACCTTTGTATGTGGTATTTATTCCTGTCTTCTCCCCACCCTCCTCCATCTAACTAAATTCCATTCATCCCTAAAGGCCCACTCAAGGGTCACCTCCTTTGTCAAATCTCCCAATGAACCCCGAGTGGAAATACTCATCCTTCCTCTTGCTTCCACAGTCCTTTATACACACCTCTGTTCTGGCACTGATAGTATCATAATTACTTGTTTGCATAGGTCTTTCCTTTGCTAGATGTGAATAACCAAGGGCAGGAACCAGATCTCATTCGTTATTCTGGCATTTCCAGCGCCTAAGACTGTGTTACTTGTAATAGATATTTAATAATTGTTTGTTGGAGAACTGGAAGAAGAACATATCCTGGCTCTGCTGGTTGCTACCCACTCTGAAATGTTAGGATAGAAAGTTATCAGCTAATACCTCCTGTTTGCTGGACAGTCAGGCTCTGAAAGAGCCTTTGGGATATTTAGGAAATGAGAGAGAGTGTTTATGTCCATGCTGAATCATCTAATCCTGCCAAAACCATGCTCACTACCAACACACAGAGAAATGGTTGCCAGGCACAATTATGGAAAATCCATGCCTGACAACCATTCCTAATACAGCTGCAATACATACTGTTCTACTCCCTTCACAATGCAAATGCATCACTTCCCTTCTGGCCTCTGCCCCTTCCAGGGACAGTTTATGCAGCTGAAAACTTTAGCTCTCCTTATGAATACAAAAATCCTGTTTCATTTGTAGAATGAGGTGACTACAAATTAACAGCAGCAGCAGAGAGAGAGAGAGACCCAGATTACTTAATCTGGTGGCCAACCAATGAGAGTCTATCACCCCAACATCATCAATATCTATTTCCCCAAGTCTCTCCAAAACTAATTCCTGTCTTTGTTCTCACAAACTACACCCCTGGTCACTCGATTGATTCCAGCTTAGGCAAAGAGTTCTCCTATAAAGGCACTAAGGGGATTTCTAAGTCTGGAAAATGCAAGAATTCCATACAGCAAAGTAACAAAGGCCTGGATCCTAATCCACCCTGACTTCCCAGTGAGAATGGTGCAGTGGCGGGGGATGAGAAATTCTTCTGCACCTATCACAGAGCAGTCTGCACAACAATTCAAACAGCTCAAGTTAATTTATTTTAACCAACCATTTTCGACTCATTCCTCCCAAGAAAGAGATCTGTGCCTGGAAAGGATCAAATTCCTATACACCTGATCAAAGTCTTTCAGAGGAAACCAAACTAAGTGAGCCAGCTAAAAGAACCGAGCACAAGAGGCCTCTCTCCTGGAACCAGCCTTACTTCCCCCCTTCTTTCCTCCTTTCATTTGCTAGGAATCCAACTTCCTTTCAGCTGGAGGCCACCAGCAACATGATCCAGTGAGGTGCTGAGATTTCTCCACCTATTTGTGTTATAATTCTTCTAGTTGTTAAAGCTGTCACAGCCCAAGACAGGCGCAGAGGGTCCTCCCTCTGAAGAGTGCCGTGTCGCTCAAAAGCCTGCAAGGAAACTTAAGGGAACCAACCATTCACTTAGCAGCATCTTTTCAATGAAGTTCAGCAGCACAATCTAACCTCTTTGTGCTCTGAAATGAACCACATTTCTTAAAAGAAAGACCACAGGGGGCTGACGGAACACTTGCTGCAGGCAGGGAAACCTGGACAGCTTACAGGAGCTGATGCAGAAGGGAACAAGCAGACCTCCTCAGCAGGTCCCTTTTTAGCACTTCACTTCTCTCTCTCCTGCTGCTTTACCGAGCAGAACTCTAATGCCACAAGGGAAGAAAAAGAGGGAGCGTTTTACAGCTTCTGCATTAGTTTCCCTTCACTGGGTAGGTGTCGTAAACAAGTATGCTGGACTCAGTCATAAGGGCTGAAGTTTCCTCTCCTACCGATGAAAAGAAACTAGAGGCCCAGTCACAAGGGCGCCGCTATATAAAATAGGAGAAAGTGCTGCCTCTGGAGTTTCTGGGGGAAATCTCCCTGTCTGGAAAGCTCAACTGCCACACAAAGCAAAACCCCAGCCCTGGATGTTCAAGATCTGAGCAGGGGCCCCCGGGGCCGCGCACTCCGGCCTGGAGCGCGAAGGGCACCTCGGGCGGCCGGGGGACACGTTGGGGAGCCGCAGTCCGCAGACCCTCCACCTGTCAAAACTTTCTCGCTGACACCCAGGCCTTGCAGGAGCCACTGGGGTGCGGGACTGTTCAGCCAGAGCGCCTCCGGGCTGCAACCCTGGTTGACCGCAAGCCCTTCGGTGGGAGGGAGAGCAGCGGCAGACCCCCGCCTCCACCGGCTCGAAGCCCCCCGGGGCCGGGCGGGGAGGAGGCCTTCCCCCCAAAAGTGCACACTCACCGACCCCGGCCGCCACGCGACCCAGCGGAGACTGAGGGAGACAAAGGGGGGCGAGGGCCCCCGGGCGGGCTCGGGACCGCCCGAGCCTCGGCGAGGGGAGCCGGGCACTCGGGGCGGACGGGGAGGCTCCTCACGCCCGACTCCTCCTCCTCCCCGGCGACTCCCCACGGCGCCGGGGCTCCGGAGCCAGCGCCCGGGCTCGCCTCCTTCCAGATAATAGGGCGGCTAATGTAACCAGTGCTGGGGCGAGCGCCGTCTCCCGCAGGCTTATCTCAACTCCGCAAATAAGCTGGCCCGAGAAAGAGCAGGTCCGAGGCCAGCCGCGACGCCGGGGTGGACGCCACCCCGCCCGGCCGCCCGGCCCCCGCCGCGCCGCCCGCC
>NC_048219.1:16273061-16288793 GCF_002007445.2 Ailuropoda melanoleuca | reverse complement strand
GGGGCCGAGGGAGGCGCGGGGCCGAGGGGCCCACGCGCGTGCGAATGAAGGGCTGGGCCGGCCGCGGCGGCGGGGAGACCGCGGGCCGACGCCACGGGGCGGGCGGGCACCCCGCTCGGCGCTGACCTCCACCCGCCGCTGGGACAAAGGGAGCCCCCTGGCTGGAGGAAACCGAGCCGGGCCTGTGCCGCCGCTGGAGAAGGGCCTAGAGAAACTAAGGGGAAGGGAGAGCGCCAAGGCCCTAGATAGAACCAAGGCTAGGCACGGCCAGAATGAGGACAGGGGCGGGATCCGGACAGGGCTGCAGTGCGAGGCCGAAGGCCACACGGAGGCCACACGGAATCCCAGAAACAAAGGGTTTTCCAGAAACGGAAGAAACTGAACTTGAAATGAGAGGGCACGCCAAGCGCCATGAAGGAAACCAGGCCAAGGATGAGGAGCCAGAAGCTGAGAAATGGCAATGGTGGGGGGAGGAATGAAAACGGGATTCTGACCGCACGGTGGGGTGAATAAGAGAGACAGGAGGACATAAATCTACAGGGGGAAAGACCCAACAGGATTATGGCGCTGTGACAGCCATCAGAACAGGGAGCCTTAGATCGGAAGGGAGAAATGTGGGGACCTGTTATGGAACAAAGAAAAGGATCCTGGAGCCTAACTGGTCAGGGAAGAAAAAAAGGAAGCCCAGTATTCTCTGTCAGGGGAAAGGAAAGTGAAGGAAGGAAACTGGTAAATACAGGTAGGGATTTATTTGGAACCATTTTGAGAAAGGGAGTTCCCACTATCATCCGATCCTCCATTCATCCGGGTATCTTTCAGTCCTAATATTCACAGACCACACGGGGGGCCCATAGCTGTGAATGAACAACTCAGGTACATGCAGGTGATCTTTTTGCCCCCATCTCCCCTCATCCAGCCATTATCCTCCAGGGCCTCATCAACTCTGTTAACTTGATATTTCAGGGGGTGGGGAGGTGGTTGTGGGTAAAAAGTTTAGCTGGCTGATCTCACAATAGCAGCATATTAGCAAGTAAAAAAAGAATCCATGGGACATTGAGCAGGCAAAATTGGGACTGAGGTTTCCATTTCAGTTCCTATTCTCAAGGTTTTTAAAGAGGAGCTTCTTCCCCCTGGGGCAAGGCCTGCCTCTTTATAGACTATGAGTAGTGCCAAGTACTTGGTCGATGCTCAGCACATTAATAAGAAAAGATGATGCTTTTCGCTAATAGGTGCGCACTGGTTGTTTCCAGATCATACCATGATCAAAAATGGGGTGAGCAAGTCATTAATCATATCTTTCTCCATCCATCAAGTTCTGCTGGCCTGCCCAAGTTCTAGGCATGGAAATCATATAGGGAAGGGCCTAAAAGAGGGCAGGCAGGGAGGGTCTTTGGACAAAGGCTCATTTCCTTCCAGTTTAATCCTTCGTGCTTAAAAAAAGCTAGACCCCAGTTTGGTGTCAGCTGCTAGTGAGCTCAGTTTAAGAAAAGGAGGAGAATAAACGTGAGGTTTATTATTTTTCAAATAAGAGACTTAGTGGAAAATGCAGGGTGAAGGAGTTGGAGATTGATGGCATAAGCACATTCTTCATAAACAGCAGAGAATATAGAAATGCTAACTCTGGGGACCTTGACTGTATCCGTGCTGAGTCATCTGCATTTCCTATATTATTTTATTCCAGTAGGGCTAAGACGGCCCAGACACAAATACACATACACACACCTCCACCCTCACCCCCAGACATCCGCCTCATTTTCATTACAGTAAATAGAAGAGTCCCTCCATTCCTTCCTGGGGCTGCTACGTGTGCCACTTTGTCAGCAGGTTCCTCAAGAATTGTGACCGAGGCTTGCCAAAAGTGAAAAAAGACAGGCAAGAAGGGAAAGAGAGTCTGTTCTGGGAATCAGACTTTGTTGAAGGCTTGGGGGGGTTAGGGGGGAGAGGGCCAGAGGTTGAGATTCCTCTTAAGAAACATGGTAATCAAGGAAGAAAGTTCTGGTTTGGGTTGTGGCTGGAGGGCTTCTCAGACTCAAGCAGCTTTCTTGACAAGATTTGCATTTAAATGCTCCCATGAGATTTTGAAGTAATGAATTCTTCTAATGAATGGAAAAGGGGAAGTCCACATGTTTGGCTGATGTTTCTGTTTTATACAGAGAAAATTTTATAAGGATAGAGGAACAAAGCAGCTGCTGGAGAGTGGGGGGATGGGAAGAAGGAAGACTATGAAGGGGAGGTTTTCTGGTTTTTTCCAAGCAACAGTCTAAATTTATAGCCAGACCACACAATCAGGACAGCTCTGAGGCTTTCTGCTTTTGGTCTATGATTTTCCTTTGCTCCTGATGGCAAGACTGCTGTTGCCTTTCTAAGGAGGCTGCAATGGGGAAGCTGAAGGAGGCAGGATGTACTCAGAAGGACATCTAGTGGGAGGAAAGCATAATGCAAGTAAATAAAGCCTTATTTTTCCTTGGGGTCCTCCCCTACTTAAGCCTCATCAACGGCCCCTCTCTCTAAGGTCCAGCCTCTTTCAACTGCTTTCAGCTTCTCAAACAGGTGCTTTCTCGACTCAGGGCCTTCCCACCTGCTCTTTTTCCCAGGCTGTAAGTCTTCCCTGTTCTCCTCTTTTGGCCTGGTTCATTCCTACTCACACCTCTGTTGAAACTCCCGCAGAGAAGCCTGCCTTGATCCCCCGGATTAGTAGGTCCTCCCTCCCCCTCTACTCCCCTTGGGTAATATCCATCATACTTGAAGCTATCAGTTCCATGTCTTTCATCCTCACTAAACCATTAGCTCCCTGAGGACTGGGGCTGTTGTCTGCCTTGTTCACCACAGGACCTGCATCTAGCAAATGACCTGGCACGTGCAGAGCACTCGTCAAATATTTGTTTAAAATTTTGATTCAGTGGATGAATGAGTGAACCAGATGAGCTTCTGACTAGCTAGAAAGCTAGAGTACTTAAGAAGAGAATATGCTTGTCTCTCACAGTATCCCTTACCTGTGTCTGGCAGTAAAAGCCCTCCATATTTTGACATCCACTTTCCTTTACAAGCTGATCTCCCATGATACCCTCATGTGCGGCGTCTTCCCCTATAATGAAACTCCAAGCCTTTGCCTGGAATGCCCTCCACTCCCCAATTTCACCTAAAGAAATCCTACCCACCTTGAAAGCTCACCCAAAAATGACATGAAGTTATTTTTAATCAACCCAGGTAGAAGAGACTCTTCTCAAAATCCCAGCCACATTTTCTTTCTCTCATTTCTGGGGCTCCAGCCGCATGTGTTGTGGGTGTCTACATCACTGCCTCCTTAACATCCTGGTTCAGAAGTTCATTGAGGCAGACACATCTCTTTCATCTTCCCTCATCATAGGACCTAACAGAATGCTTTGCATCTAGTAGATGTTCAAGAAATATTTGCTGGGGGCGCCTGGGTGGCACAGCGGTTAAGCGTCTGCCTTCGGCTCAGGGCGTGATTCCGGCGTTCTGGGATCGAGCCCCACATCAGGCTCCTCCACCATGAGCCTGCTTCTTCCTCTCCCTCTCCCCCTGCTTGTGTTCCCTCTCTAGCTGGCTGTCTCTATCTCTGTCGAATAAACAAATAAAATCTTTAAAAAAAAAAAAAAGAAAGAAAATCATCCAGTTCTAGTCTCAGGACACCTGCCTCAAGGCTCAGCCCTATCAGCCTTTCCATCACCAAGAAAAGAAAAAGAAAATCATCCAGTTCTAGTCTCAGGACACCTGCCTCAAGGCTCAGCCCTATCAGCCTTTCCATCACCAGCCAAAACTCCCTTTCCGCCTAGCCCCTGGAAACATGTAACTAAGCTTTGCCTCCAGCTCCCCAGGTCCGCTCTGGGGTAAGAAGCCTTTGCCCACCATCATGCTGCCCTCTTCTGTTCAGAAAGTGCAACGTCACTAGTTTAAGAGGTCTGGATGGTGCCAGCCACCCAGGAAGACAAGATCCCTGCCACAGGCAGCCCGTCACCATAGCAACCCTCAAAATGGTTACTCAGCCATCTGGGTTACCATAGCAACTGGCCAAGTCTCTCCACCTCAGCCTCTCCCTAGGCCTTCTCCCCTGGCTTGTCAGAGCCAATGCCAAAGAATCTCCAATCCTTACCGGGGAAATGAGCAGAAGCTGGACCCCTGATAGGCAGCTGTCCCGAAGGGGCGTGGAATGCCTCGCCCGCCTGGGGCTTCCTGAGGCACAGTGGAGATAATGGGAGTTAAGGCACTCTGTGAACCTTGAAGTGCTGCGCAGATGTTAGCTATTATTAAACTACCCTTCCTTGTAATGGGGGAGGCCGTGGGTTGCCCTAAGCAGAGCTAGAGCCATTCCCGGCATGGCCCCTTACTGGCTGGGAGACCTTGAACAAGCTACGGGACTCTCTGGGTTTCTGTTCCATCTACTACGGCACATCTGCCTCCTAAAGTTGTTTTAAGGGTGAGGTCAAATAAAGCACGTACGCACAAACCCGGCATTTGGAACATATCAATAGTAGCTAGGAAAGCTGTTGGCCCCTCTGCAGTCTCCAAGGCTTTCTGTGACTTAGAACCATATTTTTTTTCTCTTTTGAAGGAAACGGGCTAATGTGAGCCCCACTCAGTCAACCGCACCCAACCTCCCTTCCTATTCATCCTGGATAGGGTCTCTTTGGTTCCTACCAGACAGGGCTGTAGGCACTCTGCACTCTTTGGGGGAACTGGGAGGCTCCCCAAATTAGGAGCTGTGGCTAACCCCTCCTCTTGAAATAACATTGCCTGGGGCACCTGAGTGGCTCAGTCGGTTAAGCATCTGCCTTCGCCTCAGGTCATGATCCTGGAGTCCCAGGATTGGGCCCCGCATTGGGCTCCCAGCTCAGCAGAGAGCCTGCTTCTCCCTCTGCCTCTCACCCCGCTCATGCTCACTCTCCTGCTCGCTCGCTCGCTCGCTCTCAAAAATATAGATAAAATCTTTAAAAAAAAAAAAAAACACATCTCCTCATCCAGTACTACCTCAGGACAGAAACCTCTACAGGGACAGTGACAGGCAGCCTGGAAGCTGAGCACAGATCCCAGAGGAGCCCCAGAGAGTGGGGGCTGCTCACGTGGGCGGGCCTGGGGCGCAGGCCCCTCTCACAAGACCAGAATCCTTCCTGTCTATGATTTTGAAGACTTCAATTCTATTGCATCTCAAGTTCAGTCTCTTAAGCTGAATCCTCAAAATCCATTTTCAGGGGACTTTCTTAATTACACTGGTAGGATCCTGATTCAAACCCAGGGTCCATAGGTTTGAAGTGGTTTAGGCAAAACAGACAGACACCATCCTCAGAAATCAAATTTCCAGACACAGAGCTGGGAATGCTTGAGCCTAGCTCCATGTGCTCTGGGAGTAGGGCATGAA
Source organism: Ailuropoda melanoleuca (assembly GCF_002007445.2). Lineage (NCBI taxonomy): Eukaryota > Metazoa > Chordata > Mammalia > Carnivora > Ursidae > Ailuropoda > Ailuropoda melanoleuca. The sequence goes on along the minus strand of NC_048219.1, from coordinate 16,283,416 downwards.
CCACAAGCTGGAAGGGCCAGAGGATCAGATAAGCAACACTGGAAGGGACACATGACGCCTGGGGCCCTGGCATTCAGAAGTAAGAATCCCGCATGATGCCTCTGGGAAATGGGTTGAGTGGGATGGTTCTAGCTCAGATATGGCAACTGAGCAGATAAACCAATATATCGACTATGGGAGGGGGGCAATATAATAGTTTAAATGTGAGAAGGCAGAATTTCCATCTCTGTAACTGGGGAGGCAGAAGTGAGGTGCGTGAGTGAAATAAGATTGGCCATGAATTGATCGTTCTTGAATCTGGGTGATGGGGGTTCACTACGCTATTCCCACAACTTTGGTGTGTGTTTGAAATGTTCTGAAGAATGCAGGCAATTTGGAGTTAGGCCAACCTGAACCACAGCAATGGGGAACTCCGAAGGGCACAACGCACGTGGGGTGTTCCAGGGGGCGCCATACACATTCAGCAACGCTGAATCCCAGCTCCACCAGCAGCTTACCATCTGACCTCAGACAAGGTCCTTCACCTCTCTTCTGTAAAGCGGGGAGAACAGCAACTAGTTCCCAGGATCCTTTGAGGACTGACTGATATAGGCACACATCTAGGACTCAATACACAGTGGCTTTTACAACTATTATTTACTAGGGGATCCCAGCTGACATCAGCTCCTAGGAGCTCCTGGACTGAGTCCAGAGTTCAAATCCCCCAACCATCCTCTGAATTCTTTAATTCCTAACTCCTACTGGCTGTTCTCTCTTCATTTCCCTTCCTTCCTTTCTACTGAGGCCGAAGAGAGGAGAACAGGAATAGAAACAAACAACAGGGATATGCCCTTTCTCTTCAGGTTGTCCTGGCAAAGTCCTTTTTCTTTTCCAAGGCCCAGATCAAATTCTATCATAGCACTAAGCTAGCAGTGGGGGCACAAGCAGGAGGAAGGCCTTCCCTCTAGGAACTTCCAGATAACTCCGGCTTGCCATGTGCACGCAGCTCGGGCTGTATGCTAGCTGCCTGCTCGGGAGGGAGCTGGGTTCTGAAGCCCAGTCGGAGCCTAGCACAAAGCAGCTCTAGAAATATGTGGTAAACCAGTAGTGCACGATCAATGAATAAGCAAGTAATGAATCGATGCATTCGTGAATTAGTGAACAAGTGTATGAGCAAATGAATGATATTCATGAGAATGGTTAATGTGTATCTTGTGCTGATTACATAGCAGGCATTGGGCCAAGCACCTCACTCCCACTGTCTCATTTAACCCACCCCACGAGACTCCCACCCACGGTGGCACTCTTGCTCCCCCATTTTAACCGTGAGAAAGTGAGGCTCAGTGAGGTTTGTAATTTCCCAGGCTCACCCAACTGGCAAGTGGTGGAACTGGAACTAGGACTCCAGCTGACTCCCAAAGCCATGCCCTTGAGTGAATGAATGGAAGAGTGAGCACGGGAGGGAGGAAACGGGTAATGAGGGAATGCAGAGGGAAAGGCGTGTCCAGAGACACACCCACTGAGGCTCCAGGCAGAAACTTCCCCTGGACACAAGGCAAAAGCCTGGTATTTTCTTGGGTAGGGGTGAGGACAGAAACTTCCGCGCATCCTCACTTTAAAAGTTGCAGGGGCTGCCAGCCCGTCTCTGCAGCAGCGTCCTAAGTCGAGGCAGCGATGGCAGCCAGGTGCACCGGTTCTGCTCCTGCAGGAGCGCCAAGACAGAGCCAGGAAGCTGGCCCACTTCTACTTGACAGGTGGCAACAGACAGACCTAGGGCCAAATCACGGCAGGTCCTAGCCGCAGCAAATGGCTGGACTTAGGATAAGCACTTTGGTGATGGTGGGTTATTAATAATCCCCCCGCCCAGATATGTTCACAGACGCCTTCCCACGGGGAAGGCTGCTGGAACAAAAGAAAGTGCAGCCCTAGATTCCGCTGCACGGTCAGCTCCTCCGGCGGCATGTCATCTCTAACCCCGTGGGACTGAGAAATGACAGCCTTCTGCAGCCCCCAAATGAACCAGTCCTTCCTCCGCATTCCTAACCTCAGTCCTTAGCTTGCTTCAGAACAGAAAGGCATGAGTCAGGCTGGCTTTCCAAACCTGTCTCCATGTCACCTGGGAAGTCACTAGAAAAGCATGATGGGAAACTAACGGCACAAAGCCAACACCTTGCAATGTGGCAACCACCTTCCTTCACCAGCTGGGGTCCCACAAACACCCTGAGCCTCAGAGAAAAGACAGTCGGGCTGTCTTTTCTGCTGCCTGCACAAAATTCTGCCCACGTGGTCACTTTCCATCCCTGCAGCTACTGTGACCCAGATTCACTTTCAAAGGGCTGGGGCTGAGCTGGTGGTGTGTAGCTACAATCCATTCTGCCCCACTTTCATGGGACTCCCTGCTCCTGTCTCCTGCTACTGAAACCAAGCTCCAGGACAGGATCAGGGACTCCCAGGATACTACCAGAAAAGAGTGGAGAACCTAGGAAGGAAGAGAAGCCTCCTTGGGTGCAAAGGTCAAAGAGCCCGAGGCAAGCAAGACTGGTGGCTCTGGAGTAAGGGTTCCCCGTGGAATTGTTTTTAGGGCTCCCTTTCCCACCCCTCCCACCCCTGCATTCCTTTCTTCCCAAATTGGCTTGGCCAGAAAAAAAACATTTCCACCTGCCCTCTGACAAAGCCCTAGTATGAACAAAAGAAAGGGATGGAATTAAGAGGCCTGGAGCCCCTCCCTTGCTCACCTGGGAAACTGCTGCCTTCCACGAGACTCCACTGCGTCTTCTAGTGGCTCAGAGAACTTAACAGGGAATGACAGGCTAAGTGCAGTAATGGGCACGTTAACCCGTGTTTGTCTAACACATTCTGACTCTCATTCAATGATCATTCAAAGCAAATGCCATCATCTCCCTCTTGCATATAAGGAAACTGAGGCTCTAAGAAGTGAAATCATTCGCCCAAGTTTTCTGACTCCAGGTCCACTTGCCTGAACAGGGCCTTGAACCTCGCTGGGGCTAAATCCACTTTTTTTTTTTTTTATTGAATGGATGAATGAATGAATGAATGAACAAGCAAAGAGGCTCCTTCTCAGAGCTTCCATCCTGGAGGAGAGATGCATGGGCGCTGAGAAGCAGGCCCCTCCCTCTGACCAGGCATGTGCTGTCAAAGGCTGTCTGCCCAAAGGTAAGCCCTTGAGAGACTCCAGCAGCTGAGCTGAGCTGAGTTCTTTTTTTTTTTTTTTTTTAAAGATTTTTATTTATTTATTTGACAGAGAGAGAGACAGCCAGCGAGAAAGGGAACACAAGCAGGGGGAGTGGGAGAGGAAGAAGCAGGCTCCCAGCGTAGGAGCCTGATGTGGGGCCTGATCCCACAACACCGGGATCACTCCCTGAGCCGAAGGCAGACGCTTAACAACTGAGCCACCCAGGTGCCCCAAGCTGAGCTGAGTTCTGAAAGCAGGGCAAACCAGCATCAGAACTGCATCTCACGGCCCTCACTGGGCTTCTAGATTCTACTAAGCCCATGCTCTCAGAGTGAGATCCTGGGGCAACACCAAGGAAGGGTAAGATGGGACTCCTGACTACAGCGACCTCTAGATCTGGTGGTGGAAACAATGAACTTTCATATAAGGTCAACTGAAACAAGGGCTGGGCAGAGATACAACTGCTGTCTGACTGGAGGGATCAGGGAAGGCTTCCTGCAGGAGGCCACACTGGAGCAGATGATGATTTCACCAGCACCTGCGGAGGGGCCCCCAAGAACAAATCCTACAGATGATTTCTACTGGTTAACTTGGAGGCCAATCCCTAGCCCTGAGTCCCTGTGCTCCCCTCTTTCACAATGCACGCAGGACTGTAATTATTTTTTCCCTGCTATCTTCTCAACCAGACTGAGCTCCGTGAAGAAGGGACCACATCTTCAGCCATCTTTGAATATCAATGCCAAGTACAGGGAGGGTCCTGAAGATGTGATGTTAGATGGATGAATACCCAATGGATAGGTGGGTGGTGAATCCCTCCTGCACCCAGCCCAGCCCCAGCCCAAAGGGAATCCCTTCTTCCAGACACTTTACTGCCATCTGCAGGAAATTCGTCATCATAAATACACAATTCCACAATGACAAAACGTAGGAATGGTGCCCCCTAGAATTGTACAGTGTGCAACAGTAGGACACTCTGTCCTGCTCCCAGCTTTTCCCTGGAGGAGGGGGGGGGGCTCCCCACAAGCCCCAAGAGATAAAGCCTTCTTTCCTCTCCTGTGGGGTTGTGCTGCTTGCTAGAGTACCTTCCCCAGTCCCTCCCATTCCTTGTTGCACCCCCACACGAGTAAGGATATCCCTAAAGCTGTTCGCCGACAACAGAGAGCCAGAGTTCTTCAAAGAGCAAAGTTTCGGAGATCTCTGCCTTTTTATAGGCCAGAGACCTCTCCCAGAAGTGATCAGAAGGGCTCTCAGGTGAATCTGGAGACCAGCTCAGCTTTTTAGACTGTCACCTGCAGAAGATTCATCCTGGCCTGGTTGCCACACATTGCCTAGGGAAATGGAAGTAGCAGTGTGCCCAGAGTCAGAGGACTGTCTCTACCAGGGTGTGACTACAGGCAAGTTGTTTAAACCCTCTGGGCCTCAGATCCTAACACAAGTCCTACCTAACTCACAATTATTGTGAAATCTCTATGCAAACCAAAACACGGATCAACAGAAACAGGCTTTCTTGTTAGTGGACTATTGTTCCATTGTAATGAGGCTAGGCTTAAGGAGTTGAGAATAGGGCTGGCCAAGGAGAGAGAAACTGGCGGGAAAGGATGAGGATGGGAAGAATCGGGTTACAGCATGTATGGAGCCCCCAGAACCTGTCTGGGCTTTGTAGACTGAGATCAGCGGGTTTCTCAGCCCTGACATGCCTCTCCAGTCCGACATGTGTGACCAGCAGGGGCCCCCTCCCCATCAGGCCTCTCAAGCACAGGACACTGAATGGGGCCGGGGAAGGAGGGAGGTCTCTCTATTTGGCGAGACTGATTCAGACACCCCCACTTGGCTTCACACTCAGACCCATGGGGAAGAGAAAACTGCACGGGCCACAGCCGGCTTCCAGGGCCAGACTGACTTCATTTCCTCCCAGAATGAAAGTTGTAACTTCAGAGGGCCTCAGAGCACCCAGGGTCTCCCAGACATGCCCTTCCTGCACCTCACAAGAAGCAGTCCCTGCAGAAGCCAGGCTGCCTTTTACCTAACCCTGGTCGAGCCCCCACCACGTTCCAAAATCACAGCAAGATTTCAGCCAGGCCCTGAAGCAGCCGTCCCGCCTCTTCTCTGCTGCTAACGAAACACGCCCAACTGCAGCACCCGAGTTATTTTTAACCATGACAGTCTCCACATTTTCAGCCTCCCTGGCCCAGCCCCCTCCTCAGGACTGTCACATGGCAACATCAGGAGGTAGAGAAGACCAGCATGAATGCCGGAAACACAACACTCTCCTCTGCTTAGTTGACCCAGTAGCATCTTTAGGGACGTCGCCTGGGGCCGAAGCCCTCTCAAGTCCGCTCCACTTCTGTTCTAGACTTAATGTTAAACAGCGGGCAAATCATCCCGTGGGGCCCCTCAGAGCAGCCTGGAAGGGGAAATCATCACAAAGGGACCTCAAAGTATGTCCACGTGGTGGAGGATGGGGCTGGAGAGCATACGGAGGGAGAAGGAGGACGCCCTCAGGAAAATGAGAGGTTTGTGGGTCCTGAGACCCCTTGGTCGGGGCCCTTCAAGGCTGGAGACAAGTAAAGGCCTTCCGGCATCCTAGAGACAGCTGGGAAACTCTACGGATTGGCTGATGCCACAGGCCCGAAGTCCTTTCTCCGAGGGCTTCCTATTGCCCACAAAAGGAGTGCAAACTCTCCAGCCTGCCTGCCAGGTCTCCTCCTTGGAGGTTCACCTTCTGCTAAAACCCCCCCTCAGGACTTGAGCCCACAGAACCCTCTCCCTACCTAGCACCCCATCACAGCCCACTGCCTGCTCCTGATCACAATCGGTCACATAATCCCCCCTAAACCCTCCTCTCACTCCTTCAGTCATTCGGGGCTGGTTGATCTCCAACACGCACAAGGCCCCATCAAGTAGCTGGGGGCAAACACATACACAAGACACAGGCCGGTGTTGCTAACAGTCCCGAGGGAGTGACGGGTTCCCTGGGGGATAACTGCCATACTGTACAAGGGAACACAGGGGAGGGAAAAGTATGAATACAAGAGTGGGGGAGAGAGCTCTGGATACCACTGGGGGTACTGGGGACAGACGAGGCGGCACTTTCCCAGTGCCTTGCAGAGAAGAAAGCTAAAGCGTGGAGGTCTGAGCCTGCAAGATCCACAGCTCTAGGGATCAAGGTACAGCTCAAGGTGGCTTGGTGCTTAGAGGCGGAGATAACACAGGTGAAGCTCTAGAGGGGCCTGATTTCAGGGGCCTCTATTCCCCGGGCCGGGAAGAGCCAAAGAAGGCTGAGAAGCTGCTGAGTAACAAACAGGATCAGGTTTGCATTTTAGAATAAAATACTCTTGTGAGTCACCTGGAGGAGGGGCGAGCCAGCGAGGAGAACTGCTGAGATGCAGGTTGGAAGGTCCAGGTGCGAGGGGACAAAGCAGAGGCGGGCCGGGGGCATTATTTGAGAGACACAAAAGAGGGAGCAGGACAGGCCTTGGTGATGGAATAAAAGCGGGTGATGTCACTGAACTAACTGTGGGCCCCGCTTTGTCTCATTTTGCCTCTGCACTCTGGCCCCGCTGTCTGCCGGGGGCGCTGAGCGCAGCCCCGGAGGCGGTTCTGGATGCCCTCGGAGGAAGCAGCAGAGGGAGCATTCGGCAACGCTCCCCTCTCCTGAGCTAGAAACCGTGCCGAGAGCTTCACGTACATGATCTCATCTCATCCTCAAGGCAGCTCTGCACAGGAAGCTGTCTTACTGAAGCCGAGGAAAGTGAGGCTCAGACAGGACAAGAGACTTGCCTAGAGCCACACAGCCGGCCGGTGGCAGGACCACAGTCCAGCGCCTCCCCTCCCTGCCTGCAGAGTCTGTGCTCCTAACCCCTGCCCTGCTCGCTCAGCTGTTTGGCAAAGGAGAAGCGGGCATCGCCCACGGCAGGGGGCAGCCCCAGCCCCGGCTGGCAGGGAGGGTAGGTGTTACCACATTTGCAGAAAGCAATGTGAGTGAAACTGCCCTCTCCGAGGACTTATTCCAAGGAAATAACTCGACAGAAGTCAAGTGTTAGTATTCATAAAGATGTTCTCTGCAGCACTGTCTATTATGGTAAAAAAAAAAAAAAAGTAGAAAATGAGTAGGATTTTTAAAATCATGAAATGTTACACAGCCTTTATAAATGGTAACTCTAAAGCCTAAGGTGTAATATGAAAAATCATTTGGGTATAAGAGTAAGTGAAAAAAAGTCATCTCCAGAATGGTACGTAAGCCATGAAGGCAACTGCGTGGGGACAAAGACGGAAAAGGTGCAAAAATGGAAACAGGTCCCCAGCTAGCTCCCGGGGATGAGAAGCGGCGCATTCTACTCAGTCGGCTTTTTCTTTGACGTTATTCCATCCTCTTTCCAACAGTAATAGTGCCAAATTAGAATCCAACTGGCTTCTCAGAGCGCCCCGAGGGGGCCCCCCGCGCGACTCGCCCCCAGCCCACGGACACAGGCCCAGTGTGGCCCTGCCTCCCGCCGCCCGGCTCCCTCGGGCCTCTCTTACCGGCCACTCTGACCACGGCCCGCTCCGCAGGGTCCAGCACCGAGTCCTGGCTCTTCCGCTTTTTCTGCTCATGCAGCGGCAGGTTCCAGGGTAAGGTGTCCCCCGGGGGACATGGGGACAGGCTCCCTGACCTCTCGCTCCTGTAAGATCGCTCGCTCCGGCAGGACCGCTCGCTCCGGCAGGACCGCTCGCTGAGCGTTTCTTCGTCTGAGGAAGACATCGCCCAGGCAGGGCCGCCGGGGGAGGGCCTGGGAGCCCAGGGACAGGAGAGCTGTGGGAGAGAGGAGGGCACGTGAGCAGGCGAAGGGCTCGGTCGTCTAAGGCGCACTAGGACTTGGGCAGCAGGTGCTAGTCCTAGTTCTGCCCCTGACTTGACCGCTTCACCTCTCTGAATCTCAGTTTCTTCATCTGGAAACTGGGATGATGATAACACGGCAAAACGAGCTCACGGGGCTTGAGAGAAATCCCACGAGGTAATACGCATGGAGATGTTTATAAATCTGAAAATACTCAGGGCGCCTGGGTGGCTCAGTTAGTGGAACGTCCGACTCTTGGTTTGGTCTCAGGGTCGTGGGGTCCAGGCTCCGGTCAGGCTCCGAGCTCAGCAGGGAGTCTGCAGGAGATTCTCTTTCTCCTTCTCCCTCGGCCCCTCCCCCCACTCTCTCTCTCTCTCTCTCTCTCTCAAAATAAATAAAATCTAAAAAATAAATAAAAAAATAAATCTGAAAATAGTCTGTAAACGTTAAGCTCCTATTACCAGCAACCGCTATTATTGTTATTGGTACATTTGGAGCTTTCAAGTCCCACAGGTCGTAAGACGTGGATTCCAGTTCTACCTTGGGGAAGCCATTTGACCTCTGAGCCTCAGCACGCTCATCTGTAAAGTGGGGATGACGACAGCACCTACACCTCACAGGATTGTTTGCAAGGCACAAATGAGCTCCTGCAGGTAAAGCGCTAACCAGCGAACGGTGTCGAATAAGCACTCAACGAACAGCATCTACTGTTACATTCCTGTCCGACCTGCCTTCCAGGAATGCTGTAAGGGTAAAGTGGGGCAGCAGATGGGAAGTATTTTCAAAAAGCTAAAGCACGATCTCACTGGCAGGCATGAAACAAAGCACGAGCTAGAATAGATAGAAATTCTACATTTCTCCCATTCCATCTCTGGCCAGTCTATTGGGAAAAGTACTGATCTTGAAATAAGACCGACCTTCGTATCAACTCTGGTCTGGCCACTTCACCACTGGTGTGGTCTGGGGCAACTCACGTCACCTCTCTGGGACTCAGTTTCCTCATCTGCAAAATGGGGGCAATATTTCACCTTAGAGGATGTTTTAAGAACATAGTGAAATGCAAATATAAAACTGGCTGGCATCACAATGGGCATCACATGGGCGTCCATTTGCTTATTCCAAGGGCTGCTGAGGGAATACATGGCACAGCATGGGGATGGGGGAGCTGGTACAGAAAGTCAGTTTTTCTGGTCAGTTGAGCTAGTGGAGAGATCTGAATGGAACACAACCACTCTGGGGCCAGCTGGGCTCCACCGGCCAGACCAGGGAGCCGTCCCTCAGCCAGGCCAAGCTCACTTCCCAGAACCATCTGCTACACATGGCCCACCACCTCAACGGCCTCATCAGACCGGTATGGTGCATACCTTCAGCTACCAGCCTCCCTGCAGGCCCCAAATCCAGCTCAACTAACCAGCTCTCACTTTGGCTCTAGGGTCCAGGTGGGCAGGATACTGTTGGCTTTCCCTTATGGGGAATACCGGCACCTAGGGCTGTGTGGAGAGCATGAGGTGGCCCAAATGGCTGGACACCGTAGGTCTCTGGGCGCAGCTCCTCCCAGATTCTGGGAACCTCAGCCTGGAGGCAGCAAGGGGCAGGAACAGGGTCACTGGCAGAGCCCCACCATAAGCACAGAATGTGAAGAGATAACAAAAGAAACAGCAAACGGTTGCAGGAGGCCTCCAAGCAGCCTCGGGCAGATGGCACAGCCCTGCCAGGGCACCTCCTGTGCCAGAAGCATTCGGGCCCTCTTCCCACGGAACATCAAGAAGGAATCCAGCCACGGAAGGCAGAAAGGAAAGAACCCAGGTTTTGGCACAGCTTTGCCTTTTATCCTAGCATTTACCCCCTCCCCGCAATTACTTCTGGTGCCCGCCTCCCACAGCCAGGTCGGATGCCGAAGCGACTGCCCCGGACTCGGAGGTAATTCAGGCCAGGCTTCCTTACCTACGGTCACCCAGGGCCAGGAAAACGCCCCTCCTCTCAGACCACCTGCTTCAAGCCAGAACCGCCCATTCCTCCCCAAGACGCCCATTTACTACAAAGGCCGGCACGTCCCCGGCCTCTTCCCGAGGAGAGCGTCCCTCCCCGGCTCTACCCCGGTCAGTCTGCCTACCCTCGCAAACACCTGTTTGACCTCCGGGCTCTCGCCCCACCCCTCGGTCACCTGAGTCACTCCATCAGCCCCGGATTCACCGGAGCGCGCGCCCACGCCCCCAACCCACTCCTAAGGCCGTAGGCCCGGTGCGCTACGGACACCTCACCTGGCTCGCCCGCTGCGGCCCTCCCGCCCCCGGCCCCCACCCCTTCCCCGCGGTGGGGGAGGGGCGCGCCCGCGAGCCCGGGGCGCCGCGGGTGGGTCCGCGGGC
>NC_048219.1:16227053-16272961 GCF_002007445.2 Ailuropoda melanoleuca | reverse complement strand
CCTGCACCCCACCCGCGGGCCGCTGCCTTGCTCCCCGCGCGCCCCTGCCCGGCCGCAGCCCGGCGCCCCCTCCGCGCTGCCCCCCGCGTCCTCTTGCTGTCCCCGGGCCCTCTCTCTGGGTCCCTCCCTCTGCAACTCCTCCCGTGCGGCCGCCGGGTCCCCGGCCCAACTCACACCCCCACATTCCCCGCCCTGTGCTCCCGCGCCCTCTCCGCCGGGGCCCCGCGGCCGCTCGCTGACCCGGGCCTGACTCCCCCGCCCGCCCCTTTGAAGCTCCTCACCGCGGGTCCCCGAGTCGCTGTCCCAGGCTGCCGGGCTGTCGCTCAGCACGGACCTGGTTCTTGAACGGCCCATTCCCCTGCCTGCCCCTCCTCTGCCCGCTTCCCCCAAACCCACATTCTTTCCCTGCTCCTGGGGCTTCTGCTTCCGCTCCGGAGAGCGCCCAAGCCGGTCCGCATACCCGCTGGGCTTCTGGATCTGAGTGTAGGAGGGGTCAGGAGGCCCCATCTTCCCCACGGGGTAAAGGGCAGAGGGGAGCCAGGCCCAGGAGGCAACTCAGACTCGTGTTTAGACAGCACCGGCCCCTTTCAGAGCCTCTGAAGAGGCTGCATCTCCTGAGAAAACATTTATTGAGCTGCTTCTGCATGCTCCGCCTAGTAATACAGAAAACACGAGCCAGGAATGCCTTCAGTGCTTTCATAGCACAGATAAGTGAATATCTTCGGAGAAGGGAGGGTATTTGCCTCAAGTCACTCCACTAGTAGCCTGCATAGCGACAACTACTATTGGGTGTGCCTCCTGGGGGACCATGCAAGGACCATTCGAGGTGCTTTCCTGGGTCATGCCGTATCTGATTCTCAGAATCCTGTTCATTCTGCCTTTCAACAAATAGATGTACTGAACATCTACCATGTGCCAGGCCCTGGTCTCCGTGCTAAGTATACAATAATAAGCAAGGTGCATTTGGTCCCTACTCACTGACTCCACTGGACCTAGCAATACAGACAGAGGACAGAAATCACAGTGCACCCCTTGAGGCAGTGTTATGATCTCCAATTTCTGGATGTAGAAACTAAGACTAGATAATTTACTCAGTCATCTAGGACGAAAAGTAGCCGGTTCAGACTAGAATCCATGTCCTCAGACTCCATATCCTGGGTTCCTTTTCACTGTAAAGGTTAGGAGAATGTGGGTGGGACTAACTTAGAGGCCCTTGAACTTCAAGCTAAGAAATTTGGTGTAAGTTATATGGTAAGAGCAGCCAAGGAAGGAAGGAAAGCAGAAGAGTGAAAGTAACCCAAGGACAGGCACAAGATGGGTGTGGGTGGTTATGCCAGTAAAAGGGAATGAGGCTCTGATCCCAGGAAGGGACAATGGGGATGGGAAGGGGGGGATTTCCACCCAATGACACCTTCTAGGTTTCTGTCTGAATGCATTCTCCCATATTAAATAAAGGAAAGGAACCACCATTATTAAATTTCTTAAGTGCTGGGCAATGCCCTGGGGAATTTTGTGTTCATTATCTTGTTAAATCCTCCCCATAACCCTGTGCAGTAAGTATCTTTATTATTCTTATTTTACAATAAAGAAACAGAGACCCATGGGGCGCCTGGGTGGCACAGCGGTTAAGCGTCTGCCTTCAGCTCAGGGCGTGATCCCAGCGTTATGGGTTCGAGCCCCACATCAGGCTCCTCCACTGTGAGCCTGCTTCTTCCTCTCCCACTCCCCCTGCTTGTGTTCCCTCTCTCCCTGGCTGTCTCTATCTCTGTCGAATAAATAAATAAAATCTTTAAAAAAAAAAAAGAAAGAAAGAAACAGAGACCTTGAGAGGTTAAACGACTTGCTGATGCCCACAAAGCAAGCTAGTTTTAGGGCTTGGGTTAAAGCCCAGGCCTGTGTCTAAATCTCATGCTACTGTAACCATTGCTCTCTACCATCTGAAACCAAGGCAAAGAACCCAAGTCCTTTAATTCAGCCAAGGGTTCTTCACTGTGGACCACAGGTACCTTTTAGACTTCCAGAGAAAGGTCAGGGGTCCCCAAATGTAACCCAAAGCATAGCTGGGTTGGTAGCTCAGGTCCCTGTGTGGGACGTCTCTCCCCAGAAGCCTGCAGAGGCCCCAGCCCAGGAGAATTTGGCCGCCCAGGTGGAAAGTTCCTGTGGGGATGGGTTGAGAAACCGTGAGGCAGAAGCAGAAGGGCAAAAAACCCTTCTCTGGTGAGAGGGTAACGTGGGTGCCAAGTGGAAGACATAGCAAGAGTGCTGGTGGCTGGCTGTGCAAGTGAACGCAGGGGCTGGGACCTGAGGCCCCGCGCTCCAGAGACAGGACCAGCCGGGGAGAGCTCCTGGGCAGGGCTGTCTCATCACCTAGGCAGCCTGAAGTCCCTCTCTGACTGGAGAGCATCGGAAGGTTTGCCTCTTCTCAACCTCATTGTCCTTCCCAAATCTGACCACCAATCCTGTCCTGAATTATTCATGCTGTGGGCTGTGAGAAGGTGGAGCTTCCAGAGGCTTCGGGACTTAGGACCTACGACATTCCACTGTGTCTCCCCCAGGCTCTAACTCCAGCAGTGCTGCCAGGGATTGAGCCGCTGGTAGGATTTGCCCAGCTTTTTGCAGCTGGTAACTGGCCAGTAACCTTGGGCTACTGTGCTTCGATTCATTTCAGCCAGTCTTTTATTGAGGGATACTATGTGCTGGGGACAGTGCTGCGTCCTGTAGGGGACACAGAAGTGAATCTGATCAGGTCTTTGTCCTTGAGGATTTGTGGCATAGTGGAGGGGGAAGACACTTAAAAATGATTCCCTTCTACCATGTCCTCTGGGTTTGGTAAGTGTTCCCCTCTACTGTCCCCCATTTCACCAACTGAAGGCCTCTGCTAACTCCCTCCAGAAGTTAGTGGCCTTGGAACTAGGGAGCCTTACACCCCAAACACCTGGGCAGGGTTCTCTCCTCGGAGGGGCACCAAAACAACCTCTTACCCAGGACTATTTGGAGTCCTGAACTTGGCCCCAGACTGGCTTGGGCCCCTAGGTTTCCAGCCACATCAGGAAAATGACACTCGCTCTCAAATCCATCCATTCAGCAAACAGTAATTAAGCATGGATTCAGTGCCAAGCACACAGTTTTGTTCTGTGCGGCTGGTTCAAACCCAAATCACACAGGCATGGCCCCCATTCTCATGCTGCTCACAGTCTTGGTGGGGAGACAGACAAGCAAGAGGGCAATTATACTTCAAGGATGGTGCGGAGATGGGGAGGGCTCTGGGGAGAGCCCAGAACAGGGACACTTCCTAGAAGCTTGAGGCCAGATAATTTTACCAGGACTTTCATCCCTGTCTTTCTAGGTCTTTGCTTAAATGGAAACTCTTCCGGTCACCTATCTACATCTTCCATACTGGCTTGTCCTTCCACTTTATCCTCTATCCCAACCTATTCCTCTGGACCCTTTGGCAGCAGACAGGTGTCCAATGGAAGGTGGAGGTAAACATGGACCTGAGTAGAGGCTGGAGGCCTGTGAAGTAATGCTATCCAGAGGCAAGAGCACAGGCTCCCCAAACTTGGAGGGACTTTGAAAATTTCTAAGTTCTGCCTAGAACATTTCCCTCCCACCTTTCACTGAGTGATTGCTCACATCCGGACACTGATGACATCCAGATTTGTATCCCATCTGTATCTCATCTCAGCTCCAGATTCAGATCCAATTGCCTCCTTGACACCCCTATCCCCATCCAGATATCTGACAGGCATCTCAAATTCACAAAGTCCCACATAGTGCTCTTGGTATCTGCCCCTACCACCCACAAAACTCTCCCTCCCCATCTCTGCCATCTCAGAAAAAATGGCCCCACTACCTACCATGTTCTCAAGTCAAAGATCTAGTAGTTCCTCTTGATTTTTCTCTCATTCTCTTCCACATCAGCAAGGGCTGACAAACTACCTCCATAATGGATCCTGAGCTCATCCGCTTCTTCCATCGTTCTGTGACCACCTTAATCCATCATTCACCTGGACAACTGTTCTAGCCTTCTGAATGCTCTTCCTGTTTCCACTCTTGCTCCCACCCACTTCAACCCATGAAACAGCCAAGAGTGAACCTTTTTAAACATAAATCATGTCATGTCACCCCACACACAGTTCCAAGTAGCACTTAGAATAAAATATAAACTCGTTATAATGGTCCATAATGATCTGGCCCTTGCTTAGATCTAATCTCAAGACCCCTTGCTCACTGGATTCCAACACATCACACCTTCTTTCTGTTCCTCTCACAAGCGAATCTCATTCCCATTTTAGGGCTTTGCAAAGCTGTCTTAGCTGCCTGGAATTCCTTTCTCTAAAATGTTGCATAATTGGAGTGCCTGGCAGGCTCAGTGGGTAAAGCATGGTACTTTTGATCTTGGGGTCATGAGTTCAAGCCCCATGTTGGGCATGGACCCTACTTAAAATTTAAAAAAAAATTAAAATGTTGTATAATTGGGGCGCCTGGGTGGCACAGCGGTTAAGCGTCTGCCTTCGGCTCAGGGCGTGATCCCAGCGTTATGGGATAGCCCCACATCAGGCTCCTCTGCTATGAGCCTGCTTCTTCCTCTCTCACTCCCCCTGCTTGTGTTCCCTCTCTCGCTGGCTGTCTCTATCTCTGTTGAATAAATAATAAAAAATCTTTAAAAAATAAAAAATAAAAAAATAAAATGTTGTATAATCGGTGCCCTTTACATTATCCAAGGACTCAGCTTAAAATTCACCCCTAAAAAGGGCCTTTTTTGACCACTCATCTAAAGTAACCACCTCTGTTAAACATCTTTATTTTCTTTGTAACAATTATCACTTTGTCATTATCTTGCTTATTTGTTTACTTGTTTCTTTTCTGTCTCCCCCACCAGGATGCTCCAGGAAAGGACGCTGTCTGTGCTGTTCACTGCTGTGTCCCTACAGTGCCTGGCACACCACAGGCTTGCGTAGACACTTGTTGAATGAATGAGCTTGAATGAATGAATCAATGAAGTGAGAACAGCAGAGGAAGAGACTTACCAGCAGAGAGATCAGTACGTACAAAGACCTGAAGCTGAGAGAGAGTATCTAATGCTCAAGAAATTGAAAGAAGTTCACAATAATTGGCATGGAGAGTGCTAGGGGGCCAGTTGTCCAAAATGAGTCTTGAGAAGTAGTTAGGAGAAATTATGGAGAATGTTGGGTTTTAGATTCTCTCCCAAGCTCCACGTGAAGCCATTGGAGGGTTGGATTGTTTGGGTTTTCTTTTTTTTTTTCAGCTTTATTAAGGTATAGTTGACAAATAAAATTGTAAGATACTTAAAGTGAACATCATGGTGACTTGGCATACACACACATGTGGAAGGATTCCCTCCACATCCATCATCACACACACACACACACACACACACAATTTTGGGGGGGATGAAAACACTTGAGTTCAACTCTTAGCAAATTTTAATTATGTAATACAATTTCTCAACTATAGTCACCATATTTCACATTAGATTTTCAGAACTTATTCCTCTTATAGCTGAAAGTTTGTACACTTTTACCAACCTGTCCCTCTTTCCCCTACCTCCCAGCCCCTGACAACTACTTTTCTACTCTCTGTTTCTATAACTTTGACCCCCCCCCTTTTTTTTAATTCCACATATAAGTGATACCACACAGTCTTGGTCTTTCTCTGTCTGGTTTATTTCACTTAGCATAATGCCCCCGATATCCATGCATGTTGTCCAAATGGCAGGACATCCTTCTTTCTCATGGCTGAATGATATTCTGTTGCACATATATACCACATCTTCTTTATCCATTTGTCTGTTGATGGACAGTTAGGTTGTTTCCGTATCTTGGCTGTTGTGAATAATGTACAGTGAACATAGGAGTGCAGAGATCTCTTTGACACTCTGTTTTCATTTCTGTTGGGTATATACCCAGAAGTGGGATTCCTGGATCATATGGTAGTTCTGCTTTTAATTTTTTGAGAAACCTCTATACTTTTTTCCACAGTAGCTGTACCAGTTTACATCATCACCAGCAGTGCATAAGGGTTTCATTTTCTCTATATCCTCACCAACACTTGTTATCTCTTGTCTTTTTGATGACAGCCATTCTGACATTTCAAATAGGGCAGGGACTTAATCCAATAGGTGTTCTAGAAAACAAATCATTCTGGGTGCTGGGAGGAGAATAGACTATAAGGAGGTTAAATTGAGTGTGAGAAAGCTATTGATGGGTGCCAGTGAAAAGACATTTCAACTTGTCCTGACAAGCCTGGACAAGAATGGTAACAGTGAAGATGGGGAGAATTGTAAGGAATCAAAGACCTTTAAAGAGGCAATAATAGGGCACCTGGCTGGCTCAGTGAGTGGAGAGTGTGACTCTTGATCTCGGGATTGTGAGCTCGAGCCCCACATTCGGTGTAGAGATTGCTTAAAAATAAAATCTTTAAAAAATAAAAAAATAAAAGGGCATCAACAGGGGTGTGTGGCTGGCTTGGTCAATAATGCACACGACTTTTGATCTTGGGGTCATGAGTTTAAGCCCCACATTGGGGGTAGAGTTTAAGAGTTTACTTAAGAAAAAAAGGACATCAACAGGACTTAAGGATGAACTGGATGTAGAGGGCGAGGGAGAAGAGGTGCCAAGCATAACTTCCTGATTTCTGTCTCATACAGATTAAGTGTCATTTTCTAAGTTTATACAGAAGGAGGAACAGGTTTGGGGAGAAAGATACCGTGTTCATTTTCAGACATGCTACCTTCAAAGTACCCTTGGGATGCTCAGTGGAGATACCCAGACCTGGAGTTCAGGAGAAAGATCAAGGCCAGAACTAGATCTGGGGCTGCGGGGGAGGTGTCTGCATGAGGACAAGGACAGAAAGTTGAGCGTCCATGTTGAGCTCACCAAGGGCAAGTGAAGAGTGAGGAGGGAGGAGGACAGAGCCCTGAGCTGCATCAACACCGGACCCTAAGAGGTAGGAGGAAAAGTAGAAGAGTGTCATGGGACAGCGGGGAGGAGGTGTTCAGTTAGGAGGAAGTGGCTGAAAAGTTGAGCATGGAAAGGAGTGAAAATGGCGATGCCTAAGGCAGTGGGTGATAGGCTTTTCCTCTGGCCCTGGGGACTGGTTTTGGCATAGACCTGGGCCACTTCAGGCCAGAGAGACACCAAGAAGATTGGTAAAGAAGATTCCTTACTCTCAAGAGTTGCCAGAGAGACTTCTGCTGTCACTTCTCGTTGTTGTCATCATTGTCTTTTCAGTTACTTGGCTCAAGACATTTTTGGCTTTAGCAATATTGGAATTAATTAATTAATTAATTAAACGAGTACTTATTGGGAGCCTACTGTGTGCCAGCTACTGTTAGAGGAGCTGGGACACAGTGAAAAGCAAGACAGAGGATGTATCTGTGCCCACAAAACCTTAAGCCTAGTAGGGGAGACAGACATTAAATGAGCAACTACATTTCGGTGTGATACAGTTATTAACAAGTGCCAGGAAGAAGAATGAAGCAGAAAGGAAAATATGGCAGTGGGACTGCTATATTAGGTAGGGGAGGGTGGTCAGGGAGACCTCACTGAGGAGGTGATCTTGGCGCCAAGACCTGAAGAGAGGAAGAGAGGCAGACCTGTGAACTTCTAGAGGATGCTGTCTGATGGAAATGGGGTGCAAGCTAAATTATAATGTTAAATTTTCTATAAGGCACATTAAGGAAAATAAAAAAGCAAACATCATTGGTTGCCAGGGGTTATGGGGGAGGGAGGGATGGATAGGCAGAGCACAGAGTATTTTTAGGGCAGTATTCTGAATGGTGGATAAATGTCATTACACACTTATCAAAACCCACAGAATGTACAACATTAAAAGTGAACCTTGGGGCGCCTGGGTGGCTCAGTCATTAAGCGTCTGCTTTCGGCTCAGGGCGTGATCCCGGAGTCATGGGATCGAGCCCCACGTCAGGCTCCTCCGCTGGGAGCCTGCTTCTTCCTCTCCCACTCCCCCTGCTTGTGTTCCCTCTCTCGCTGGCTGTCTCTCTCTCTGTCAAATAAATAAATAAAATCTTTAAAAAAAAAAGTGAACCTTAATATAAACTATGGACTTCCGATGATGATGATGATGATGGGTTCATGAAAGTTTATTGATGGTAACATGTACCACTGTGGTCCAGGGTGATGGTGGCAGGGGAGGCTGTGTTATCTATGGGGCAGGAGGTATATGGAAACTCTCTGGATTTGCCATTCAGTTTGTCTGTGGCCTAAATGTGGTTGAAAAAATAAAGTCTATTTTAAAAAAGTAAAGAGCAACAGGTGAAATTAATTTGAATGATATATTGCAAATATTGGCATATTCAGTCCTCACAACAATGCTCCACATCTCACATATCCAAAACACTGTCATTTCAAAATGTAATTGACATACAAAATTAATTAGATATTTGAACATCTTTTTTTGTGAACTAGGTCCTCAAAAATCCCGTGTGCCTTTTACACTCACAGCACGTCTCAATTTGGAGCAGCCACACGTGGCTGGTAGTTTCCAAACTGGGCGATGTAGAGGGGGAAGGTTTCAGGCAAAGGAAACAGTCAACGCGAGTGCTGAGGCACAGGGTGAGTGGGCAGAATGCGGGAGGGGGCCGGCTGGAGCGAAGGGCAGGAGCTAGACCCTGGGGGGCCGTGGTCACAGCAGTCTGGAATTATTCAGTGTGTGATCAGGAAACCACTGACGCGCTCCGCGCAGGGACATGTGAGGTCCCTTTATGACATGAAACGCAGCACACATGTTCCTTATCATTATACTGTTTCTAATTATAGGGGAGGCAGCGTGGGGCCTTGGATCCCTCTTCTACTGCACAGGAAACCAGCTATCTCTCTCTCCTTTCACCCCTGCAGACTCGAGGCTCAGAGACAAAGAGAGCCTGCACCAGGACGCACAGGACATCTTTCCTTGTTACTGGTGATGTGGCGTGAATGGGCTCAGTGGACTTTTGAGGGTAGGAGCCCGCCTGGCGTGCATTGAGAAGGAGGTGGAGAAGTGTGGCGGTGACGGGAAGGAGAAATGATAGGATAGTAACTGGAGGGATGTGGAGTTAGTTTGCTTGTTTGTTTTGAAGCAGGGAAAGATTTGGGGTTGATTGAAAACTGATCTGAAAGGAGGCATAGAGAGGGAGAGACTGGGGAGAATAGGTTACAGATGGTGTGGGGGCCCCGAAGAGGTGGCAGGGACTGGATGTGGGAGTGGAGGAAGGCTAAGAGGTGAGGTAGGTAGGCCTGGGGACTTGGTGACGGCAGCCTTTGTTTCAGCCTTCTATGGTGCCCGTCCCCTTGCTGTCCGGGTTCCAGGGACCTGCATGCCACCTCGGTCCTGCTGCCCACTCTTCTCTTTGCTAGTCACTCTCAGACCCCCGCCCAGAGATGATCCTGGCAGGGCTGAAAGCTGCCCCTTCTTCCACTCTGAGCTCCTGCGCTCTGGCTAGGGACTGCGGCTTAGAGCCTGCTTCTCCTTTACTCTCTTCCATTCTCTTGTCCCAGTTCCTAGATGCTGACTCACTCTACCTTCCTGGCTGAGCACGAGTCTCCTGGTTCCGACATCCAAAACTCACACGTCTACCATGTACAAACCCCTCATTGTTTAGGCATGATTCTCCTTGCTTCCCAAATAACAGGATATTATATTCAGTCCTTACGACACTACAAAGTATGTGTTGTCAGTATCCCATTTCACAGATGAGGAAATCAGGGCTCAGAATGGAGAAGCATCTTCAGCAAGCTCTCACAGCCAGTAAGTGCTGGAGGGAAGATCTGTCCCAAGTCTGTGAGCTCTAAAAACAGACCTCGTTCTACGATGCCACATTGTCTTTCAGGTGTCAGAAATAGAACTGATGCTTTGCAGATCTTATCTCATTTGGGCAATGGGCTGTGGGCACAAGCAGCAGAAAGTGGGGCTCAACTCTGGGGAGATTGGTTCCTCGGGACCATGGAATATAAGTTCTACGAAGGCACGGATTTGTGCCTGTTTGATCGCTGCTATACCTCCCCCCACCTCCACCCCGCACCTGTCCCCAGAAGAGTATCTGGCACAAAATCACATGCAATAAATATTTAGTGAATGAATGAATGAATGAACTCTAGCCTCTGAGAGGGCTGGTCAACAACCAACCAGAGATGAAATTAGGCAAGAGTACAAAGCAGTACGAAGCAGGGAGCAAGTGCCCGGAACTGGCAAGGTACAGCTTGGTTATAGGAAAAAGTCAAAGGTCCGGGATTCAACCTCAGGGCTTCTTCCCCAACCCACTTGGGAGAATCTTGTAAACTCAGCCTAAACCCATCATAACATTGCATTTCTCAGCCACAATAATTAATTCAGAGAAAAACACATAAAGAGCTGCTGTATTCTTTATAAACAACTATATATAATTTCACTGTATGGATGTATCATAATTAATATCACTGGTACCCTAATGATGGGCTTTTACGTGATTTCACATCTTTTGCTTTTACAAACAATGCTGCCAGGAAGAACTGTGTATAAATGTATAAATTCTCACATGTGTCACATCTGAAATACAGATTTCTAGAAGTAAGATCCCTGAGTCAAAAGGTGTATGGATTTATACTTTTCATAGATATTGTCAAATCGCCCACCAGTGAGGCTGTACCAACGGAAACGCGCTCCTGAAGTGTGTGAAAAGATCTGCTTACCGTATTCCTTGATAGTCTGACAGGTGAAAAATGAAATACCAGTGCAGTGTCAGCTCACCCTGTGCTTTCTTTTTTTAATTTAAATTCAATTAGCCAACATATAGTACATCATTAGTTTCAGACGTAGAGTTCAGTAATTCATCAGTTGCGTGTTAACACCCAGCGCTCATCACATCACGTGCCCTCCTTACTCAAACTGCTCGTAATATGAGTGAGAGTAAGCATGTTTTCATGGATCTAAGAGGGTTTTTTAAAAAATCCTACTATGGGGCGCTGGGGTGGGTCAGTCAGTTTTGGCTTGGTTTTGGCTCAGGTCCTGATCTCAGGGTCATGAGATCGAACCCCATATTGTGCTCAGTGCTCAATGTGGAGTCCGTTTGAGATTCTTTCCCCCTCTGCTCCTTCCCCTGCTCGCACACTCTCTCTCTAAAATAAATAATTAGGGGCACCTGGGTGGCTCAGTCGGTTAAGTGTCTGACTTTGGCTCAGGTCCTGATCTCGGGGTCCAGGGATCGAGCCCTGTCTCAGGCTCCCTGCTCAGTGCAGAGTCTGCTTGTCCCTTCCCCCTTCCCCCTCCACTCGTGAACTCTCTTTCTAATAAATAAAATCTTTAAAAAAAATCCTACTACTGAAAAAAATTATCTAAAGAAGTAAAAATTTGTCTCTAATCCCAGATTCCAAAAACAATTAGTGTTAAAGTGTTATTATGTACTTCCAGACCTTTCCTTAAATTCATATATATTTATATGATTTCATTTAACACATATACATGTGTAATATAGCGGGACTCTGAAACTTGCATTTTCTTTCTTTTTTTATCTTTTGCCAATTATGTTTTTATTTTAGATGCTTTGCATTTTGCTTTAATAGTTTATTTTTACATTTATTTATTTTTATTTTTTTAAGTAGGCTCCGTACCCAATGTGGGGTCTGAACTCACGACCCTGAGATCAAGAGTCACACGCTCTACTGAGCCAGGCAATTGCCCCATTTATTTTAAATTTTTTTCAAGATTTTATTTTTAAGCAATCTCTACACCCAACCCACCACCCTGAGATCAAGAGTTGCTTGCTCCACCAACTGAGCCAGCCAGGCATCTGTGATGCCTTGCATTTTAAAGATTTATTTACTCATTTGACAGAGAGCACGCACATGCTCAGGGAGGGGCAGAGGGAGAGAATTCCCCCAAGCTGACTCTGTTGAACGCAGAGCCCAACTCCAGGCTTGATCTCACAACCGCGAGATCGTGACCTGAGTGGAAACCAAGAATCGGATGCTCAACCAACTGAGCCACCTAGGAGCCCCAAAGATTTATTTATTTTTGAAAGAGAGAGACAGACAGACAGTGAGGGGAAGGGCAGAGGGCAAGGCGACTCTGTGCTGAGTGTGGAGCCCACCCAACTTGAGGCTCAATCTCACGACCTTGAGATCATGACCTGAGCCAAAACCAAGAGTCGGTGGCTTAACTGACTGAGCCATCCAGGCACCTCTGTATTTTATCTTTAATACAGAACTTTTTCAAAGTCTGTCTCTCATTTCTTTATGGCTACTTAGTATGACATTTGGGGTATGCAAAAATCTGCTTATTTCCTCTTAGACATTTTGATTATTTTCAATTTGTTAATCCCAACCATGCTGCAACAAATATTCTTCTGCGCGTATTTTTACTTTTATTTATTTTTAAGATTTTATTTATTTATTTGTCAGAGTGAGAGGGAGAGAGAGACAGAGACAGAGCACAAGCAGGGGGAGCAGCAGGCAGAGGGAGAAGCAGGCTCCCCATGTAGCAATGAGCCCGATGCAGCACTCGATTCCAGGACCCTGGGATCATGACCTGAGCCGAAGGCGGATACTTAACCGACTGAGCCACCCAGGCATCCTCTGCGTGCATTTTTATTTACATGTGCTATTATTTCTTTAGGCTTTATTCCTCAAAGTGGTTTTTGGCTGTTTTGGATGATAAACTGATGGGAGGCTAAGTGGGTTGATCTGGGATGGAAAAGGCTTCCATGTAAGTATTTCACCTGCTGTCTTCAGCACATGGAATAGGTCCACTTTTGAATTTGTTCCTGTTCATATCATAGCTCGGTATTTCCCTGAACAAATGGTACTACAATTCATCAATGGCAAAGGATTTTTGAGTGGCTGCTGAATTCAATGTAAGGAATGAGAGGGTTAGAACAACATAGAAAGATCCCTGCCTTCCAACTCGCAGTGTAATAGAGAAGCAGAATACAGAAAGAGAAATAACAATCCAAATGACACAAAGAGTAATCGACCCCCTCCAGACTGGCTTCTCTGATGTCCTGAAGCATTTACTCTCTAGGATGGAGAGAACATAACCTACGGTTGACTGGCTTTAAGTGTTTACTCCTTGGACTATAAGGAAAGAGTGGCTCCAGATATGTAAGCAAGAGATGATCTAAATTATTCCATTAGGCTGGAAGCCCCAGAGTATCTCCTTTCCTAACACACCTTCATCTGATGAACATTTACCTATCTCTATCCCCTGTCAGATGTTGGAGAGGCAGTGGAACCCCGGCATTCAAGTACTCACTAATTTGTGTTGATTTGGAAGGCACTGGGTGGCAAAAGATAAAATATTCCAATGTTTGGCCTAGAAAAACTCAGGCTGAAAGCTGGTATATTTTGTTTACTCCATATTCTGTGGTTGTTGTTGAACTTAAAGTACTCTATTGAGGTATAGTTTGCATGCAACATCACGCACCCCCATTAAGAGAATGGTTAGGTAAGTTTTGAGAACTGTATTCACTTACATAACCACTACTACAAACAGAGTCTATAAACCATGTCCCTCATCCCCAAAAGTTCCCGCATGCTATTTAACTTAAAAAAAAAACTTTTAAGTTTATTCATTTATTTCAGTAACCTCTATACCCAATGTGGAGCTCGAACTCACGAACTTGAGATCAAGAGTCACACGCTAATCCAACTGAGCCAGCCAGGCACCCCAAAACATTTTATTTTGAAATAATTATAGATTCACAGGAAGTTGCAAAGACAGTGCAGAAGAGTGCCATGTACCCTTCACTCAGTC
This sequence comes from Ailuropoda melanoleuca, assembly GCF_002007445.2. Taxonomy (NCBI): domain Eukaryota; kingdom Metazoa; phylum Chordata; class Mammalia; order Carnivora; family Ursidae; genus Ailuropoda; species Ailuropoda melanoleuca. The sequence continues at coordinate 16,259,215 of NC_048219.1, read as the reverse complement.
TCCTCCAGCGGTTACCTCTTACGTGACTGTGGTGCAGTATCAGGGGCAGGAAACTCACACTTGCACAATGTGATAGTTGATGGGAGTAAATAGCTCCTTGTTGTCTTATTTTACTTTATTTTTAAGATTTATTTATTTATTTATTTATTTACTTACTTACTTACTTATCAGAGAGAGGCAGGGGGAGTGGCAGGCAGAGAGAGAAGCAGGCTGCCTGTGGAGCAGGGAGTCCGATGTGGGGCTCGATCCCAGGACCCTGGGATCATGACCTGAGCCGAAGGCAGACGCTTAACCGACTGAGCCACCCGGGTGTCCCGCTCATTGTCATTTAAGAGAAAAGATGTATTTATTTATTTTAGAGAGAGAAAGGATGCACATGAGTGGTGGGAGGGTCAAGGGAGAGAGAGAGAATCTCAAGCAGTCTCCCTGCTCAGTGTGGAGCCCGATGTGGGGCTCGATGCAGGGCTCAATCTCACGACCCGTGAGATCATGACCTGTGCCAAAACCATGAGTCAGATGCTTACCTGACTGAGGCACCCAGGTGCCCCAACAGCTGTGTCATTCTGTCACTTTCAGGTTCATGTAACCACCACCGCAATCAAGATGCAGAAGTGTTCCGTCATCCCAGAGATCTCCCCAGTGCGGCCCCTTTATAGTCATGTTCCCGCCTACCCCACCATCCCTAACCTCTGGCAACTGGAAACCTCTTTTCCATCCCTACAATTTTGTTTTTTCAGGACCGTTACATGAATGGAATTATACAGTGTGCGACCTTTTGAGATGGCTTTTTTCACTCAGCCCTTGAGATCCATCTAAGTTGTTGCCGTATGGAGTTTGGTCGTTGTCGGGGTGAGCAGTCTTCCATGGTGCATTTAAATTAGCACAAACCTTGGGGCGCCTGGGTGGCATGGCGGTTAAGCGTCTGCCTTCGGCTCAGGGCGTGATCCCGGCATTGTGGGATCGAGCCCCACATCACTCTTCCGCTATGAGCCTGCTTCTTCCTCTCCCACTCCACCTGCCTTGTGTTCCCTCTCTCACTGGCTGTCTCTATCCCTGTCAAATAAATAAATAAAATCTTTAAAAATAAATAAATAAATAAATAAATAAATAAATAAATAAATAAATTAGCACAAACCTGGTGGCTTGTAACAGAAACTTCTCCTCTCCTCTCTGGATGCCCTAAGTCCTAAATCAGCGCGCTCCCTACGAAGATGTGAGAGGAGAATCCTCCCTTGAGAAGCTCTTCCAGCTTCTTTTGGTTTCCCCCATTCCTTGGCTTATGGATCCTTACACCCAGCATCCGTCTCTATCTTAACATGGCCTTCGCCAATATGTCTGTGTCTTCTCTTATATCTCTTTCCAGGACACCTGTCATTGGATTTAGGGCTCACTGAGATGATGCAGGATGATCTTAGCTCAAGACCCTTAACTTAATCCAGGGTTTCTAGCTATACTTAGCAGGAGGAATAGGGAAAAGGACCTCTGTTCCATCTTTCCAGACGTGGAAGCGACTCTACGTCCTTTAAAAACATAGAGGCCCGCATTTAAAAATCATACATTTCTCATAAAAATGTAGACTTCTGGTTTCTCATGAACCATTGGAAGAGAAGTCATCCTGGTCTGCGCTTCTGCTTGATAGCAGCTGGCTGGAGCTGGATGCCCACTGCCACCACGGACGGCTCTGGCGAGCTTGCCGTCGGTCCTGCCCTCTCCAGTGAATGCATTTATACTCACAGCAGGGTTGTATCGCTAGTTCTCACATTGCTGTAGGAGTCTGCACTTGCTGCCTCCGTATAAGAACTTGTGTCCCATCTCCAGGAAGTATTGGCCACAACAAAGATGGCATGTGACACCGGAAAAGGAGCCACTGGCAGGATCCTTAAAGGATTCTGCTGTATCATTGTGGGAAGGTTCTCTCCCTCCCAGCACAAAACAAAGCCCTGCTCTAGCACAGGCTGCTCTAAGCAGTGACGGTAAAAAAAAGAAAAAAAATTCTCCTCTCAGGCCCCTGGGCGGCTCAGTCGTTAAGCATCTGCCTTCAGCTCAGGTCACGATCCCAGCGTCCTGGGATCAAGCCCCGCATCGGGCTCCCTGCTCCGCTGAGAAGCCTGCTTCTTCCTCTCCCACTCCCCCTGCTTGTGTTCCCTCTCTCGCTGGCTGTCTCTCTGTCAAATAAATAATAATAATAAAATAATAATTTAAAAAAATTCTCCTCTCTCCTCTCAGAAAACAGCTAGCTCATTCCTCCTTGAGAACCCCTAATCATGACATGACCCAGAGTTACGCTCCCAGCCCACTCCTGTGGAAGCACGACAGAGTGAGCCAGTTGGCCCAGAGAAACACAGAAGTCAGCAGAAGCCTCGGATTCTTGGTGGCTGCAAAGTGAAGCCCCGAGGGGAGGCAGTTTTTGTGTTCTAAAGCAGCAAAGAACGTTGTGTTGGAAGCTTCGGCCAGACTGATGACCCCAGCCATGTGGGAGTGTTAGTCGAACCAAGGAAAGGCTATAAATATGGTCCATTTCTCATCACAGATTCAAACCAGTGGTTCTCTTAGCCTCGTCTGCTGTCACTTCAGTGCCCAAAGTTAGCAGCACAGCTGGGGTGGCAGAGTCACGCTCAAGGGAGATGTTCTCAAATTGTTGAGTTCACTGACTCTGCTCGGAGACATGAGGCCTCATGAGCTGCCCAGTCTCTTCACTCCAGTGCATTCTGGCTCCTTCCTGAAAGGGAAATATCAGGAGGAAGCCACTGATCTTCTGTTCCTGAATCCTCACCCCTCCTTATCCCCAGAGCATCACCTCTGGCCTTCTGTGTGCAGGACCAGCCTCCACTGCGTCTGGCCAGAGCTGAGAAATGCGGAGCAACCTCTCTGCTCTGCTGGGATAAAGCAAAGCCCAACCATTGACAGAGGACGGGAGCTTCCTGAGTGACCCGGGATTCCCTTATGTGCTCTGTCTTTGGGAGATCAGACACAAAACAATCTGGGCGGTCAGCAAGGCGCTGGCCGGCTCAATACATCTTGAGGGAGTGTTTGGCTGGGACGTCATCATTCTCCTTGGCCAGAGCCATGTGCCTGGCCCTCTGTGCCATAAGGAAACAGAAGCACTAGTGCCAACCAGGGGGAAACTCCCCTCGAAGAAACCCTTCGAAAGGCTGGCCGTGTGTAACAGAACAGTGATAATACTGAGCAAGAGGAGGAGAACTGTCCAGCGTTGCTGCGGTCTCCAGCCAGGGCTGGCAGATAAGTGCCTCTAAATGACATGCAGATTAATAATAAGTCACTGTGGCCTGGGTCATTTCTGCTCTGATCTCTATGGTCTGCAAATGACAGGTGCCACTGTCACTTTGAATGGTCACTGAAATCAGAGTGAGTCCTCCAGGTGCCAAGGCTGGATAGTCGGGCAGGAGAGAGGACACCATTTTGACTGACTCCAGGCAGGGACCTGAGGGTTGCCCTCTTAGGAGGCCAGGGACTTTACCTCCAGGCGTGCCTCCCTTCCAACCCCTCCCCTGCTTTCTTACCACCACTACTCTAGGCCAAATTTGTGCCCTTGCATTAGTCTCCACTACTCTCCCTGCTTCCCCCAAGCCAGAGATAGTGGGCCAACATGTGCCTCCGAAAAACACAGATCGAGCCTTCCTTGCCCTCTCTACCTGTCCCTCAGAGGCTGCTTGGCCAATCTTCCAAAACTCTGATCACATCACTCCTTTGCTCCTAAACCTATGGGGGCTCCCCAGTGCTGTCAGTAAACTCTTGCACTTACATTCATGGCTCATCTTGATGTAGGAAAGACTTTAGGGTTCGAAGCCACGGCCAAGAAAGAATTCTTGAGACATCTTTGGTGCAAAAAGGTGATTTTGTGAAAGCAGGGGGACAGGACTTGTGGGCAGAAAAAGCTGCACTGGGGTCATGAAAGTGGCCCAAGTTGGGAGAGGTTAGGGATAGCTTAAGTCTCTAAGGAATTGGGAAGCAAGGTTTCCAGGACCTCGAGGGGCCTAGCTATTGTTGGGAAAAGGGTCATTTATTACTGTGTAATAAGACCTGAGTCATGAGACCCTTCAGATGTCTATCGGGGGTCATATGCTTGGGGAATGATTGCCAACATGTATCTTTGGGGGGGGAAAGATAAAGGAAATTTCCAAAAGAATTTGTATATGTTACAGTAGACTTACAGGATCCTGGGGGTCGGGCTAAGATTGCCTTTTGCTCTTAGCAAAGTATTAACATCGAGGCAGCTGAGTCCCTAGAGGAATGTCACCATGCCAGTTTCAAGGAGTTGTCAATGGGCTGTAGGTAGTAAGGAAATTTCATCATTTTTCTTCTGCCTTTCTTCCCCACATCAATCTCACCTATTCAGTCAGGTGTCTCTCTTTGCTCCCCGTTGGCTACTCCACATTTGGGCCGCGTGGTTCAACATTCTTTGGTTGCACCAGAATGCTACACATTAGCCATTTCACAAGGAGGACCTCTGCTTCAGGAGGAACTGAGGGACCCACTAATAATCCCTTCTACCACACCTTTGCCCATGTGACTCGACCTGAACCGCCTTGCCCACAAGTTTGCCGGCGGAAGCCCTGTTGCACCTTTCAAGATCTCGATGCAGCCTGCACTAAATTCGCCGGAAGTTCACAGATCAGTGAAATGCAGTGCTGGAAGAAAGCTTCATTTCAGGAAACAGTGATTCAGATAGGCTTAAGTGATTTACTCAGATGACAGAGCTCAGTAGAGTATAATCCAGAAACAAGCTCCTCTTCAGTCTTTAAATTTTGCCTCCAGTTGTATTTATCTTATTGTGCGTTGACTTATGGTTAAATTGTACGTCCCTCAGAGGAATTTACTTTTTATTTCCATTGATAAATCATAATACTTTGACCAGAGAATACAGAGAAATGGATGTAGATTCACTATCTTTCAAGAGTGTGAGCTTTGGAGTTCAATAAACCAGGATTTTTTTTTTAATAGAGCTACAGTTTACACATAAAATGCAGAATTTTGTATAAATGGAATCATACAATGTACACTGTATCTGGCTGCTTCCACTCAACATAAAGACTACGATTTATCCAAGTGCTTTCATGTTCCTGCAGTTTATTCACTGTTATTGCTGGGAAGTGTTTCATTATATGGGTATACCACAATTTGTTTATCATATTGACGATCACTTGGGTTTTTTGCTATTATGGATAAAGCTGCTATGAACATTCAATACAACTTCGATTAAACAAGCATTTTCACTTGTCTTGAGAAAACATCTCAGAGTGAAACTTCTTGGTCATGTGGCCAATGTATATTTAACTTTAAGAAACTGAAAAATAGGGGGGCACGTGGCTCAGTCAGTGACCATCTGACTCTTGATTTCAGCTCAGGTCATGATCTCATGGGTTGTGAGATCGAGCCCCATGTTGGACTCCACACTCAGGATGGGGTCTGCTTGAAGATTCTCTCCCTCTGCCCCTCCCCCCATGCCTGCACGTGCTCTATGTAAAATAAAAAGAAACTGCAAAATAATTTCCCAAAGTGGCAACACCATTTTATACTCCCATAGCAATGTAAGAGAGTTCCGGATGTTCCACATTCTCACTAACATTTGGTACTCTTAGTTTTGAAAAATTTTTGGCCATTCTTGGGGTACCTGGGTGGCTCAGTCAGTTAAGTGTCTGCCTTCAGCTCAGGTCATGATCTTGGGGTCCTAGGATCAAGACCATTGGGCTCCCTGCTCAGTGGGGAGTCTGCTTCTCCCTCTCCCACATCATAATAAATAAATAAATAAATAAATAATAAAAAATAAATAATAAAAAATTTTGGCCATTCTTGTTGGTGTGAAGAGATATCTCATTATGTATTAAATTTGCATTTTCCTGATTACTAACAATATCAAGCACTTTATTTTTTTAGCATCTTTTTACATGCTCATCGACCATGTGTGTATCTTCTTTTGTGGGAATGTGTATTCAAGTCTTTTGCCATTAAAAAAACAAACTGGGTTGTCAGCCTTTTTACTATAGATTTGCAGAAATCCAAGCTATATATGCATGTGTATGTACACACACACACACACACCCATACATATTTTGGATATAAGACCTTCATCGTATACATGTATTTTGAAGATTTCTCCCAATCTTGGCTTGCCTATTCATTTTTTAAAAATCTTTAAAGATTTTATTTATTCGACAGAGAGATGAAGGGCACAAGCAGGGAGAGTGGCAGGCAGAGGGAGAAGCAGGCTCCCGGCTGAGCAGGGAGCCCGACGTAGGACTCAGTCCCAGGACCCCAGGATCATGACCCAAGCCGAAGGCAGATGTTTAACCAGCTGAGCCACCCAGGTGCCCCGGCATGCCTGTTCATTTTTAATACTGTCTTCTGATGAATAGAAGTTTTAATCTAATGAAATCTAATTTATCAATTTTTCTTAATGGTTAGTGGCCTCTGTGTTCTTGGTAAGACACCTTTGCCGACCTAAAATCATATATACATACTCTTACATTTTTTTTCTGGAACTACTGGTAAATTCACTGATTCTTCTGTCATTTGGATGCTAAGCCCATGCAATGAGTTCTGCCTTTCAGCTCAATAATTTCAGATTGGTTCCCATGTTTTTCTACTTGCTGAGATTTTTATTTTATTTCAAGAGTTTGTAATTGCTTGCTGAAGTATTTTTATGATGACTGCTTTAAAATCTTTGTCAGATATTCCAACATCTGAATTATCCTTGTGTTGGCATCTGTTAATTGTTTCCTCATTCAGATTCCTAGTTCTTGGCATGATGAGTGATTTTCTATTAAAACCTGGACATTTTGTGTATTAGGGTATGAGACTCTGGATCCTACTTAAATCTATTTTAGCTGGTAGTCACGCTTTTTAGTTTAGTGCCCAGGTCCTGGCTTACTTTTGAGAGCTGTCATTCCAAAGACAATTTAGTTTTCAGAGTGCTTGCAGTGCTATTCTGGTCTGCTTCCTTTGTGTGCTACCAGAAACCAATCTGAAAACCTGCATGGTATTCCACACTGTAATTCAGTTCCCAAATTTTGCCATACAAATTATATTCATTTTGACCTGTGGGTCACTCTGGGGTCTGCTTAGGACTTCACATATAAGTTTGTTCTTTTCTTTAAGATTTTATTTATTTATTTGAGAGAGAGAGAGCATGCACAAGCAGGGGGAGTGGCAGAGGGAGAGGGAGAAGCAGGCTCCCGGCTGAGCAGAGAGCCCGACATAGGACTCAATCCCAGGACCCCAGGATCATGACCTGAGCTGAAGGCAGACGCCTAACTGGCCGAGTCACCCAGGTCCTCCTCACATACAGGTTTTAAAGAACCTCTTTCCTCAGTTTCCTCATCTCCCAAATCCTCCTCTGCATGGACGAGGGTCACCTCACTACTGTTGGATAGATGGTGTGGGCAGGTGTCAAAGTCCAAGGCATCCTGCTTCCCCAAAGTGAGCAAGTGAGGAGACTGAGGGAGGGAGAGAGCGAGCGAGCCAGCAAGGTGGATAACAGTCCTATGCATCCTCTCACTTTTAACATATTCTATAAGTCAGGCTTATACACCACAAAAGGGGGTTACACAGGACATTACATTACACAGGGGATGGGGATCACTGGGAGTCATTTTAGAAGCAGCCTACCACAGGTGTCTTTAATTTTTCTCATCACTTTGTAGTTTTCAGAGACATTAAGAGAAGCGGGAAAGCCACCTTTTACATTTACTCACATATTTACCATTTCTTAAGTATTAATCTGGTTGGGTTTAAGTATACCACTTTGCTACTTGTTTCCTATCTATTTCACCTGTTTTTTTGCCCCTGTTCCTTTTTTCTTGCCTTCTTTCAGGTTAACCCTGTACATGCAGTGAAATACGCAGCTCTTAAGTGTACAGTTTCATGAGTTCTGATGATTGTGTACGTCCATGTAATCACCGCTACAGTCAAGATAAAGAACCTTTCCATACTCTCAGAACGCTCATGTCCTCTCCCATCCAATCCCCATCCAGTTGTCCCTCATTGGCGATTACTGCTTTGTTTGCTATTACCAGAGATTACTTTGTACGGTCATGAAAGCCCTATGAATGGAATCATATAGTATATACAGTCTCTTGTGTCTGACTTCTTTCATGTAACCTGCTTTTGAGATTCCTTCTGCAATCTTTCTTTGTAGTAAAACTCTTTGATTGATCTTCAATGTCACTGAACCTTTCTCTTAGTGTCTCTGATTTGTTCTTAAGCCCATCTAGTGAATTTTTCATTTTAAGATTTTTAAAATTTATCCATTGAGAGAGAGGAGGGAAGAGGCAGCATGAGAGGGAGACATCTCAAGAAGACTTCATGCTGAGCAAAGAGTCCAACATGGAGCTCAATCTCATGATCCTGAGATCATGACCTGAGCTGAAGTCGAGTCGGTTGCTCAAATGACTGAGTCACTTGGCGCCCCTACTGAATTTTTCATTTTAGATATGGTAGTTTTCAGTTCTAGAATTTCATTTGCTCTCTTCCATGTCTTCATTTCTCTTCTAAGATTCCCTACCTCTTCATGAACATATATTTTTAAAAAGACTTATTTATTTGAGAGAGACAGTGAGAGAAAGAGCAAGGGGGGAGGGGCTGAGGGATATGAAGAGAGAGAATCGCAAGCAGACTCCCTGCTGAGCATGGAGCCCAACACAGGGCTCAATCTCATGACCCTAAGATCATGATCTGAGCCAAAATCAAGAGTCAGCCACTTAACCAACTGAGCCACCCAGGTACCCCATGAACATTTTAATAGATGCTTTTAACTCCTTGTCTGCTAATTGAACTTCTGAATCATCCTAGAGTCTGTTTCTGTTGACTGCTTTTTCCCTTTACTATGGGTTACATTTCCTGTTTATAGTATACATGTCTACTATATATTAAATATTGTGAATGATAAAAGTAGTAGAGACTCTGGCTTCTGTTATTATCTTCTCAAGAGTGTTGATTTTATTCTGTCAGATATCCATATTACTGGCTGATCTCTTTGGACTTGTGGAAATTAATTTTATCCAATGTCAAAAATTGTCAAAAATCAATTGACAATGGATATATGGGTTTATTTCCAGACTCTCAATTCTGTTCCATTGATTTATATATGTCTACAGTTATGCCAGTATCACACTATCTTGATTATTGCTTTGTAGTAATTTTGAAATTAGGAAGTGAGAGCCCTCCTCTTTGTCCTTCAATTTCAAGACTGCTCTGGCTATTCTGGGTCCCTTATAATTCCATATGAATTTTAAGATCCAGTTTATTTCTACAAAAAAGCTAGCTGGGATTCTGAAAGGGATTATGTTAAATCTGTAGATCAATTTAGGAAGTAATGCCATCATCCTCACAATAGCATCTTCTGATCATGAACATGATGTCTTTCCATTTTACAGATTTTCTTTAATTTCTTTCACCAGTGTTTTGAAGTTTTAAGAGTTAAGTTTTACACTTTTGCTAAATTTATTCCTAAGTGTTTAATTCTTTTCAATGCTATTGTAAGTGGAATTGTTCTCTTAATTGCATTTTCAGATTGTTTTCCAATGTCACATGCTATATTCTCTCCTGTCCTTTTGAGACTCCAAATATACAAAGACTGCTTCATATTACTCCATGGGTAACTGATACTCTATTTTTTCTAATCTTTTTTTTCTCTCTGCTTTAGTTCTTACTGATCTGTTTTCATATCCACTGATTCTTTTATAGCATTCAATCTGTTAAGTCCATTCAATGCATTTCAGATACTGATCTTTCAGTTCTAGAATTTTCATTTGTTTATAATAATAAAATTTATAATAGTTCTGTTGACTTTTTCTCGATTATGGGCCACGTTTTTTTAAAGATTTTATTTATTTATTTGAGAGAGATAGAAAGTGAGCATATGAGGAGGGGGAAGTGGAAGGGGGAGGGGCAGAGGGAGAGGGAGGAGCAGACTCCCCACTGAGCAGGGAGCCCAATGCTGGGCTCGATCCCAGGACCCTGAGATCATGACCTGAGCCTAAGGCAGACACTTAACCAACTGAGCCACCCAGGTGCCCCTGGGTCACATTTTCTCACTTCTTTGCATGTTTTACAATTTGATAGTGCATATCAGATACTGTATATAAAAGAATAGTTTCTTATTGAAGAAAAAATAAAAAAGAAATAAACAGAATAAATAAATAATATTTGCTTTGTAGAAACCCTTTTCTCTAACCAGCAGAAGGACTCATCATTCAGACTGGTCTTAGGGTAGGGTTAGCGCTGAGTTGCGGCTTTAATTAAGTTGATTTCACCTGTGATTAACAAAACTCCCAACCTTCCTAGATGTTGTCCTTTTGATCTTGTCAGAATTTGAGCTGGGAAGAATTTGAGTTGGTTGCACTTCTAGATATTTTTTTTTCTTTAAAGATTTTATTTATTTATTTGACAGAGAGACAGCCAGTGAGAGAGGGAACACAAGCAGGAGGAGTGGGAGAGGGAGAAGCAGGCTCCTAGCAGAGGAGCATGACGTACGCCCTGAGCTGAAGGCAGACGCTTAATGACTGCGATACCCAGGCACCCCACTTCTAGGTATTCTTGGTTCACCTTTGGAGTCAACTCTGACAGGGTCCCAGAATGTAATCACCCCAAGAATGTGCACAGCTACATTATTTATATGGAGGGGAAGGCAGCAGGAGTGAAGGCAGAACTGTTGAAGCAGGCACTTTGCTGCGTTTGAGGTTCCTCCAGATTCCAAGGTGTTTTCCCCTTCCAAAGGGTCACCTTAGACCCAGCGATTTTCCCTTAGCCCTGCAATATCTCCCTATGGCAGTCCTACCCATATCCACACCAGGAGCCCACCACCCGCCCCCCAGAATGGAAGCTGACCAGTTCTGTTACATATATATTTTTCTGGAGTTCAGTTCAAGGCTTCCTTACATATACCACTTTTTACTGGCACCATGGAAAACTCTGAATTATTTTGTCTAGGCTTTTCTTATCACATTAGCAAAAGGTCATCTAGAAGTGGAAGCCTAGATTTAGATTCAAATTCTACTTCTAGGGGCGCCTGGGTGGCTCAGTCGTTAACTGTCTGCCTTCAGCTCAGGGCATGATCCTGGCGTTCTGGGATCAAGCCCCACATCAGGCTCCTCCCCTGAGAGCCTGCTTCTTCCTCTCCCACTCCCCCTGCTTGTTGTGTCCCCTCTCTCGCTGGCTGTCTCTATCTCTGTCGAATAAATAAATAAAATCTTTAAAAAAAAAAAAAAAAGTATGATCCAAGAGAAAATAGATGAATAGGATAGAGCAATCCTTTATTTTTAGACACTTTCACAAAGAGGTTTTCAGTAAATGAACTTTCCAGCGGAGAAGAGAGAACATGAAAATCAGCTTCCGGCCATCAGCAGCAGCTCTGCTCAGGGCCTAGGATCCTCCTTGCCCAAGTGGTGAGGTGGAGGTGTGTACTTCCCTTCCTTTATTAGTTTATCCCGCTGCCTCCTGATGTCACTCAGACGTTTCATCTGTCAAAGGAAAAAAGTATTTAAACTAAGGGGAAGTATGTACCATAAACTTGAGGGCTAGAGAAACAGAATGAAAACTGGCTTTATTTTTAAACTATGGAAGCTTTTCATCCTAGAGGTCCTCTGAGACGAAATCCTTCTTTAAAGAAGTAACTTGAAATCACTTCCCAAGCCTTTAACGAATTTCTGGTATGCATAAGATCTCCTTTAAAAATAGTAACTAAAATGTTCCTGTTATATACAGGAATACAGGTATTTACAAAAACAGTAACAAAACATAGATCAAAAACCTTTAAGAGGCATACTTGTGCATACTTAAATCTTTACAATATTAAAAGATGAGATAGTCTCACAGCTGATACAGTCCTGACCTCTCTGTGAAATTGGCACTGCTGCTGGTGACTGTTCACTGGGTATGAAGGAAGCAGAAATAGCCAATATGAGGTTTCTCTTCACCACACCAAAATAAAGACCTGGTATGTGCTCAGCTACTGTCACTACTGAGCCCTGAGTTCTGCCTCTTCCTCTCAGGTAGGACACTGGTGCTTCCCAACCACAGAAAGCCATGCTATACAAGGTTATAGGAAAGCTGTAATTCACACGGATTTTGTGACACACAAAATACATGCCCTAATCCTGACTGTGTTATTCCTCTGCCCAAAACCCAATGGCTTCCCATCTTACTGAGAAAAAAAGCTGAATCCTTCCTTATGACTTACTCTGACTATATGTCTTAATATTTTCCCTCATTCTGTCCGCTCCAGCTCAGGGACCTTTGCACTTGCTCTTTCCTATAACCAGAACATTCTTCTCTCACATTCACATGGCTCACTTTAAGTCTCTGCTCAAATGTCTTCTAGTGCTGAGCTCTTCTCTGACAACTCTTTAAGAGACAGAGAGAAAAAAAAGAGCATCCACTCAGCTCCCACACGCAGCGCTTTCTATCTTTATCTTCCCTGCTGCAATTACCAACACCTAACACACTTTAACTTGTTTGTTAATTTGACACCCCCTTACCCAAATATAAGCTCCGTTAGGGTAGGACTTCTTGCTGTTTTCTTACTGTATATTCCTAGCACCTACAATAGCTCCTGACATAATAGGTGCTTCAATTAATATTTCTTTTTTTGGTGAGTAAGTTTTCACAAAGGCACGAAGAGTTAGTATATTTAGTAAAAGATCCCATTAACCTTAAAGAATCAGTCAGGATATAACTTCAGTGGAAAAACCTCTAGGTGTCCTAAATAATGATAGAAACATTAGCCATTTTTAAAAGATTGCATTTTTTAAAATTCCAGTATTGTTAATATAAAAGACTGCACTCTTAAACATTTCTCTATTAAAGAATCTCATCCCAACAATTAAAAACTACACATAAAGAATCTCCCAACAGAGGACTAGTCATGACTGAGCTAATATGACACCTAACGCCGCATCTGTCTCTGAAGTCTAACAGCTCCTAGCGTCGCAGATAGAAGCGCAGGCTCTGCAGCCGCACTGCCAGGTTCAAATCCCAGTTCCGCCGCTTTCTGGCAATATGACCTTAGGCAATGGCCTTGATTTTTTTTGTCTTGCCCCAAGTTTTTAATTGTATATCGGAAAAATACTAGTAAAGCATCTCCCAGGATTATTGTGTGAAATAAATCCACTATTACAAGCTAAGAACTTAGAACACTGCTTGATTCTAATTCCCTGATTCACTAGCTTCTTCACCTAGGGCTAAGTATCTAGTTATTCAGGGTGACCTCTAAAACAGTAACAGACCTATTTACAAATTCACAGGATGAGGAAGTGACCTGAGAGCAACTCTTGGATATCTCCAGATAAGGAAACAGAGACCAAAAAGGGAAGTGACTTGCCCAAAGTCACAAAACCGGTGGTGGCAGAACCAGCATTAAAACCCAGCTCTCTGCGAGTCACCAGGCTGGCTTAGTCAATGGAGCGTGTGGCTCTTGATTTCCAAGTTGTGGGTTTGAGCCCCATGTTGGGTAGGGATTATTTAAAAATAAAATCTTAAGAGAACAAAACAAACAAACAAATCAACAACAAAACCAGCCCTCTTAACTCCCAATCCAGTGTTCTTTCCGCTGCATGAAGAGTAGTCTTAATCTGAGTAATGAGTAAGTGGGGCCCACAAGAAGAGAAGTTAAGACACATTGTGAACTAAATAGCTGGTAGGTGGCTAACCATGACCCACTCACTGTCCCTCAGTAATACTACAATATTACTCACTTAATGATCAATATTCCTGCAGAGATCAATACAAAATTACTACCTGAAACCCGATAATTCCTTCCAAGTTTGGCTTCACTTTACCCAAATGCCAATAGCAAATGTTAAAAGATAAGAAATTTACAAATTTTGATACAAATAACTGATATATATTTAACTAAAAATTTAAATTGCTTTCCTGAACTCCAAGGAGTTGGGAGTAATAAAAACATTTCTATTTGTTATATATGGAGCAGAGAAACAGGCAAAATAACAGCCAACACCCAAAGATTTCTTCTCTAAGGGAGAATACAGTCCACATGTTACGTAACTCATTCAACTCTCGAGGAGGCAGACATCATGCTGTTAACATCCTTCTTCCCCTGCCTCATTGGTCAGGCTCACCTAAGATAATTTCCTTAACACCTCCATTTTCCCCAGAGTAGAAATTAATCCAGAGACTGTTACACCAGGCTCAGTGTAACAGATCTGCAGTGTTTTCACGACCTCTCCAATGAGGGTTCGACGAATCTGGAACATTTTCACCCAGAGATATTCAAGGACAAACATCCAAAGCTGGTTGGTAACTTCTGCTTTATAGCCTACTGCAAAAATGGGAATACACACACATGCGATTTCTAATCTGGTGGCTACAGCAGGGTACAACACTAAGGAAAATATGTCAGAAGATAAGGAAGAACACTGAGGAACAACAGACCCTTCTCAGAGCTGAAGGGATTTAACTTCCTTGACATGCAACCTATGTAGAGAAAGTGTTTCACCACAAAAGTTTTGCCCATTCACTTTGGGCGAGCCATTGCCAGTGACCAGTTAAAAACACTTAAAAGCAGACCCAAAGACACAAGGAAATAATTCAGCTCCCGTCTCCATCACTCCTCACCGTTTTCTGCCGAAGCAGACATTCTACGAAATCATCAAATTCTATCTTGCACTCTTTCTCTGCACGGGTACCACCAATTCCATGTGCACATTCTATCCATTCTTTTTCAAAAGCATGGCATCGACCTGGAATCTTGTGAGGCTGCTCGGCAGTTTGGATTGTCATCCAATGATCTAAGTTAAGGCCCAGCCTTTTCTGCACATCAAAGAAAGGCATGGCTGAAATGGAAGATAAAAAAAGAAATAATGCCATAAAAGTGCAATCAAATGAGAAATTTCTAAGAAAAACGAGACATTTATAAGCATCCCTCTAGAAAGTTATTTTATGCTATTCTCCCAATATAGTCTCATTAAATTTTTTCATTTGACAGGTTCCTCCAGTTTATGGTAGATTAGCAATACCTGTGTTTTCACAAAACCCAAGGGGGAAAAAACCACCAGAACTAAAAAACAATGCATAAAAGTCATCTCTGTATTGATAAGGTCATTTTTTATAAGGTCGTTTTAATCAAAAGTCAGTGTTTATGCCTTGACTCAATCCCAATTCTTTGTGAGAGATCTGAAGAAATAACTGAAAAGAACAAAAAAGCACAAGCACAAAAACATTTCTTTACATTTTTCTATTCATATCAACTCAGATGACACTTCTCCTGTGAATCCATCCTGAACCTGGTTTTCCTCCTCTATGTTCTCGCAGCATCTCAACTTCCCATACGAGTACTTTGCATGCCCCTGTAATGGACTGTTAACTTGAATGTCTCCCTTACTGAACAATGAGTGCTGTGAGGGCAGGGACCCGGCAGGATCTCAGTAATTGTTAGGGGGGATAAAAAGAATTTCAAACAACTTAAGTGTGCAACAATAAGGAAATGGATAATTTAATCCGGTACCTGCCTAGTAGAATATGATAGATAATATACATGGTACTTATATTTTAATGTTAAATTTAAAAACAAGGGTCTACAATGTCAAAGAAAAATTGCAGAAGAAGACTGGAAGGAAGCACAAAAAATGTCAAAGTCATATATGAGTGGTAGATTTACAGGTGAACTTAATTTTTATATTTTCTACCCATTCTTTCGTTTACTGAGTAATAACGTTCCAGGCACTGGAATGGGGGGAAAGCAGCAGTTGCAACGAAAGCACTAGAATGGAGACACACAAGGAACCGGGAACCCAACGCAAAGGGGGTATAGCTCGAAGGAGTAAGCACCAACACTCCCCAGGAGATCTGAAAATGCCTTTAAGAAGGGTTGAGTTTGCCAAGTGAAGGTCACTGGGCAGAGTATTCCAGTAAAGCACAGCACGAATCACAGCCGGAGGTACTGGGTATGTCTGCGGGACACTGAGCACCCAGACCCGGCTGGAGCGCAGAGTGCATGTCGGGATGAAGAACGAAAGGAGCTGGAGGCTGGCGGGGCCGCAATCACTCAGCGCCTTGAAAGCCAGTATAAGGTAGGTGGACCTCAGGTTAAGAAACAGAATGCCAAAGAATTAGTCCAGCAGAAAGCCAAATTAACCTGGACACAGCCGAGAGAGGCGCGATCAGTGACATTGACTGTGGGCGCAGGGGCCTGGGAACGCAGAAAACATGCCCAGAGTTCGGGCCTGGAAGAACGGACACCCAGGAAAGCAAGGGAAAATTCGTTAAAGAAATCCGGGAAGGAACTACCCGCGGACAAACGCAGCCCCTACCGTCGCGCCGCGATGCCCTTGTCTCCCCGCTGGCCGCCGCTTCTGGAAGATCTGCGAGCGACGCAGAGGCCTGCCGGAAAGGACGCCCGCAGTGCGACGCTTGCAGCGCGACGGCGAGACCCGACCTTCCCTCTGCTTGTCGCACCCGGAAACCATAGAAACCAAGCCCCTCGGTCTGCGCTTGCGCAGTCGTCGACATCAGCCTCTGAGGGTACGGACTTGTAAATAAACTGAGTTCTAGATGACTCCCTTAGATCCGGGCCCTAAGTGAATTTCTGCCGCCTGCTCGCGTTGTGCCCAGCACTCTTACGACAGCTCGGATTGGTGAGGGGCTTGATCCGGGCGATAAGAGAGAAAAAGCAGTGCCTTCCCCACCTCCACCTCTGCCAGTAGTGGTTAAGCTCATGGGCTGTGGACCTTCGCTGGGTGGGTTCCAATTCTGGCGCCGTCACTTCGGTATGACCCTGAGAAAGTGTCTTAATCTCACTATGCCTCAGTTTTGTCATCTTGAGTACCTACAGCTTTGGGGATTAAATGAGTTAAGCGTAAAACACCGAGGCGGTTCCTGGCACGTGGAAAGCCCTGGCTCTCCAAAGCAGTTACAGTTCTTTGATATCTCTGCCTCTAAAACTTGCAGAATTGAGAAAGTCAACAGAGACCATGCCGCTCCTCTGTTTCAGAACATCCAGTGGCTCCCTTGGATTACAGCAGGGCCCCCGAAGTGGCGTGTGTGACATATACTGGGTGTGAAGGAAGAAAATTTACTCAAATACTTATATTTTTTATCTAATCTCTTTTAATTTCTATTTTAAAATATTTTTTAAGTAAACTCTGCACCCAACATAGGACTGGAACTCAAGACCCTGAGATCAATAGTTGCAATGGTCCAGCGACTGAGGCAGCCAGGTGTCCCTTTAATTTCTATTTTTTGGTGTGTTTATGAAGTATGTAACATTACTGCAGTTGTACATATTAGTAACATAAAATATAAATATTTATTTGGGATTTGGGCTGAAAATTTATTCTCCTTTTAAATCATGTGCTCTCAGAAACGTTTAAAGAAGTCTTCCGTCCTTCCCAGCCTCATTGTCCAAAATCCTCTGCCTATTCTTCCCCATCCAAGAACTTGCTGTTCCATTGTATTCTTGGAAAAGTCCTGCCAGCCAGTCTCTGATTTTTCCCCCCTTTCCCCTGGAAGGACACCATTTCCACCCCATCTCCGTTTCTGTGCGTCACATTCTTGCTCTGCTTCAGGACTTTTGCATAAGTTCTTCCCCAGAATGCGTGAACTGCCTCCAAGGCCTAGGATCACCCACTCTGGAGAGAATTCCTAAGGTCCCACAGCTTAATTGGTTTCTTTCAAGCATTCCAATTCTCCCTCTGCTCCCCCCAGCCCATCAGATATATATACCTCCCAACTGGGATCAGAGTTTCAGTTCAGGTAGAATTTCCTGAACACTTATTTCATGTCCAGCAGAGTACTGGAAAATTATGGAACTGGTAATTCGTGGCCAGCCCTTGCCCACAAAATAGTAGAGGTAGCAAGATATTGATTGCCAACTCCCCGCTTCTTCCATTGCTCTTGTTTAAATTGGTGAGATCATCTTCCCAATCATTCAGGCAGGAAACTCTGAAGTTATATTTTGCCTTTTCCTCATCTTTCATCCAATCTTTAATTACTGGCCACGTTCTCTCAAATATTCCTTCAACAGGTTTCTAATTTATTTCTTCCTTCTGCCTCACAGCTCCCTCACTTTAATCTGTTTTTCACTGAATAATGTTTCTAAAATACTAATTTCATTGTATCACTCCTCAGATACTAGGCAGGATAGATTAGTACAAAGATGGGTGACTCAAATGCCTCCAAGGCCCAACAGGGTTCACTATAAGGAAATAAAAGCAAGCACCATAATAAATGGCAGCTGGTATTTGGCCCGAGTTTGATGGAAGGAGTCGTGTGGAATGTGACAAACTGGAGATCTGTCCTGTCTGAAGGCGGCGGCAGCTACTCAGCTCCATCCTATAGCTGTTGAGAATATCAGGGCCCCCAAATTGTCGAATCTCCCAAGTTTTTCAAGAGAAGCCAGAAATCTTTTGTTATTGTTTAAATATGAAAACTACCACTTTTAAAATGCGGGCAACTAGGTTTTTGTGGGTTTTTTTTTTTTTTTCAAGTGTTGGCCAAACAAAACCCACATTGGAAATGTATTTTGACGTGCCAGGTTTCAACCCTTGGATAGAGGGAAACCTGAAGGTAGGCAAAGCAATTTACTCTGATGGCTTTTTACATCCAGCCTTGCTCCCTTCTTACCCACTCTCCCTACTGCTGCCAGTTGCTTTTCTAAAACTCAAAACTGATCATTCAAAAAACACTTCCTAAAAAAAAAAAAACAAACCAAAAAAACCCCCCAAAACCAAAAAACAAAATACTTCCTGAGCTTTTATCTTATGTCACGGCCCTCGTCGCGCTCTTCGGACTAGGACACAGAATACCATAGCAAGTGATAAAACAGAAATATGAACAAAACAAGGGAGAACACAAAGGAGGGGGTTATTCATACTGCTTGGGTTGTGTGTCAGGTGTCAGTGTATTCAAGAAAATGTTCAAATTACTGGGTTTGGCATTCAAAACCCCTCATGATCTGATTTCTTCCCATTTCTAAATCCTCGGATATAATTGCTTAGTCAGCCTCCTCGTGTTCTCGGCCATCTAGAACTGCTCTTCCAAACTCTGTAGGAATAGTTTCTTCTGCCTGGAATGGTCCCACCCACTCGCTGCCACCTTCCTACTGTCTCCCAGGCGAATGCCTAATCCGTCCAGGTCATTTACAGAGCGTTTTCTGGTGAAAGCTTCCCAAATTCCTCAGGAATTTACTAGGAGTCCCGCCAGCCTTGCAGACTTCTACTACAGATGCTGTTCACTGTTGACACGCCGGCCCGCTCCACTGGACGGTGCAGACACCCCCGAGCCCGCATAGTGTGAGAGGATGTCCGTAATCGGTCTTCCTGTACTGCAAATCTTGGAAAACTACAACTCCCAGAACGCCCACGCCAGAACTGAGTCTGCGCCGTTGCTATAGTGAGCACGCACGCCCTCTTGGATTCTTGCGGTTTACGTGACAAGTGCGGTGGTTCTCGACCTTAGCACTGCGCTGCCGCTGCCCCTGCCCCTTTACGCCCTTCGTCTACCTTCCGTTTACCTTGCTCTGCAGATTCTCTGCTTCGGGAAGTGTCATTTTTACAACGACCTCGAAGAACTTTATGCGCAGAAGCAAACCCGAGCTGTCGTGTTCTTCCATTTTGTGTTCGGGGAGCCGAGGCGCGGAGACCGAGTGGAATTCGGCCAGGCGTTCGCCGCGATTTGTGCTAAGCAAGCACAGCCTTGCTCCCAGCTTCAGCGGGTGTGGATGGCCTGATGACCTAATCTAAGCCCCCCATTCCCCACCCCCTTGAAAACTAGCTTCAGCCCTGTGTGAGCACAGGCTGTGGACGGTCGCAGGCCTTCTAAAGTCCATTCCCGGGACTTCTGTCCTTGACCTGAAGGATTCCCTCACGTTTACACACCTTACTCAGTTATAACCCAAGAAAAGCTTTAACACTACCCTTCGGCAGATAGCCCGTCTATATAGTTTAGCACATGGAGAACTTTTCTGGCCTGTATCATACCACCGCTACAGAGTTGAGCAAACAACTGGGTAGCCTGAGGGTTCTAACATATTTGGGGAAGACAGTTTGGAGACTTACCCCCACCCGAGTCCCCGAGCCCCCCGCTATAGGATAGATACAAAAAAGCCAATAAGCAAAATAATCTTAGAGTAATGGCGACCAAGGTCGAGGCGCCTAGCTGGCTCAGTCGGTGGAGCATGTGACTCTTGATGGGGGTCCTGAGTTCCATCCCCATGTTGGATGTGGAGATTACCATAAGAAATCAACTTTAAAAAAATGGGTGCAAACTCCTGGAATATACTGGAAGCCGGAGTGATCATTAAAAGCAGAAAAGAATGTGCCCACGGGAGTGGAGAAGATACCAAGTTGAAGATGCAACAGGACCAGGAGCTAAAGCAGCATAACTGAAGTGGGAACCTGTGTCAGGCTCATGGTGGTAGGGGTAACCTGATGATGGTAAATATTCCATTCCCAGAATTAACTCCCCTTATTCTGACTTCAATTAGGCTTCTCAAGTGGTATGATTATATGAAGAAAACACACTGTTAAGGCCAATGGGGTAGTCTGCTGCACCTGACATACTTCTCATCATAAATTAACACACTGGAGGGGTAGCTGGCTGGTTCAGTAGAGCATGGGATTCTTAATCCCAGGGTCATGAGTTCAGGCCCCTCGTTAGGCACAGAGCCTACTTAAAATTGAAAAAAAAAAATAACACACTGGAGTCTGGTTTTATAGACCAATATAGCTGTATTAGTGAGTCAGCCTTCCTGAGTACAGAGCAGGGTGATTAAACTACCTGGGGGGAACCTGCCAGGGCAGCCGAGTAGCCTTCCCCAGGAAACACCCTGGTCTCTCTGTCCAGATGCACAGAACACTTATCAAAGCAAGTTTTATCCATTTCTGCCCATAGACTGTGAGCTTTTCTAGGGTAAGGACCACATCTCTTTTAACCCTGGCTACAGGGAGACAACCTGTAGAAGGCTTAAAATTATTTTATCTGAGAGTTAAGGGAGAGTTTCAGGTAGTGCACTGACTAGAAAAGGGTAGGAGTAGCCACAGAATTCATTTAGACACTCATCATTTAAGAGGCAAGACTAGAGGGGGGCCTGGCTGGCTCAGTGGACAGAGCATGGACACCTGATCTCTGGATTGAGTTCAAGCCCCACGTTAGGTGTAGAGATTCCTTTAAAATAAAATCTTAAAAAATATTTTTTTAAAAAAAGATTTTATTTTTCAGAGAGTGAGAGCACACACAAGCAGGGGCAGTGGCAGGCAGAGGGAGAAGCAGACTCCCTGCTGAACAAGGAGCCAGACGCGGGACTCTATCCCAGCACCCTGGGATCACGACCTGAGCCGAAGGCAGACGCTTAACTACTAAGCCGTCCAGGCGTCTGTAAATTTTTTAAAAAATCTTACAAAAAAAAAAAAAAAAGAGCCAAGAATTGAGAATAGTTCAAGGTGCTACTACTTGCTCGGTATCGTGGGTCATGTAGACACATAAATGCATTATACAACTGTACAAAGACAAAACGCAGTGCCACAGTGAAGTACTGTATAAGAGTCTGCCTCCTTAAAAGGTCTTCCTCACGGTCCAGTTTAGGCATCTTAGTTACTCTACCATTTTATTTTCTTTAAACACCTTTAAATCTCGGATTTAACTTGTTTTATTAGTTTGCCTGTCTTGCCTCCTAAGAAAGGAAGCATAAGAGCAGGATCCTTTTCTGTCCAGCTCAGTGGTACATTGCTGGTGCCCAGAACAGTACTTGGCAAACAGTAGGTGCTCAATTAATATATATCAAATGAGGGGCGCCTGGGTGGCTCCTTCGGTTAAGCGTCTGCCTTTGGCTCAGGTCATGATCCGGGGCTCCTGGGATTGAGTCCCACACTGGGCTCCCTGCTCAGTGGGGAGTCTCCTTCTCCTTCTGCCTCTTCCGTCTGCTCCTGCTCTTTCTCTCTCAAATAAATAAATCTTTTTCAAAAATTATGTATCAAATGGACAGGTTAACTCTGCCTGTTAGGGAGAGAGCAGGGAGCAAGCAAGGGAGCGGAAGACAACTGCCACTTGAGTAGACGACTGTCAAGTGAGAAGAACTTTAACTCCAGGCAGAGGAACAGGAGCACCATTAAAAATGACAGACTGAGTTGGTGGTGAGGACAGTTTGAGGACAACTTCCAATAACTCATGTAAGAACTGACCAGTGCTTTTAAGATTAGGTAGACTTAAAGAATCTATGCAAAACCACCGCACAGCAGCAGCAGCCGTGGAACTGGGCTACATTAGCTAAGTGAAGGGCAAAGACAGGCCAAACCAAAAGAAAAAGGATCTTTCACAGTGTGTCTATATGAAGAGGGAACATGAGCCCAGAGAGACCCTTCAAGGAGCTTCTTAGGCAGGCAAAGCCAGAGCCATGTTTACTCATCCTTCCCAATCAATGTACAGGCCTTGGTTATCTCTGATGGGACAAAAAAGAGGCTCCTTAACTGGTCAACCTGTTGTCTAGTTTGGTATCTGGCCTTCTGTCTTGTACTTAGCCCTGAATTAGTTTCCCCCAAACTCTCCAAGATTTCCACAGATTAATAGCTCAATGCCTAGTAGTCAAAACCCTTCATTATGTAGCCCTACTACCGAGCTTTAAGCTCTCTTCCCAGGATCTACAAGATTTCCTACTCTGGCTAAACAAGAATGTCCTCACTGCACACTGCTATGATTTTCCACCACGCAGCCTTTACTCATTTCAAGCTCCAATTCCTACTTTTCAAAAAAGTTTTTATTTGAAAGAGAGCACGCTCAAGGGAGCGTGAGTGGGGGAGGGGCAGAGGGAGAGACAAATTCCCTGCTAAGCAGGGAGCCTGACTCCGGGCTCAATCCTAGGACCCTGGAATCAGGACCTGAGCCAAAGGCAGATGGACACTTAACCGACTGAGCCACCCAGGTGTCCCACCAGTTGCTACTGTTGCCTGAGTCTTATTCATCCTTTGAAACCTTGCTCCAACTCTGCCTCCCCAAATGAAAACTTCCTGGTCACCACTGCTACTAAGAACCATCTCTTCTTTTCCTTAGGCCATTATCTGTACCATTCACTCAACACTCAGCACCTTTTACCTAACCTGCTTAGTTCCTCGCTAGACTGAGACTCCTTCTCAGGGGTCAAGATCCAAATGCCTAAGTATGTGTATGTATGTTAATTCCAAGTCAGGTACTGAGGATGTAAGATGGACTAGGGCTACTTACAAACCTTGGCAGGCTAGGGGTGCCTGGGTGCCTGAGTTAGTTAAGCCTCTGACCCTTTATTTCAGCCCAGGTCATGATCTCAGTGTCCTAAGATCCAGCCCTGTGTCATGCTCCAGCTCAGCAGGGAGTCTTCTAGAGCTTCTGTCACCCCCCCCCCGAAATAATAAATAAATGTTTTTAAAAAAACTTGTCAGGCTTTAAAAGCTCAAAATATCTATCCTCCACAAATAAAGAACTCAGAAGGCACCAGTAATGCTTGCCAAATGATTGGAAAAACACTCGAATCCAATATAAACATGTCTTTCCCTACTTATCTCCCACTGACATGAAGGCATGTTGGGTATACCAGGTTAAGCACCTTCACCAAAGCTCTGAGACCAAAAACACATGGGAACTTATACCTCTGGATACAGAGCATGAGGAAGTTTGGATCAGCCTATTGCTAGTCAACGAAAAAGCAGTTGAAATAATAAAAATTATTTTCTTAAAAACATAAAAAGGCTAACTAGGTAATAAGGAATTACTGAGCCACAATCTGAGAACCCGGAAAGCCCAGAACGCAAAGCTGCGCTGTAACGGCATTTGCCAGCCTGGAAGCCCCTGGGGGCCTGCAGCACACTTTGCAGAAGCCTCACGGACTGAAGGGGACAAAAATCAAAACCTATCCCATCCCCCCCCTTCTGGTTACCGTACCCCCCCTTCTTTATCCCTTTCTTCCCCTACCAATCTTCCTAGTTCTTATGTTCCATAGATGAGAGAAACCATATAATTGTCTTTCTCTGCTTGACTTATAGACTGGTGATGGGTAGTGAGGAGGGCACGTATCGCATGGTGCACTGGGTGTTATACGCGACTAATGAATCATCGAACTTTACATCAAAAACCAGGGAGGGGCGCCTGGGTGGCACAGCGGTTAAGCGTCTGCCTTCGGCTCAGGGCGTGATCCCAGCGTTGTGGGATAGCCCCACATCAGGCTCTTCTGCTATGAGCCTGCTTCTTCCTCTCCCACTCCCCCTGCTTGTGTTCCCTCTCTCGCTGCCTGTCTCTATCTCTGTCAAATAAATAAATAAAATCTTTAAAAAAAAAAAAAAAAAAAAAAAAAAAAAACAAAAAAAAAACCAGGGATGTACTGTATGGTGACTAACATAATAAAAATAACATTTAATAAAAAAAAAAAAACCCTAAGGCCAGGTAAAGGTGGGAACCCCCATCACAGGCTCCTGAAGCTGGAATTCTTCAGTATTACGCTATCAAGATAGGGTGAAACACAAGTAAACCAGTCTTCACGCAGACTCGAGACCTGGTTGTGTGCAATCTGGAAGATCTAGGGAACCTCCAGCCTTCAGTCTGAATTAAGGTTTAGTACTATCATCAGCACAGACAACCAGAAATCCTTCCAGAGGTAGATGCCTTACCCTTGTCCTGTTTACTCCAATTAATTGTTAAATGCAGTATCCAGCTCACAGATAATCTGGCACATAAAGAGACAAGATACTGTAAGCAACAATCAGTAAAAACAAGAGACCCATGAAGACTTCAGGTGCTTAAATTTTAAACAAATTTAGGTAATCTTCACAGTGTAGTGCTAATCATTTGAAAGTATCATTTGGGGTTAAGTAGCTGGAGATTTCTCCCTAGGTAAACTTACTTCTTTCTTCCTGAAGGTATCAACGTTATTCAAGGACCAGTTTAACTGTAGCTGTGGATGACAGCACTCTCTGAAGCCATTTTGAAGGAAAAAATCACCCGGGCAGCAGTCAAACCACTCTTCCTTAAAAACAATACTTAACAATCTTCTGATAAACATAAAATCCTTACACCCCCTTTTGTATCTAAAATTTCAAAATTAAATATGCCAAAAATAAGTCATTCTAACCACCCCCCCCCCACCCAATAGCATGTTCCCTGTCCCCATCCTTGAGAATCATTGCTCTGAAACCTCACTGGCTTTTTCTGCAAAATACTCACCTTGACAATCAGTCGGTTTCCATTTGTAAGCACAGGATGTTTATCATGCCACACCAGAGGTGTGACTCCCTAGAAATGACAAATTAAGGTTCTTGTCCACCAACCCACGATACACCGAATTTGCCTTGTCTGTGAGCTTTTCAAATGTGTATCAGTGCTACAGTGCAAGGGCCCACAAACTTTTGTGTGAAGGGCCAGAGTATTTTCAACTCCGTGGCCCATACTACCTGTTTCTGGAGTGGCCAACAATGAAAGCAGCCACAGACGCAAACAAATAGGTGTGGCAGTGTTTCAATATAACTTTATTTACAAAACCAGGCCTTAGTTTGCTGACCGCTGCTACAGTGAGTAACAAAATACAGATTCACTGAAAGGCATTACTGAATTCATTGGTCATTCATCTTTTTATTGTATTCTTAGTCAAACACTTAAAAGTACAAATTCTAATTAGAGAAAGTGAGATTTTGATGTTAACAAAGGGCTATTCATAGTGGAGAGCTGAGAATTGCAGCTGCAGAAAGAAACGTTTGGGTCTTCAGATCTAATTTGGGTCCTCAGATCTAACGAAGACCGCTGTAAAGAAACCTGCTATGTAACAGTGTCAAATGCATGTTTTATGTCTCAGGCTGTGCTACTTTCTTTACAAGGGCTATTTAATCTCACATTTGAAAACAAAACCCAGTGATGTACATACAATTAACCCTCATTTTACAGACAAAAAAACTATGGCTCACAAATTTCAGTAGCTTCGCAAGGCTCACGTAAGCAAACTAAACTCTAGGGCTACACACATCCAAAGGCCATTCCTTTACCTACCACACAGCCAACCCATCCTCTCTGGTGGGCAGAGAAGATTCACCATGAGTGAGGTTGGCCCAAATTCTTGTATTCCCTGATGTTCTTCTCCTTGGGGAGCTCTTAACAATTATCTGCCTCAGGAACTTTGATCTCCCCTGTGCTCCTCTGACCTAGGTATGAGTACCTACTCCTTTCATTCTCCTTAAGATTTTACCAAAAGAGGGTAACAAATATTAAAACAAAAAATTGTGACTAGGGTGGTAGATAAGGCTGTTCTGAGACCACAGGTCCTGGCCTATCCTTATAGGTCTCTGTAGGTTGACTCCTTCCCTGGGCTTTGACCTACCTCCATGGGACAAAGACACTTCCCTACCCGGGAATGCCCCTAATTTCAAGCTCTAGAAATCAAGTCTAGGGAAAAACTCCTTTTGTCAGTCTAAGGCCTACATTATAGGTCCCCATTTTCTGTCCTAGGAACTGTCTCTTCTCCGGATAAAACACCAAACAAACATGTCTAGTCCCTTTTGAGGAGATTCCAAAACCCAGCCATCGTGGTCTTACTTACCCTATGGCCCCAAAGGGCAACCATATCGTTAACAGCCTAACAACACCGGGTGCAGTAAGAGTGTCTATTACTTCCCTTATAGAACCCTACTCTACCTCCACGCAGAACCATTTAGTAGGAATGGGACTGACATTTGCCCCACATCACACTGATTCTGTAACATCAGTGCAGCAGCGTTCCCCATTCCTAATCCAACCTTCAGGACTTCTGATGCCCCCCCCAGCTGCCCCTCTCTTGTTTTGGTGTGACTATCCCACTGTAAGGCCACTCCCATGACAGCCACAGCTAGCTCCTCTTCCAGGAACAAGTGACAACCCTGGAAAAGGAAGAGATGAAACAAACTGCCCTTCAAATATGAAGTAAAATAATTCTTTAATTATTTAAAGATCACTGATGGGCTTTTTAAAAGGTCTATAAATCTTAAATGTAATGTCTTACTGGGGAAATGGTTATAGCAGCCTCACATAAATTATTTGAATTAATAAACATTATCAAAGTATTAAGAAGGCAAGGTAAACAAATAGCTTAAGTATTTTATTTGTTTGCAACTAAGCTTGTTAACACTATATAATGAAAATGTACAAAGAATAATGTTGCAGTTTTTGGTTAGATTTAAGTCAAAGACATTCATTAATAAGGAATCTTCGAATATGAATATTCCAGAATTTCTCTAAGCCATCTGATCAGAACAACTGTCTCTGAATATTACCTTACTTTGGAAGGTACTGGCATACACTTGAATTAAACTCAGAATTTTTCAAAATAAGCCCTAATTAATAAAACTATTCTATATTCAAACTAAAACAATTTTAATAGAACTTTCCTTTCCAGAAACAATAATAAAGGAAACAAGGCATTTTGTAAAATGTGGTCCTGAACAAGTCACAGTAAAAAATAAATGTATACTTTTAACTTCCACCTCCTCAAAACAGAGGCTACTTTCTGTTCCACAGCCTTGGAAACAAGGTGAAGAACAGTCTGTAAGCAACTTGGGGCAGGGGGTTGCCAAAACAAAGCTCAAGCAGTTGAACATGGTCGCTTCTTAAAAAGAATTTGGGGAGCCTGAACAAAGAATCCAAATTCTGTGTTTAATAACCGATACAAAGGCAAGCTGGCTCCTCCCACGTAGCAGGGCCACCAGGGCCTGGCCCAGCCCACGCTCGCCTCTCTTGTGCTCCCAAGCAAACCCTGATGCTCCTGCTCCGGGGAGACTTTTTCTTTTTAGAGGTTCAGCGTCCAGGGGGCTCTCTGTGTGACTGAGGGGAGCACAGACTCCACGTGGGTATTTTAAGGCTTGGAGTCAAAGTATTTTTCAACACGGCGAGGCAGAGTCCATGTGTCAAACAGCCCGTCTCCAGTTTGTCCTAATTCCTCACCACGCATTTGTAGACCTAGGACCACAGACCTTTGCTATGTCATCATCATCACATCTAATGTCCATCCTAACTTATGATTCATATTCTGTGCCTGGAAACAGTCCCTGTATTTAACAATAATACCTACAACATAAAACAATCCACCGTTAACAACTTATATGGTCACAAAACATGAATGATCTTCCGTAGACCAAGCAAATGTTTTTAACCATAATTGTCGTGCATCAAATTCACAGCCAGAATCCCCAAGATCAAAAAAATTTGCACAATACAAATAATAACTTAAAATACACACACACACACACATACACACACTCTCACACACACTTCTTACAGAACTGTGCTTGGGGAAACTCCATTTGTTGAGTGCCAGTGAGGGCATATTTTGCTAAACTGCTGCTCCAGGTATTTTTGTTTGGAAAATCTATCACAGTAGGGCACAGCTGTTTATTGGATGAGCAGAAAAGAAAGATATGCTTGTGGCAACCAGAAAGTTTTAAGGTCTTTCAAGTTGTATAAAATGGACCTGCAGAAACGTTTTAAGTGTTCTCAGGATGCAAAGTTGGAGCTGAAATGTGATATCAAACCAGTTGCAAAAAGTGTACAGCAGCCATCTCTTGAGGTCAAACCTGGTACCCAGATATGCAAGAAAGCTTCAGGACACATCTATAAATTAGAGGGAAAAAAAGAGTTTAAGAATACTAAAAATATAGTGCTGTGCTTTTTAAAAATATTAACCAATGGGAAATGTGATAAACAACATGGAGAATTTAAGTCAACATTTAAAATGTCCTAAGGTTTCCAGAATTTAAGACACCTGACTCAGCTTCAGTTTAGATATACAGCTATTTATTACTTCATGTTTTGAGTAACTAGTGGTTCCAAGATGTCCAGAATTAAAAAATTCTGACCACACATTTGATAAGCTAAAGGAATTAACTCTAATAAATTAATAATTGTAACTACCTTTCTGGAGGAAAAGCCAGGTAACAAACAAATTGGTACTGCAGTCAGACTACCTAGGTTTCAGTCCTGGCTGAACTACTAGTTTTATGAGCTTGGACAAATTATTTAACCTCTCTAAGTGCCATCCTCACCTGTAAAATGGGGCTAACAACAGTTCCTCCCTCATAGGGTTACTGTAAATTAAATAAACTTCATGAGGATTTAATGGGCTTAGCACAATGCTGGGTGTGCTTTTTTTTTTTTTTTCTTCATGTTAGCTGTTATTTTACTTCACAGGGGTTTTTTGCTCTCAGGAGACAAGGTATTCAGTGTCAACATCTCACTTTGGAAGTTGGAAAATTCAAAGAAAAACTTGGCAATACTTACAGCTTGTTGGCCTTGTCCCATATCGTCGCATAATCTGATCATGTGTGAATTTCACAAAAGATTCATACTGTTCTGTAAGGGGGAAAGACAGTATATACTATCCCCAGAACTCTACCCCAGTTTTTCAAGAATCAAGTGTCAGGATCACATCTAGCTTCCCAGTTTAAATTATCCACTCTCAGATTCTCCCTGTAACAGCCGCTCTGAGAGCTATCACTTCCTTTTAGATCCCAGAGCCAAATCCCTGGCTCCTACATTTGGTCACTGATCGTCTACAGTATCACAGGTTCCTAATCTTGCCCCTGCTGTAACTCCATCCCCTATTAAAGGCTTCTCAAGACAGACAGACTGGATCGGTACCACAAGTCAACAAATTTTAGAAACTGTAAGACATGAAGCCTGCAGCTCTTTTCTGCAGTCTATCCTTGCTATAAATCTCAACAGACACATTGAGTGAAAGAAGTGGAATGGCTAAAGAGCACAGAAAATTTAATACTACCTAATTGTAAACAGTCCCACAGAACTACCTTCTAAAGGGAAACAGTAAAAAAGAAGGCAGTCTGGCATTCATGAGCAGCTTCCGAGCCCAGCTAAAGCATTCTGGGGGCGGCGGCAGGAGCGGGGAAACGACACGCTGCAGCTTCCTGTTTTAATACACATGATCAGTATATTAAAGGGTCAAACAAGTTCAACTATAAAAAAACCCACTTAGCTGTTGTTAAACCAAAAGCTCTCAATTTAAAGCAGACTTTCTAACATTCTGAGGAACCATGTAGTGTGGGTCACCAGATTAGGAAATAATACTGTTACAGGAAAAAGCTGTTGTCTAAAGCCTCTCTGACCCAACATTTTCGGCACCCTTTCACTAAATGGGTACTACCTTCTATTCCCGATTCAGATCTCTTCCTTTCACAAAAGGCTCTACTTAAGGTTGACATCACTGTCAACTCCCTTTGTTCAAACTGTGCTTTCCAAACTAATGTACCTCCAAATCACACAATGGCAGATTTCCCACATCCACAAAGTGACTGCCACCAGAAGTCTGACCATGTTGAGTATACTGTACTTCCAAACACCGGTTGGGAGGTTAGCCCAAATAAACTACTCACTGCCTTTATTCAGATGGAAAAATGTAAGAAGAAAAGCTTGGTTTATCTTGTTTCAGAGACATAAATGAAATTCCTTCCATATAATGTATAAATCAAATGTTTAGAATCACCCAAGAGAGTAACTTACTATTCACAACTCACTAACCTTTCCTGCACGAAGTCCTGCTCTTTTTCTAAGCTACCATTTACTTCACCCTTATTATTCACCGGACCTACTAACAACGGCAGTCGCTGTCTCTGCCTACCTGCTAGTCTGGTATTGAGGATCTGCTCATACTCCTCCCGGATTTTATCTTCATAGTCTTTTAAGAGACGCTCACATATTATTCCAACTTGTCGGAGGGTAAAGGTGGGCTGGTCCTTCTTCATCCAGGAGGAACCTGGCCAAAAGACAAATCGAGGTTTTTCTTCTTTTTTAAAGATTTAAATAATCTCTTCACCCGATGTGGGGCTCAAACTCAACCCCGGGATTAAGAGTCCCATGTTTCTACCTAATGAGCCAGCCAGGTGGCCCAAGACAAATCCAGTTTAAATAATACATTGTAGTTCTAGGTTCAGAAATAATAACTTTGTATGCAAACAGTCCTAGGAGATACAAAAACTGTTCAGAAAAATGGTATTCTTCACAACTCTACATGGATATTTCACAAAATCTCTGAGCTTCTGCCATTAGTTTTATCAAGTCAAGCCAAAGGTAAACCGAGGAGGAGGAACAACGTGTATCCAGGTGTGCTAGGTGATCTGCGTACAGAAAAACAGTTCTGATGCCGCAACAACGTGAGCCCGTACTCAATGCTCATTTGGTAAAGAACTAGAACAAAAAGTAAGTTGATATAAAGCCTCTAGTCTGGATTAGAGAAAGGAGATTCACAGAGCCACCCAAATCCTTGGCGATTATCTAGACCTATGTTTAACTGAGGTGCATGATAATTATCTGTAGAATTCACAAAACATGATACACATTCTGAATTAATTTTAGGTTAGGGCCTGGCCATCTTTTAACTTCACAGGTGATTGTGAGAAGAAATGGTTAGAAGTCTGATGCTTAGGAGACCGAGTAACTTGCCCAATATAACGAATTGTTAGCAAAGCTACTGAAGTATGAATGAAGGAGACAATTAGGCACTACATATCTCATCCTTGATCCCTTTCGAATCTAGGAAGAGGAGAATGAAATGTTCATAAGATAACAGTTAGAAACCAAAATATTCACTGGAATGCCAGAAAACATGGAAATCAGCTTCCTGATCATGAGAAAAGCAGCAGCAGCTACTTGGTAGCCCAGTTCTGAGTCGTTCCTCAAAGCTCAGCCTAGACTCCATTTCTTCAGCCCAATTAATCTGTAAACCATTAAGCACTCTGAAACGAGTCAAACTTAAACCAAAATTTCTTCTTTACAAATGAAACCTAACCAAAGTTCTACCCAGTCATATTCTAGAAGGAATAGAACTACCCATAACATATTCTATTACTTCAAAATTCTAATACTAAAATTTCAAAAGAATATTAAGGAGAGACCTGCTAACTATTACCACTGAAAAGTCTATCATTCATGAACACGCAAAAACAGTTAAAAAGGTGCTATTCTGGAGCCAAGACCTTTGGGTTTTAAGAAAAATTTTAAAAATTATTTGAGGGGCGCCTGGGTGGCATAGCGGTTAAGCGTCTGCCTTCGGCTCAGGGCGTGATCCCGGCATTATGGGATTGAGCGGCACATCAGGCTCCTCTGCTAGGAGCCTGCTTCTTCCTCTCCCACTCCCCCTGCTTGTGTTCCCTCTCTCGCTGGCTGTCTCTATCTCTGTCGAATAAATAAATAAAATCTTAAAAAAT
>NC_048219.1:16186789-16220591 GCF_002007445.2 Ailuropoda melanoleuca | reverse complement strand
TCGCTGCCGGGCGGGGCGGGCTGCTGCAGAGTCGGCGGTGGGGTCTGCGTCTGGAGAAGCGGCGGCGGCTCGGCGTCCGGGGGCCTGAGGCCCGGAGTGGGGCCGGGCAGAGGGGCGCAGCGCCGCCGCTTCGGGGAACCAGGGCTCAGCAGCGCCGCCTCGAACTCCATGGGCCGCTTTAACGTCGCCCCGCACGCCATGCCGCTGAGGGGCCAGGAACCAGGAGCGGACGCGGAGCTAACTGCGGCCCAACCTCCGGCTCCTCAGCGGAGCTCACAAGCCAAGCCGGCTCCAATGGCGCCTCCAGCACCCGGCAGCGGCGCTGGCCCCGCCTCCTGTGACGTCACGGGCCCTGGCCACCGTCCGGCAGAGGGGGAGAAGCCGGAAGAGGGCCGCTCTGGGAGGCCCGTCAGCTACGTTCCTGCCCGCGGCGCCCCCCGCTGAGGAAATGGAACAGTCTGGGCGGAGAGCTTGGTCGCCAAGCAACCTCGGGAAGGCCCCCACCCCCGCCTCCGCCCCTCCCGGAGTCCCATCATCCCCCACCCCCCACCTGGCGTCCCCCCAGTTCCCCGAGCCGTCGCGCCGGGGTGGCCCCTTAGGTTTTCGCACCTGCGCGGCAGGCGTGTGGGGGAGGGGTGAGCTCGGAGAGGCCGGTCGAGAGGGCGCGGGGGGTCGGGTGTCTCCGGGTCCGCGACACCTCCTTCTATCTAGGCCGCTCTAGTCCCCGTGGTGGAAGAGAGGGGCATTTTAAAAGGTCTTCAAGGGCATTCCCGTGTCTAGGGAAGTCTTCACTTAAGCATAACCTGAGATCTGAGTATGGACTTTAGAAAGTCCTCAACCCCCATGAGATTGTGTGCAAAACTGTGTCTGTATATCTTGGGAAAAATGACCCATATCTTCAGCAGCTCATCAAAGGGGTCTGCTAGTCACAATAGTTAAAAACAAAACCCATTGGCTTAAATCATCCTGGAATGGTATCAGAGTGTTAAGAACTTAAGCTGGTAACTGATTTGCCAGTCTCTGCATCTGACCTGGCAGCTCAGTGCTTCCTCGGGTCTATGAGAATTCTTTACGGCAGTGACAGCTGTAAAATGCTTTTGATAAATTCCGGAAAGATACATAGATAACAGGAGGGTTCCACTTTCAGAAACTGTATGTGTTTATGTATTACTGGGAAGCAGGTCAAATGCTTTCAAATGATCACCAAAGAATCTGTGATCCAAAAAAGATGAAAACCTTTCTATAACTATTCAGACACCTTGAATAATGGCCATTCCTCCTGGGATCTGTCTGCTTCAGAATAGCTCCAGGGCAAGGGAGGTTTCCAGTACAGTGCAAGTTTCAGATACTCTTCCCTTTTCTAATAGGCCACATGCCAGATCAATGTTCCTCAACAGTTGAGTTGGAAAATATGGTCGTACTACCTCAGTCCCATTCTTTTTCCCTTTTCTGTTGTTTTTCTCTGGATCTTCCCCAGTTTCTCTAGATTTTATAAAGATCCAAACACAGGTCAATTTTTTTTTGGTATTTATCTTTGGTTGTCTGTTTTTAAAGATTTTATTTCTTTATTTGAGAGAGAGAGAAAGAGAGAGAGAGAGAAGGCATGAGAGGCAGAGGGAAAGGGACAAGCATCTCCCTGGTGAGCAGGGAGCCCGACATGGGGCTGGATCCCAAGACCCCGGGACCATGACCCATGCTGAAGGCAGCTGCTTAACTGAGCCACCCAGGCCCCCTGTATTTATCTTTGACAAATAGCAGAAATAATTCTAAGATGACTGAACATACCAGATGTCAAATTTATTTTATCCCATCCCTTTTTCATAAGAACATAGGGAAGTTTTACAATAGGCTAGAAAATTAGAAATAGAATATCAAGGCCACACTAAAAAGAGATCACAATTATCCTAAAGTCAAATATGCCTGCGACTGAGTTTGAAACAGTTCTGAGCTTCCTGGCTGCCAGGGCAAAAATGGAAATAGTATATGGTGCCTTTTTTTTTTTAATAGTAGATGGTATCTAAAAGGAATTAGTGCATCAGAAGAGACAGACCATACTTTTTTTTTTTTTTCCGCACAGCTAACTGCTAATTCTAAAGGTAGTTGCTCCTGTGACTTTATTAGGAACCAGTGAATGGTATAACAAAGCAATCAAGAAGATTTGAACAACAAATGCAAAAGCAAAATTCATACAAATATTTCTTGTTACGCTCAATAAAAGCCAAGGACATAAAAGCAACCAACTGATGACTATTTTTTAAGGGGCTTGTCTAACATGTAAATTGTTTTCTGCTATTTAAAGTGGTCCAAAGTTAGAGCTTAGAATGTTTGAAAAGTGTGTCTCCTGGGTCATCATTAACAGCACTTTATCTAGCTAGGGTTTTGCTAAGTGCTTTGATAATCAGTCTCTTCCCTATGATCCTTTAAAACTTGGAGCGTGCCTTATAATATTAGTGTTTTAAAACAGGAAATTATAATTTGTTTACATATTTGTGCATCAAAACTATAAATTCCTTGAGAATAATAACCAGGCCTCATTCATCTGTGTTTCCCCATCCCAGCACAGTGCTCAAATACAGTGAGGATTGGCATAGAATAAATATTGGTTGAATGCATAAATGGTAATTATTTTGAGGTTGTTCTCTCTGTCCCTGAAAGTTGATAGTCCACATGCAGAATAAGGGTGGATTCAGGTGATTCAGAAACCAAACCAGTAGGTGGTATATCCTATTATAAGTTGCAGTTGACAGTGGCCCAATCAGAGAGATATCCTCAAGGGAAGCAGACGGACTGCTCTGACAGCCACTCAGTGTGGTGTCTGCTTATGGGGTCACCACAGTGCAGGTCTTCATTGCTCTGCATATCCAGACACTTGACCGATCATACTCATGCACACACATACACACACATTACTAATTACCAGGCGCTGTGCCATCATGGTTGAGGCTACTGTGGTATGCAAAGAGACATGGTTCCTGTCCTCCTAGAGCGTCTGGTCTGTTAGAGATGGCAGACAATCAAATCAACACAATGACAAATATATAATCACAAACTGTGACAAGGACTATGAAGGAAAAGGACCGAATATTATGAGAGATGACAACAGACAACTTAACCGATCTTGGAGAGTAATGAAGACGTCCCTGAAGAAGTGACATTTGAGCTAGGAGTTAACTACGCAAAGACAGGTTGGGAACATCTCAATCCGAGGGGACAGCATATCCAGTATCTTGTTATAAAAAAGACTGTAACGTATTTGAAGACTCAAAGGAAGTCTGAAGTGGCTGTGGTACAAAGCAGGAATGCAAGGAGTCAGGGAGGAAAAACTGAGGAGGAAGGCAGGGGCCTGATCATTTAACGCCCCATTGGCTGCCAAGAGATTTTTTTTACCTTTATTTCTTTTCTTTTCTTTTCTTTTTTTTTTTTAAAGAGAATCTTTTTTGGTTTGTTTTTTAATTTTGATTTTTTTTAGAGAGAGAGTACAGGGGCAAGGCAGAGGGAGAATCCTAAAAGCAGGCTCCACACCCAGCACGGAGCCTGACCTAGCACTTGATCTCAAGACCCGAGATCAAGACCGGGGCTGAAATCAAGAGTCGATGCTCAACCCACTGAGCCACCCAGTCGCGGCTACCTTTATCTTAAGAGCAGTGGGAAGCCACTTCAGGGGTTAAGGTGGGAACGAAAGAGCTTAAGTATGATCAGATTTACATCTGAAAAGATTCCTAGCTGCTGTACTGAGAACTGGCTGGAGGAGAGCAGGGGTGGGTGGAAATCAGTAGAGGTTATTTTATCTGTCCAGATGCATTCCTTGTAGCATTAGTTTTATATTACAAGGAACCTCCCACCTCCCGGCACACACAAATTCTTTCATATCCCCACCTGCAGGTGTTTCAATGCCAGTTCATCCTGTGAAAGCTCTGCTTTCTTTCTCTCAAGGGGGCATGGCTGGGCTAAAGCTGGGGATGGGAGTGAAAGAAAAGAAGGATACCATCTTCCAAAATCTTTTAGGCTTCTTTGTCTAAAGTTTTCAAAGGAGTTGTCTATATTTGCTGTCTCCTTTTACATCTTCCTATCTACCAAATGTCAACCCATATCAGTCTAATTTCTGCCTCTTCCATTCCACTAAAACAGGAAAAGTCTCCAAGCTATGGAGAGAAGTAGACTGACACAAGCAAAGTTTAGAAGATAAAGTGAACAGTAGTGCCTGGCTGGCTCAGTTGGAAGAGCATGTGACACTTGATCTTGGGGTTGTGAGTTCAAGTCCCATGTTGAGTGTAGAGGTTACTAAAAAAATGTTAACTTTAAAAAGTAATGTTAAAAAAAAACAAACAAAAGATAAAATGAACAGAACTTGGCGAGGAATAGGTATGGAGGTAAGAGAGAGGAAGGACTCAGGTATGACTCTTTCCCGGTGCCATTTTCCAAAAAAGTTTTTATCAAGTAAGGACCAGACTGGAGAGGAAGATATGCATAGTTTTGTATATGTTGAGTTAGAGGTCCCATTAAAGCATCATGTGGGAGTCTCAAGTGGGAAGCATGTGTGTAAAACTGTGGGTCTGGAATTCAGAAGTCTGGATTGGAGAAAAAACTGGAGTCATTAGTGTAGAAATGGTAATTGAAGTTATAGGGGCAGCTGGGTTTATCTAGGTTAGGAATTCTTAGTCATTTTTAAAAATGTTTTATTTTTCTGATAGTCTATCAATATCCATTACTTATCCATTGGATACTAATAGACTACCTGGAAATACATAATATTATCCATTGGATATTAATAAACTATCAGGAACTATTAATATAAAAGCTAAAAAAATTCTTGAGATTTAAGAAATATACTGCAAAGGTAATACTTTTTTTTGTTGATGTGGTTACTGTTTGGCCTTTATTTATTTTTTTAAATAATAATTTTTTAAATTATATTGTTAGTCACCATACAGTACATCCCTAGATTTTTATGTAAAATTCGATGATTCATTAGTTGCGTATAACACCCAGTGCACCATGCAATATGTGCCCTCCTTACTACCCATCACCAGTCTATCCCATTCCCCCACCCTCCTCCCCTCTGAAGCCCTCAGTTTATTTCTCAGAGTCCATAGTCTCTCATGCTTCATTCCCCCCTTTGATTACGCCCCCTTTCTTTATCCCTTTCTTCCCCTACTGATCTTCCTAGTTCTTATGTTCCATAGATGAGAGAAATCATATGATAATTGTCTTTCTCTGCTTGACTTATTTCACTTAGCATTATCTCCTCCAGTGCCGTCCATGATGCAACAAATGTGACTTTTTAAATAATTTTGTTTATTTTTAAGTAATCTCTACACCCAATGTGGGGCTCAAACTCACAACCCCAAGTTCAAGAGTCATGTACTCTACCAACTCAGCTGGCCGGGCGCCCCAGGAAATTCTAATAATAGCCTGAAACAAAGAGTACCAAATTATCTGAGCAACATCTGGGAATTGGGGTGGGAGTCAGGAGAGAGGTGGTAAAATCCATCCAAAGGTTTCATGTGAGTGGAGAATGGAGAAATAAAAGCATTCTAAAAGATCATATCTTGTTGGGGGAAGGGAAGGAAGAAGTGGGGGAAGAAAACATCTCTATAAGGCAAATAGTTGGTATTTTTTTATGTGACAGTAGAAAAATATGTGTGTAATAATAAGCGTAGGGAAAGGAGAAAAATCATAAATAAAAATGGAAGAGTATAGTAGAACTCAAAAATTAACAAGAAAAAGAAAAAGCAAGGGCAGTGGGGGTGGGGGGACCTGGGTGGCTCAGTCAGTTAAGCTTCTGCCTTTGGCTCAGGTGATGATCTCAGGGTCCTGGGATCAAGCCCTGCATTGGGCTCCCTGCTCAGCAGGGAGTCTGCCTCTCCTTCTCCATCTGCCCCTCCCTTCCTGCCCCCCCTTCCCCATTTGTGCTCTCTGCTCTCTCTCACTCTCTCACATAAATAAATAAAAATCTTTAAAAAAGAAAGAAAGAAAAAGAAAGAAGGGGAAACAAATGGTAATTTGATAAAACCAGAGGAATCAGCAAAGTAAAATAAATAAACAGTATCAATTGACAGAACTGAGTGCTATTTAATTGTCATTAAACGTTAATAAACAGAACTATCCCATTGAAAGACAGATTGTCAGATTGAGTTAAAAATGAATCCAACCAGGGGCATCTAAGTGGCTCAGTTGGTTAAGCATCTGCCTTTGACTCAGGTCATGATCCCAGGGTCCTGGGACCGAGCCCTTTGTGGGACTCGGCGGGGAGCCTGCATCTCCCTCTCCCTCTGCCCCTCCCTCCTGCTTGTGCTCTCTCTTTTTCTCTCAAATGGATGAATAAAATCTTAAAAAAAAGAAAAAAGAAAAAAAGAACCCAACTCGGTACTATACATAAGAAACAGATTAAAATGCAGTGATAAGGAGGCGCCTGGGTGGCACAGTTGGTTAAGCACCTGACTCTTGGTTTCAGTTCATGTCCTGATCTCAGGGTCCTGAGATCGAGCCCCATATAGGGCTCCACACTCAGGATGGAGTCTGCTTGAGATTCTCTCTCCCTCTCCCTCTGCTCCTCACTACCCCCCCTCCCATGGTCTCTCTTTTTTTCACTCTCTCAAATAAATAAATCTTAGATTTTATTTATTTATTTATTTGAGAGAGTGTGAGAGCAAGAGAGATCACAGGGGCAGAGGGAGAGGGAGAAGCAGACTCGCCGCTGAGCAGAGAGCCTGACATGGGGCTCAAGCCGATGACCCTGAGATCATGACCTGAGCTGAAGGCAGACGCTTAACTGACTGAGCCACCCACGTGCCCCCCTATTTTTTTTTTTTAAGATTTTATTCATGCATTTGAGAGAGAGTGAGAGAGAGAAAATAAATAAATAAATCTTAAAAGAAAAATGCAGTGATAAAGAAAAGCTGAAAATAAGGAGTGGACAAGGCAAATCCAAGCAAATGCTAAGTAAAAGGAAGGCAGAAGTGACAATGTTAATATCAGGAGAAATCTAAAGAAAAAGAACTCAGTGGGATAATATGATACAATAATAGAAAGCATAATTTAAGAAGTTTTAATGATTAAAAACTAAACAACACGGCAGCTAAATATATAGCGCAAAAACTACTGAAGGGCTTGTGGCTGGCTCAGTCAGTAGAGCAGGAGACTCTTGATCTCTGGGTCATGAGTTCAAAGCCCATATTGGGCATAGAGCCCACTTAAAAAACAAATAATAAAAATAAAAATAAATGATTAGAAAGGCAAAGAGAACTTGATAGAAATACAATCATATTGTGATTAAATAGATTTAGGGGCGCCTGGGTGGCACAGCGGTTAAGCGTCTGCCTCTGGCTCAGGGCGTGATCCCAGCGTTATGGGATCAAGGCCCACATCAGGCTCCTCCGCTATGAGCCTGCTTCTTCCTCTCCCACTCCCCCTGCTTGTGTTCCCTCTCTCGCTGGCTGTCTCTATCTCTGTCGAATAAATAAATAAAATCTTTAAAAAAATAAAAAATAAAAAAAATAAATAGATTTAGTACTGAATAATAGGCAAGACCATAAAGGAACTGAATAATTGAACAAACAAATTTTATTTATTTATTTATTTTAACAGATAGACTCTTTTTTTTATTTTAAGAGATTTTATTTATTTATTTGTCAGAGAGACGGAGAGAGAGAGAGCACAAGCAGGGGTAGCAGCAGGCAGAGGGAGAAGAGGGACTGGATTCCAGGACCCTGGGATCATGACCCCAGGCAAAGGCAGATGCTTAACTGACTGAGCCACCCAGGTGCCCCTTGATTTATTTTTTTAAAGACTTTATTTATCTGAGAGAGAGAGAAAGCCTGAGCAGGGGGAGGGTCAGAGGGACAGGCAGACTCCCCACTGAGCGGGGAGCCCAACGTGGGACTTGATCCCAGGAACCTGAGATCATGATCTGAGCCAAAGTCTGATGCTTAACTGACTGAGCCACCCAGGCACTCCTAAACAAATTTGGCTTAATAGTAATTTATGATCCTAACATCCATTGAATGGAGAATATCCTTTTTTTTTTATATGCACATGAATCATTTACAAAATTAGACCACATACTCATGCCACAAAGAAAACATGAATGTATTTTTTTCAAAAGCAAGTTTATAGAGCACACTTTAATTATAATCCAATAAAATTAGAAATATATTATAAAAAGGTGAAGAGGGGGGCACCTAGCTAGCTAAGTCAGTAGAACACGCAACTCGTGATCTCAGGGTCATGAGTTTGAGCTCCACACTGGGTGTAGAGATTACTAAAAAAAATAAATTAATTAAAAAAAAAGGTGATAGGAAAATTTTTGAATGCCTGGAAATTAATAAGCATATTCCTAGATAACACTGAAATCAAATAGGAAATAAAAACTGAAGTTGTAAACTAGAAAGCAATAAAAATTTTGAGAACATTTCAGATTAAAACCTATACACAGCAAACAGTTCTTCTGTAGTCAGGGCAAATTTTATAGCCTAGTGCCTTCAGTATTAAAAATGAAATATTGAAAAAAATACATGAACTTACAATTCATCTTAAGAAATTAGAAAAGCAAATAAACTAAAAGAAAAGAGGAAGAAATCATTGATTAAAAAAGCCTAAGTTATAAAACAAAAAATAGTAAAAAGGATGACTAAAGTGAAAGCTTTTTCATTTAAAGGATAGTAAAATTGATAAACTTCAAAATTTTACTAAGGAAAAGAAAGACAAAATATTAGGAATGAGAAAGGGGACAATCATACATACAGAAGAGATGAAAAAATTAGAATATTACTTGCAACTTGGTGGCAAAGCATTTCAAAAGTTATCAGAAATAGTTAATTTCCAATTAGATTATAAATTATACAAATTAACTTAAAAATAGGAAAACTATAATATAGCATTCATCATCAAGGGAATTTGAAAGGTAATGACAGAACTACCATTTAATAAAAGAATCAGGGGCACCTGACTGGCTCAGTCAGTAGAGCATGCAACTCTTGATTTCAAGGTAGTGAGCTTGAGTCCCCCACTGGATGGAAAGATTACTTAAAAAAATAAAAAATACAAAAAAATAAATAAATAAATAAAAGGATCAGACCTGATGGTTTTCCAACTCAGTTTTATCTAACCTTTAAATAACACACAATTCCACTGGTATTTCATCTACTAGTCCAACCAAAACTTAGGAAACTCCTCAACACATTTTATGAAGCTGACATAATTTCAAAACCAAGGTCTGATAAAGATAATTCCAAAAGAGAACTATTGCTCACCTTTACTAATGAATAGAGGCAAAAATTCCAAATAAAATATTTGCAAATGAAATTCAATACACAAAAGCAACACACTGTGACCTAACTGGGTTATTTCAAACATATGAGAATGATTAGAATATCAGGAAACATAATTCACAAACTTCATGAATCAAAAAAAAGGCTTAAGATAATATCAGTTGATGCTGAAAAGGTCTTAATAAAATTCAATAGCCATTCTTAATAAGAATGTACAGTTTGCTCTAATCACATGCCAAAAGCAAGCTTGCCCTATCATGTAAGGGCACAGGCAAATTCAAGTTCTCTAAAATACATGAGAACCACATTCATGAGAATAAATAATGAAAAGAAAAATTGTTTAACATTAAGAAATGGAGAGAAATTACTTAAACATGAAAAAGACTTTATCTCTAACCAACAAACAGTAGCATTCCAAGTGCTGAAATTCTCAAACTACTTTGATTAAAACTAGACAGGAAGGACCACAATCACCATTGTTATTAAATATTGCCTCAGGGTTACTATCATAGGGATTAAAACAAGGTAAGACATGGCATAAACATTAGAAAAGAAGAGGTACTAACTGTGCTGATACCAACAATGACAAAAAACCTACTAGAATTAATAAGAGAATTTGAAAAGGCAGGTAGCTACAAGGCAAATATATTTTAAAATTTTTTATTTTAATTTATTTTATTTTTAGAGAGAGAGAGAGCATGAGTGGGGGTGGGGGGAGGAAGAGACAAAGAGAGAGAATCCCGGGGCGCCTGGGTAGCACAGCCGTTAAGCGTCTGCCTTCCGCTCAGGGCGTGATCCTGGCGTTCCGGGATCGAGTCCCACATCGGGCTCCTCTGCTGGGAGCCTGCTTCTTCCTCTCCCACTCCCCCTGCTTGTGTTCCCTCTCTCACTGGCTGTCTCTCTGTCACATAAATAAATAAAATAAAATTAAAAAAAAAAAAAAAAGAGCGAGAATCCCAAGCAGGCTCTACTCTCAACACAGAGCCTGACATGGGGCTCGATCTCACATCCTTGAGATCATGACCAGAGCCAAAATCAAGAGTTGGACATTCAATGGACTGAACCACCCAGGCGCCCCCAAGGTAAAAAAAAACAAAAACAAGAACAAAAAACAATAGTGTGGGGGCGCCTGGGAGGCTCTGTCAGTTAAGCGTCCAACTCTTGATTTCAGCTCAAGTCATGATCTCAGGGTCATGAGATCAAGCCCCACATTGGGCTTTGTGCTGAGCATGGAGCCTGCTTAAGATTCTCGCTCTCCCTCTCCCTCGGACCCTCCCCCTGCTCATGCTTGCTCTCTCTCTCTAAAATTAAAAAAAAAACCAAAAACTAAAAAACAACTTTTTTTAAAAAAAGATTTTATTTATTTGTCAGAGAGAGAGAGTTAGAAAGAGAAAGCACAAATGGGGGAGTGGCCCGCAAGAGGTAGAAGCAGGCTCCTCGCCAACCAGGGAGCCCAATGCAGGACTTGATCCCAGGACCCTGGGATCATGACCTGAGCTGAATGAAGGCAGATGCTTAACCAACTGAGCCACCCAGGCAACCCAAATACTTTTTTTTTTTCTATACTTAAGGTAAACAACTACATGGGGCACCTGGCTGTCTCAGTTGGGTGGAGTGTGACTTTGGATCTTGGGGTTGTGGATTCAAGCCTCACATTGGATGTAGACATCACTTGAAAACAAAATCTTAAAAAAAAAAAAAGAAGTAAACAACTACAAATGGAAATGGAAAAAATTTATTCCCAATAACATTATAAAATATCTAGAGACAGACCAAATCTCTTATGAACATGATGCAAAAATTCTCAGCCAAATATTAGCAAACAGAATCCAACAGTATACTAAAAGGATGCATGAGCAAGTGGGCTTTATTCCTGGAATGCAAGGATGGTTCAACATATGAAAATTGATCAATATAATAGACCACAGCAACAAAATGAAAGAAAAAACCCCAAATGACCATCTCAATTGATTCAGGAAAAGCACTGATGAAATTCAACATCCTTTCCTGAT
The DNA here is from genome assembly GCF_002007445.2 of Ailuropoda melanoleuca. NCBI lineage: Eukaryota > Metazoa > Chordata > Mammalia > Carnivora > Ursidae > Ailuropoda > Ailuropoda melanoleuca. The sequence continues at coordinate 16,209,310 of NC_048219.1, read as the reverse complement.
AACAACACTCAGCAAAATTAGGAGAAAATTACTTCAACATAATAAAAAGCACATAGGACAAACCCACAGCAAACATCATACCCTAGGGTGGAAGAATAAAACTTTTCCTCTAAAATCAAGCACCAGGCAAGGATGCTCACTTTTACTACTTCTGTTCAACATAGTACTGGAAGTTCTAGCCAACACAATTAAGTAAGAAAAATAAGTAAATAAAAGGCATTCAAAATCAAAAGGAAGAGGTAAAATTATTTCTGCTTGCTGATGATAAGATCTTATATATAGAAAACCCTAAAGACCCCACAAAAAAAGCTGTTAGAACTAATAAATGAATTTAGCTAAGTAGCAGGATATGAAGTCAACACACAAAAATCATTTACTATACATGGACAGTGAGGATTCTGAAAAGGAAATTATGAAAACAATTCGATTTACATAGCACCAAAAAATAAAATAATTTGGGATTTGGGTGACTGGGTGGCTGTCAGCTAAGCATTCAACTCTTGATTTTGGCTCAGGTCATGATCTCAGGGTCGTGAGATCAAGACTTGCATTGGGCCACGTTCAGTGTGGAGTCTGCTTGAGTTTGTTTGTTTGTTTGTTTGTTTGTTTGTTTGTTTCTTTCTCTCTCTCTCTCTCCTTCTTCCACTCCCCCTCCCACATGCTCTCTCTCAAATAAATAAATAAATCTTTAAAAAAATAAGGATTAACTTAACCAAAGAGGTGAAAGACTTGTACAATGCAAACTACACAAAACATTGCTGAAAGAAATTAAGGAAGGCATAAATAAATGGAAACATGTCCCATGTTCATAAATTGGAAGATTTAATATTGTTATAATGTCAATACTACCGAAAGCAATCTACAGTTTAAATGCAATTCTATCACAATCCCAATGACATTTTTTTGCTGAGATAGAAAAACCCATCCTAAAATTCAGATGGAATCTAAAGGGACAAGAAGAACCAAAACAATCTTAAAAAGAAGAGGAGTGCTGGGGTGATGCGGTTGGTTGAACGTCCAGCTCTTGGTTTGGGCCTGGGTTGTGATCTTGGGGTTGTGGGATCGAGCCCTATGTTGGGCTCCATGCATGCCGTGGAGTCTGCTTGGGTTTTTCTCTCTTCTGAAAATAAATAAATAAATCTTAAAAAAAAAAAAAGAAAAAAAAAAAGAACAGCTCCTGGGTGGCTCATTTAGTTAAGCATCTGCCTCTGGCTCAGGTCATGATCCCAGGGTCCTGGGACTGAGTCCCACATCAGGCTCCCTGCTCAGCGGGGAGCCTGCTTCTCCCTCTATCTCTGCCTGACGCTCCTCCTGCTTGGGCTCTCTCCCCCTCTCTCTGTCAAATAAATAAATAAAATCTTTAAAAAAATAAATTAAATTAAAAAATGAAAAAAATCTGGAAGACCTATACTCCTACTTATATTACTACATTACTTACATTCCTACAAAGTTACAGTAATCAGAACAGTAGGGTATTGGCATAAAGACAGACATATAGACCAACAGAATAAAATAGAGAATCCAGAAATAAACCATCACATATATGGTCAAATGATTTTTGAAAAGGATGCCAAGACCATTCAACAAGGAAAGAACAATCTTTTCAACAAATGGTGCTTGGAAAACTGGGTATTCACATGTAAAAGAGTGGACCTTTACCTAATACCTTATATAAAAATTAACTAAAAATGGATCCATGACCTAAATGTAAGACATAAAATAATAAAATTCTTGGAAGAAAACATAGGACAAAAACTTCACAACCTTGAATTTGGCAACGACTTCTTGACCATGACACCAAAGGCACTGCTAACAAAAGAAAAGGATTATATTAAAAATTTAAGTTTGTGCATCAAAAAACACTATCCGCAGAGTAAAAAAGCAGCTCACAAAACAGGAGAAAATATTGGTAAGTCATATATTTGATAAAGGATTAATATCCAGAATATAAAGAGAATTTCTAAAACTCAACGAGAACAAAAAAACCTGATTCAAAAATGGGCAAAGGACTGGAATAGACATTTCTCCAAAGAAGATAAAGGAATAGCCAGTAATCACATGAAAAATGCTCAACATCACTAATCATTAGGGAAACGCAAATGAAGACTATAGTGATACCACCTCATACTCAGTAGGGCAGGTGATAAAAAAAAAAAGAAAATATCAAATGTTGGTGAGGATTTAGAGAAATTGGAACCCTTGCGCACTGTTGATGGGAATGTAAAAGGACAGCCACTGAAGAAAATAGTATGGTGGTTGCTCACAAAGTTAAACATGGAATTACCATAGGATCCAGCGGTTCCACTTCTGGCTATACGCGAGAGTTGAAAACGGGGTCTTGAAGAGAAATTTATACACCCATGTTTACAGCAGCGTTATTCACAACAGCCAAAACATGGAAGCAACCCATGTATCCACTGACCGATGAAGGGATAAGCACAATGTGGTACAAACAGTGAAATGTTGTCAGCCTAAAGAAGGAAGGAAATTCTAAAAAAGTAAAAAAGTAAAAAACAAGAAAAATTTTTTTAAAAAGGAAGGAAAATCTGCAATATGTTACAGCGTGGATGAACTTTGAGGACATTATGCTAAGTGAAATAAACCAGTCACAAAAAGACAAATACAGTGTGATTCCACTTTTATGAAGTACTTAGAGTAGTCAGGGTCATAAAGACAGCACATGTAAAGGTGGCTGTCAGGGTGGAGGGGAGGAGAGATTGGGGAGTTATCGTTTAGTACGTATAGAGCTTCAGTTTAAGACGATGAAAATAGTTATGGAGCTGGATGGTGGTGATGGCTGCACAGCCATGTAAATGTACTTAATGACATTGAACCATGTGCTTACAAATGGCTAAGATGGGGCTGGCACAGTCAGCAGAGTGAGAGACTCTTGATCTAGGGGTCATGAGGTCAAGCCCTATATGGGGTGTAGAGATTCCTAAATTAAATAAGTAAACTTTAAAAATGGCTAAGATGACAATTTTTGTTTTTTAAATTTTAATTTTTAAAAATTCCAGTATAATTGGGGCGCCTGGGTGGCACAGCGGTTGAGCGTCTGCCTTCAGCTCAGGGCGTGATCCCGGCGTTATGGGATCGAGCCCCACATCAGGCTCCTCTGCTAGGAGCCTGCTTCTTCCTCTCCCTCTCCCCGTGCTTGTGTTCCCTCTCTCCTGGCTGTCTCTATCTCTGTCAAATAAATAAATAAAATCTTAAAAAAAAACTCCAGTATAATTAAAATGTGGTGTAATATTAGTTAAGATGGTAAATTTTGGGGGCGCCTGGGTGGCACAGCGGTTGGGCGTCTCCCTTCGGCTCAGGGCGTGATCCCGGCGTTATGGGATCTAGCCCCACATCGGGCTCCTCTGCTGTGAGCCTGCTTCTTCCCTCTCCCCCTCCCCCTGCTTGTGTTCCCTCTCTCGCTGGCTGTCTCTATCTCTGTCAAATAAATAAATAAAATCTTTTTTAAAAAAAAAAAGATGGTAAATTTTGTGTTATGTGTATCCCGTCACAATAAAAAAAAAAAAAGAAAAAACACTTAAGGATAAGTTGAACAGAGTCACAGGTCATATATAAAGAATATGGTGAAATCTTATTGAAAAACATAAAATTAGAGCTAGACCAAAAGAAAGTTATTTGTTCTTGGGGAACAATGTTATAAAGACAAAAAAAATTTTAATTATTTATACTTACTGCAATTCTAGTCAGAATGCAGACAGGCAGTTTTTTTGAAGTTCATTGAATTGAATTGTTAAAAGAATCTTAAACCCATATGGAAGAATATATGCCCTAGAATAACCAAAGAAAGTATAAAAATGAAGTATAGTGAAGGGGGACTACTTGCTTAACCAGATGTCAGAATATTCATAAAACTGCTGTCATCAAAGTAATATAATATTGGCATAGGACTAGTTCAGTAGAAAATAATAGAAAATCTAAAACTAGATCTTAGTGTATTAGACAGTTCAGCATGTGACAATGGTGTCATTTGTCATAAAGGGAAAACATGGTTCCTTTAGTAAATGATGCTGTTGAACTGGTTCTGTATATGGAAGAAAATGATTTTTTTTTTAAGAGAGAGAGAGCATGAGTGGGGGTAAGGGGTGGGGAGGGGCAGAAGGAGAGAGCCCCAAGCAGACTCCATGCCCAGCACAGAGCCCGACTTGGGGGCTCAATCTCATGATCCTGGGATCATGACCTGAGTTGAAATAAGAGTTGGAGGCTTGACCAACTGAGCCACCCAGGTGCCCCTGGAAGAAAATAATATGACCCCCATCTTATGCAATTTCAGCAGATGGCTTAAATATTTACAATTAAATGTAAATATAAAATAAAAATAAAAATCTTAGAAGAAAATGTAAGAGGGGATCTAATGTACAATACGCTGATTATAGTTAATTACTTGAAGTTTCCTAGAAGAGTAGATTTTAGGGGCACCTGGGTGGCTCCGTCGTTAAGCTTCTACCTTCGGCTCAGGTCATGATCCTGGGGTCCTGGCATAGAGCCCTGTACTGGGCTGAGCCTGCTTCTCCCTCTCCCTCTGCCTGCTGCTCCCCCTACTTGTGCTCTCTCTCCGTCAAATAAATAAATAAAATCTTAAAAAAAAAAAAAAAAGAGTAGATTTTAAGTGTTCTCACTATACCCAATGGTGACCATGTGAAGTGATGGATGTGTTAATTATCTTGGTGGTGATCATTTCAAAATGTGGAGATATGCTACCATGTTATACAGTTTTATTTTTTTTAAAGATTTTATTTATTTATTTTGAGAGAGAGAACACAAGTGTTGGGAGGGGTAGGGGAAGAGGGAAAGAGAGAATCTCAACCATTCTCCATCCTGAGAGCAGAGCCCAACGTGGGGCTTGATTCAACAACCATGAAATCATGACCTGAGCAGAAATCAAAAGTCGGATGCTTAACCAACTAAGCCACTCAGGCTCCCCTCACCTTATACACTTTTGAAAATTGTGTTGTACAACCTAAGTATACAAAAATTTTATTTGTCAATCGTACCTCAATAAAGCTGAAAAAAAAAAAAAAAAGGATACTTTCCCTGGTAAAGTACCTGTATAAAGTTCAGATGCTCAAAACATTTTGGTAAAATTTAGATATGTTACATGATTTAAAGAGGAAAACATTTTTTAAAAAGCAATTATTTTAATTTTGCATATAATTAATTTTTTTTTTTGAGAGGCAGAAGGAGAGAGAGAATCTTAAGCAGGTTCCATGCCCAGCGAGAAGATAGACATAGGCTCAGTCCCACGACCCTGAGATCATGACCTGAGCCCAAATCAAGGGTCGGACATGTAATTGACTGAGACACCCATGCACCCCTTTTCTGTACATATTTTTTTTAAAAAGAAAAAAAATGCAGGAGACCATATGTACAACCTAGGTATGAGATAGACCAACACAGCAAACTCAGCTGTTAGAAAAGCAAAGCAGGAGATACCTGGCTGCCTCAGACTGCAGAGCATGCAACTCTTGATCTCTGGTCAAGAGTTCAAGCCCCAGGGCGCCTGGGTGGCACAGCGGTTAAGGGTTAAGCGTCTGCCTTCGGCTCAGGGTGTGATCCCGGCGTTCTGGGATTGAGCCCCACATCAGGCTCCTCCGCTATGAGCCTGCTTCTTCCTCTCCCACTCCCCCTGCTTGTGTTCCCTCTCTCACTGGCTGTCTCTATCTCTGTCAAATGAATAAATAAAATAAATAAAATCTTTAAAAAAAAAGAGTTCAAGCCCCATGTTGTGTGCAGAGCCTACTTGACTAAATGAAGCCTTTTTTTTTCTTCTTAAGATTTTATTTATTTATTCATGAGAGATAGAGAGAGAAAGAGGCAGAGGGAGAAGCAGGCTCCCAGGACCCTGGGATCATGTCCCGAGCCAAAGACAGACGCCCAACCAACTGAGCCACCCAGGTGCCCTAAATGAAGCCTTTTACATGAAGTCAAAAACAGGAAAAAAAATTTTGGGGAGAAAATACAACAGAGTGAACAGAGAGTTAACATTTATAAATTTTTAAAAAGATTTATTTATTTGAAAAGAGAGAGAGATCATGGGGGAGGGGCAAAGGGAGAGAGAGTGAATCTCTAGCAGACAGCTCCCCGTCCCCCACTGAGCCTGATGTGGGGTTCAACCCCGTGATGCTGAGATCATGACCTGAGACAAAACCGAGAGTTGGATGCTTAAGTGATTGAGCCACCCAAGAGTTAACATTTATAACATAAGAGGAATTCTTGCAAATGGACAAGAAGGGGACTAAGAACTGAGCAGAAAAATGGACGAAGGCCTTGAAGAAATAATTCACAGAACAAATATGAACGCACAACAAGCATACTAGAGTGCTCAGACTCACTGAAGCCAGGGAAATGCAAATTAAAGTAACAGTAAGATTTCGCTTTATACTTACCAGCTTGTGAAAATTAAAAAATTTAGATAATATTTATTGCTGGTGGGATTGCTGAAAAAGATGCATTATTATATATTGCTCTAAAGTAGTATAGCCTTTTTTAAAAAAAGATTTTATTTATTTGACAGAGAGAAAGAACACAAGCAGGGTGAGCAGCAGGCAGAGGGGAGACAGAGGGAGAAGCAGGCTCCCCGCTGAGCAAGGCCACCCAGGTACCCCCCCCCTTTTTTTAAAGTAATCTCTACACCCAGGGTGGGGCTCACACTCATGGCCTTGAGATCAAGAGTCACATGCTGACTGAGCCATCTAGGTGCTCCCAGTATAGGCTTTTTGGAAAGCATTTCAGCAAGCATTTATTTAAAAATAAAAACCTGGGGTGCCTGGGTGGCACAGCGGTTAAGCGTCTGCCTTCGGCTCAGGGCGTGATCCCAGCGTTCTGGGATCGAGCCCCACATCAGGCTCTTCAGCTATGAGCCTGCTTCTTCCTCTCCCACTCCCCCTGCTTGTGTTCCCTCTCTCGCTGGCTGTCTCTATCTCTGTCTAACAAATAAATAAAATCTTAAAAAAATAAAAATAAAAATAAAAACCTACCCTTTCATCTACAAATCCCACTTCTGGGTAGACATCTTATAAAAGAAATGCACTGAACTGTGTCTACAAGGATCTTTATTGCAGCATTGTTCACAGTGGCCAACCACTGAGATTAAAGAGAATATTCATCACTCAAGCAGTGGTTGAAGAAAGTATGGTACATTTAATGCAGCTCTTAAAAAAATGGATCAGAAGTATGCATATTTACATGGTAGGATTTTAAAAAGGAAACCAAGGTATGGAGAATTTATGTAATTCGTCTAAGATCGCATAACTATCAAGGAGTAGGGCCCAGGATTTAAAAAATCTGGGTCCAGAGTCCATGAACTTAGCCTCTGTATTGTGTTATTTCTTTCTTTCTTTTTTTTTTTTTTAAAGATTTTATTTATTTATTTGACATAGAGAGAGAGACAGCCAGCGAGAGAGGGAACACAAGCAGGGGGAGTGGGAGAGGAAGAAGCAGGCTCCCAGCAGAGGAGCCTGATGTGGGGCTCGATCCCAGAACGGCAGGATCGTGCCCTGAGCCGGAGGCAGATGCTTAACGACTCAGCCATGCAGGTGCCCATGTATTGTGTTATTTCTGAGGGGAAGTGAATCACACGTTGGTAGAGGATGACAAAGAAAAGGGAGGAAAACGAGATCCAGGGAAACACCGTGAATGTCAAAGGGTTGTGGAACAAAGGGGGAATAATCATCTGCTGGTAGGTGTTTTCTCCCCATCCCCCAAGACAGGACAGGACGAGACAGCAGAGGCCACCCTTCCTAACCGTCAACAAGGCGCGGGGATGGTGACTTTGCTTAGACCACCAGAAGACACCCCGGCTTCCTTTGTTGAGGTACAGAGCCTGTATTAGCAACAGATGCCACAATGCTTTGGGTCTTCTGTCCCTGTCTGAGCTGACCCCGAGTCTCCTCTCTGCTGGTGTGGCTCTGACTACCGCTGCAGCTGGCGGCCGTTCGTAGAGATGGGATGCAGCAGAAGCCTCTCAAATAGCGGAATGATGAGGTTAAAACACAGATCTGGGGACCGGGCGGATGTGGGTTCAAATCCCAGCTCAGTTATTGACCACTTTGTGTAAGCCTAGGCCAGTCACAACCCCCTGAACCCAGCTTGCTCACCTGCAAAATGAACCTACATCACAGGTGAATTACCAGCATTAACTGAGATTATGCATCTCAAATGCTAAGTGCAGCTCTTCTTAATAAAGTCAGAAAGTATCTCTCAATGGAGTCACTTGTATTCAGCTACTTTTCTTTTTCTTTTTTTTTTTTTTTTAAAGATTTTATTTATTTATTCCAGAGATAGAGACAGCCAGGGAGAGAGGAAACACAAGCAGGGGGAGTGGGAGAGGAAGAAGCAGGCTCATAGCGGAGGAGCCTGATGTGGGGCTCAATCCCAGAACGCCGGGATCACACCCTGAGCTGAAGGCAGATGCTTAACCGCTGTGCCACCCAGGCACCCCCAGCTACTTTTATTTTTCAACCCACAACCTTAATTCCCATTATTTGTTGTGGGACCCCAACAAAGAAGCTGGGCATTGAACCAACTGTTTTGCTTACATATCCTCTAAAACAGTTTTGAAAACTGTGTGCTCTTGTGCATATGTTTTAGTTGACATTTAATTTTTTTCCTCAGGTCATGATCCTGGAGTCCTGGGGGATTGGGGGATCAAGCCCCGCATGGGGCTCTCTGCTCAGGAGGGAGTCTGCTTCTCTTTCTCTGTCTGCCTGCCACTCCCCCACTTGTGCTCTCTCTCATACTCTCTCTCTCAAATAAATAGAATCTTTAAAAAAAAAAATTTTTTTTCATTCTGGGATGCCTGGGTGGCTCAGTCAGTTAAGCATCTGACTTCTGCTCAAGTTGTGATTTTTTCAGGGGTCCTGGGATCGAGCCCCACATCAGGCTCTGCACTCGGCAGGGAGTCTGCTTGTCCCTACTCCTCTGTCCCTCCCCCTGTTTGTGCTCTCTCTGTCTCTCTCAAATAAATAAATAAATAAATACAATCTTTTAAAAATAAATAATAATTTTTTTTCATTCTAAGATAAATACTGCAAAGGATAGGATTTCTAGCATATTGCAAATATCAACATTTTAAAATTAAAAACCATTATGTAACTGTTTTTGAATATATTGAATATTAAGAGGTCAGATGTCTGAAATCAGTTTCACTGATTTCACAAGAATCATTATAAATATATGAAATATATGGAATCATTATAAGGTGGTCTAGAAAGACCTCTGACCAATAAGGGCACCAGATCAGATAGTGCTTGACCAACCTCACTATATTCCTTTTTGTGGCATTTGACTATTTGTGAAACGGTAGTCGAGACACAGAAGGAATAAGCTCTAGGGGCGCCTGGGTGGTGCAGTCATTGAGCGTCTGCCTTCAGCTCATGGCGTGATCCCGGCGTTCCAGGATCGAGTCCCACATCGGGCTCCTCCGCTGGGAGCCTGCTTCTTCCTCTCCCACTCCCCCTGCTTGTGTTCCCTCTCTCGCTGGGTGTCTCTCTGTCAAATAAATAAATAAAATCTTAAAAAAAAAAAAAGAAGGAAAAAGCTCTAAGCAGAAACCATAAGGTTGTAGCATCTAGGAGAAAGCAGAAATCCAGCAGGAGATAGGAGATCAGGAACAGAAGCCATCAGTAGAAGCAGCAGGAAGAAACAGGCACAAGGACAGAGATGAACTGTGTCCAGAGAGTGGAGGCTAGGAAGCAATAGATGACCTCCTGTGGATGGGGGAGGGGAGGGACCACTGGTGGTGTCTTTGTGCACTAGAGCTGTTACTGTATTCTAGATGGCAAAGGGCCAGTTGCACAAAGCCTGGATATACAGCCCAAGGTGGTTTTTGTGCCTTTTTTTTTTTTTTTTTGGTAGGCTCCAGGCGCAGTGTGGGGCTTGAACTCACAACCGTGAGATCAAGACCTGAGCCAATATCGAGAGTTGGACACTTAACCTACTGAGCCATCCAGCTGCCCGTTTTTGTGTTTCTTATCTGTGATTCCTTTTTTTCTTTAAAGATTTTATTTATTTATTTGTTTGTTTATTAATTTAATTTATTTATTTGACAGAGAGAGAGAGCACAAGCAGGGAGAGGGAGAAGCAGGCTCCCCGCTGAGCAGGGAGCCCCCCAGGACCCTGGGATCATGACCTGAACTGAAGGCAGACACTTAAGTACTGAGCCACACAGGCTCACCCTTATATGTTATTCTTTACACCAAATTCCCATTTCCTGTGGTAAGCTGGGGATGCTTTTGTTTCCTGTAGCCTAAAGGAAGTTAATGCAGAAATCAAGGAGAGGAGGGAGATTGCAAGGAGCAGACCTCCGGAGTTGTGAAGAAGGGGATGTGGCAACCACAGCCAGATGGTGAGCGGTGGGAATCTTCTTTCTGTTCGTTGCAGGACAGCGTAGCCATTGGGGGCATTGGCTCTGGGGCCAGATAGCCTGAACGTGCATTTGTCCTTGTTGCAGGATTTGGGGAAAGTTTCTGGGCCTCGATTTTATCTGTAAATGAGATATATTGGTTTCCTATGGCTGCTATAACAAGTTGCCACAAACTTGCTGACTTGAGACAACAGGAATTTACTCTCACATAATTCTAGAGGTCAGAGGCCTGAAGTCAGTGTCACTGGGCCAAAAGCAAGAATCAAGACATTAGGGGCGCCTGGGTGGCTAGTTGGTTTCTCAGCTTGTGGCTACATCATCCTACTCTCTGCCTCTGTGGTCACATTGCCGTTTCTTCTTCTGCCTGCGGCCAATCTTCCTCTGCCTCCCTCTTACAAGAATACCTGTGATTGAATTCAGGGCCCACCTGGATAATCCAGGTGGATCAGATAACCTTAATTTAGTTACCTTTTACCATATAAGGTGATCTTCTGACACCAGCTAGTGTACTGCAATAAAATTCTGCCACTAACCACCAGGAGTTAGCACAGACCCCACCATTAAAAAGCATGGTCCCCAACAAAACTGCCCTCACTTCAGAAGGCACCCAAACTTCAGCCATCCCCAGGCCACCCCCATTTATGCCAACTGGCTACGAAGTGGGAGGCTCCCCCCCACCCCCGGTTTGAAAATTTTGTGGAATGACTCACATAACTCAGCAAAGCTCTATACTTACAATTATAGTTTTATTATAAACAAGACGCCCTGAGCCGAAGGCAGACGCTTAACCGCTGTGCCACCCAGGCGCCCCTATAATTTTAGTTCTTATATTTAAGTTTATGATCCATTTTGAGTTCATTTTTGTGTATAGTGTGAGCTGGGGGCCCAACTTCATTTTTTTTGCACGTGGATATCCAGTTGTGTTTGCACCACGTGTTAAAAATTAGTATGTTTTTGAGACAGGTGTTGAACAGTTCCAGAGTGCTGGATACAGGCAGAAAGGCTTCCTGCCACATTTCATGATGGTTCTGAATTTCAAAATTTGCTCTGATCTGGGAAAAGCAAACCAAAGTTTTCCGTGTCTTGCTGTAGGTAACGTAATCAATGATTTTTTTCTTACATTTTTCTACTTCATGAAATTGTTCTAATCAAGTCTTCAGTGTCTCACCTTCAGGGGGCATATCATCAGGAAGTCTAATTATCATGGTTAATTAACTGTCGCAAACAGCAGACCACTAGAATTCTAATAGATATTAATCAGGGTTGTCAGTTGCAATAATAGAAGCCAAAAGTGGCTAACTTAGGAAGAAAATGAATTTATCAGAAGGATATTACATAGCTTATAGAAAAGAAGGGAAAACAGGAGAAGCAGGCTTGGAAAAGGAATAGAAAGCCATTAGTCTAGCTAAAAAAAAGGCTAGATTGCATTGATCATTTCTCTCACCACGGGACATTTCTTGCTTACAGACTTTTTTTTTTTAATTTAAATTCAATTAATTAACATATAATGTATTATTAGTTTGCTTCTGGACTCTTGATACCATTGCAGCCCTTAATAATCTCAAATTGAGTCTTACAAGACTCCAGTGTCCCAGGCATGAGCTTCTGATTGACCAAACCTTTGTTATTGGCCCATGGCCTGCATGATAGGGTATAGGGAAGGCAAATGCTAGTCTTCCTTCAAACTTCTGTAATACAAGTTGGGCTTCTCCCTCCCACTGAGACCCATAAATGGGACCATTCCCCAAAATAAGAAGGATGTTCTGACATGAGATGGCTAAAAAAACAATAAGGTACATTACAGAAACAAATAATAATAAAAACAACAGCCCACATTCATTGAGAGCTACGTATGTACAAGTTTTATGTGAGTTAACTCAGTTAACGCTTAAAATAGCCCAACAAAGTATGTCCCCTTACTAACCTATGTGGTAGGCTAAATAATGCCCCCCAAAGATACCTACTTCCTAACCCCCAGAACCTCTGAGTATGGCAAAAGAGTGAATATTACTGTTATATAATAATAAAGAACTTGACTGGGGGTGCCTGGCTGGCTCACACATTAGAACATATGACTCAGGGTTGTGAGTTTGAGCCCCATGTTGGGCGCAGAGCTTACATTAAAAAAATGGACTGAAAAAAATTGGCCTTTGCCTCTATTATGTCAATTGTATCAAGCAAGCTAGGAATTTAGAAAAATTATTAATTTAGTAATAAAAATTTATTAATAGAAAAATTTATAAATTTTAGAAAAATGTATTAATACATGATAAAATTGTGGGGTGTCTGGGTGGCTCAGTTGGTTAAGCATCTGCCTTTGGCGGGTCATGATCTCAGGGTCCTGGGATCAAGTCCCCTGTCAGGCTCCCTGCTCAGTGGGGAGTCTGCCTCTCTCTCTCTCCCTCTGCCCCTCCCCCCTGTTAAAAAAATACATGATAAAATTGCTATGGATGATAAATCCAACTTCACCATGAAGGTTGTACATCTGTGGCTGCCGGCAATTCCAGACTCACATAGTCACACTTGTTTTTCCTCCAGAAAGGAAAAGACCATCTTCCTCCCAACTTTGCTTTGAAGAATCTCAGGGAAAATGCTGATTAACCTGTCTTGGGTTAGACTCCCATCCCGTTTCCCAGGAAGATCACAGGTCTGTGATCAGGAGAGAGGAGTCTAAGGGGAGTCTGAAAATAAGACTATTCTGCATTAGGGAATATGTGCAAAGTCAATTGTGGAAATTGCTTAAAGAATTTTGGCAGAATCCAAGAGGGAATCTAGGAGCTTGGATTTCAAGAGTCTACCACCAAGAAGCAGTGAGTACGTGGTTAGATCAGGCTTCTGTGTTTACTTTGAGGAGTTTCACTAGAGACACAAGATTTAAGGGATTAATTAAGGTAGTAGCTGTAGCCTTAATACCTAAGAGAACAGTAAGGCAAATTCAGACCCAACACTCTGGCCAGTGAAGAACGTGGAAAAACGTAGAGGAAGGAAGGCAAAGCTATAGAAACTATACACATATATACATGCAGGGATAAATAGATAGATGGATAGAGAGATGGAGATGGATACGTAGATATGCAAGCTATTTACATTAGTTATCTTTGGAAATGGACTTTAGGGAGACTTTCATTTTGTACTGTTTTAATTTTTGTGGCATTTAAATATTTTGCAATGTTTTGTAAGAAATAAACAAATGAAAGATTTTTAAAATTATGTACGTATGTATGTATTTATTTTAGAGAGAGAGAGCGTGCGAGCAGGGGGAGGGGCAGAGGCAGAGGGAGCAGAGCCCGATGTGGGGCTCCATCCCAAGACCCTGAGATCATGACATGAACCGAAACCATGAGTTGGATGCCTAACCAACTGAGCCACCCAGGTGTCCCAAAAGAAAGTTTAAAAACAAAGTCTGTGTGAAAAAGAAATGGGGTTCTCATTGTCATCAGACTGTCCTTATTCAGCGTTGGGTTCTCCAGGACTCCTCTCTCATCCAGTTATTAAAAGTAGATTGGGGGAAAAATGTATTGGAAAAAGAAAAAGAAAGCCTCTTGTAATGTGGGTGGGAATGCAAACTGGTGCGGCCACTGCAGAGGACAGTCTGGAGGTCTGGGGCACCTGCATGGTTCAGTCGGTTAAGCATCTGCTTTCGGCTCAGGTCATAACCCCAGGGTCTTGGGGTGGAGTCCTGCACGGGCTCCCTGCTCGGTGGGGAGGTGGGGAGTCTGCTTCTCCCTCTGCCCCTCCACCGCTTGTGTGCACACGCGCTCTCTCTCTCTCTCTCTCATGTGCTCTCTCTCTGAAATAAATAAATGAGATTAAAAAAAAAAAGAAGACAGTATGGAGGTTACTCAAAAAATTAAAAATAGAAACACCATACACTCCAGAAATTCCACTACTCGGTATTTACCAAGAAAACAAAAACACTAATCTAAAAGATATATGCATCCCTATGTTCATGAAACCATTATTTACAATTGTCAAGATATGGAGACAACTCAAGTGCCCATTCACAGATGAATGGATAAAGAAGATGGGGTATATATAGATACAATGGAATATTACTCAGCTATAAAATGGTAATAAAATCTTGCCATTTTCAGGGCACCTGGGTGGTACAGTGGTTAAGCATCTGCCTTTGGCTCAGGGCGTGATCCTGGCGTTATGGGATCGAGCCCCACATCAGGCTCCTCCGCTATGAGCCTGCTTCTTCCTCTCCCACTCCCCCTGCTCATGTTCCCTCTCTCGCTGGCTGTCTCTATCTCTGTCGAATAAATAAATAAAATCTTAAAAAAAAAATCTTGCCATTTTCGACAACACGGATGGAGCTGGAGGGTATTATGCTAAATAAGATAAGTCAGACAAAGACAAATACCCTTGATTTCACCTATATGTGGAATCTACAAAAACAAAGCAAATGAGCAAACAAAACAAAACAGAAACAGACTCATGAATACAAAGAAGAAACTGGTGGTTGCCAGAGCAGGGGAGGGTGGGAAGTTGGGGGAAAGAGGTAATGGGGATTAAGAGGTACAAACTTCCAGTTATGAAATAAATAAGTCACAGGTATATGAAATATGACATTGGGAATATAGTCAATAATATTGCAATATTTTTGTATGGCATGAGAGGGTAACTCCCTTTACCCTGGTAAACATCCCATAATGCATATAATGTTGAATCACTATGTTATGAACCTGAAACCTGAAATATAATATAATATTATATGTCAAGTATACTTCAATTAAAAAAATGAAATAAGCAAAAAAAAGTAGACTGGAGAAAAACAGTGTGCATTTTATGCTCCATATATGTAGAACAAAAAGGGAAGGTTATATACACACATAACACACAGATTATCGTTGGAATGATAAACAGGAAGCTGGTAAAAAATCAATGATTCTTGGGAGGAAAAGGGGGGTTGGAGGATAAAAGCAGGTAAGAGATGTTTTTCATTGTCTACTGGTGATGATGTTTGAATTTTTTTTTACCATGTGAATGCATTACCTATTAAAATAATTATTTTAAAGTAGCATTCAGAGATTGAATAAAAGGGAATGGGCAGTATCTGAGACAAGTGGGGTAGGTAGTGTGCTCAGTGTCTGCACCAAGCCCCACTCTCCAGCCTGCCTACCTTGCAGAGGCTGGGGAGTTAAAACCGCAGGGCCAAGACCTTCCTGGAGCTGGGTCACCGGATGGGTTTCAAGTTCCCCGGTCAGATACACGCTAGGGGGCTTGAGTCTGGAACTGAGCTCCTCAGGGATGAGGCACTGTCTGAGGATTTAAGATGTCGTGGTTCTGGAACCAACAGCTCTGACACTGGCTTTTCTCCCAGATCTTGGCTAAAGGGGTGCGTTCTTGGAGCCAATAGTTGGGACAGTGGCTTCCTAATTTCCTAATTTTCTGATGTGGAAGAAGTAACAATTTTTTTAAAAAAAGATTTTATTTATTTATTTGAGAGAGAGAGTGTGAGAGAGTGAGAGATCACAAGCATGGGTGAGGGGGAGAAGGAGAAGCAGACTCCTCACGGAGCAGGGATCCTGATTCGGGACTCCATCCCGTGACCCTGGGATCATGACCTGAGCCGAAGGCAGACGCTTAAGGGACTGAGCCACCCAGGGGCCAGAAGTGACAATTTTCTTGGTGATAGTATGTCCCTGACTTACATCAACCCTCATTGAATAACCGGCTATAAGTACAGATCATGACAGCCCTTTATCTCTGATAACTTTGTTAAGTTCAATTCTATTTTGTGTGATATTAGTATAACTATAGCAACTTTCTTTTGATTAATTTGACCATGTTTTTACATGCTTTAAAAAAATCTTTCGGGGGCGCCTGGCTGGCTCAGTCGGTGGAGCATGCGACTCTTGATCTTGGGGTTACGAGTTCAATATCCGTGTTGGGTATAGAGATTGCTTAAAAATAAAACCTTTAAATTAAAAAAAAACTTTTATATACTTTGAACTTATATAATATTATATGTCAATTATATTTCAATAATAAAAACTCTCAACATTCCCTACTTTTTAAATTTTGGGGTGTGTCTTCTTTAAATAGATTTGTTCATTTAGCCTTAGTTTATTCCTGTTTTCTCCTAGGAATCCCTTAGATATCAGCCAAGGTTAGTCATGCGTTGAAAAGTTTTTTTTTTTCCTTCTCTTTTTTTACATTTTATCTAGTGTTTTTAGTTCTGCTCTACTGGGTTTTCTGTGGATGGTTAATATGTCTTTTTCCATAAACAGAATACCTTTTAAAAGTTCGTATTTCGTATATTTTAGACATATAATGCTAAATCGCAGAAGGAAAGCTTCCTTATTGGGGTATTCACATTTGCAGTTTATCTAGCACATTTAGGAGAGAATTCAGCATTTGGGAAACAAACTCCAGGGAATCTGGAAGAATATAGTGAGTTACTTTATGCAGCCTAGATTTATATTGCTTCCTGTCGAGTGGCCTGACACCCTGGGGCCCTGAGCTATCCCATAGACTGCACACCTCTAGGGGCTCATTTGTAGTTTGACCACCCACTACGGATCATAATTCAGACAAGAAGCTTGGTGGCCAGAAGCTACAGAGATATGTCCTGACACCTGCTGGTGGCTGAGGGAGACTTCACCTACTAAAGGTGGGAACTGGTGATGCTTCTGAGTTCAAAAGTTCAACAAACAATTATTGTTTCACACTTTAGTGTCAGACTTTGGTATCATTGCACAGATACAAAGATGAAACTGCTCTTGAAGAATCATAATCTCAGGGCATGCCCTTTAGCAGAGAAAGAGAAAGACACACACAGATAATTTAAATACTTGATCCTACGACCCTGAGATCATGACCTGAGCTGAAGGCAAATCTTTTTTTTTTTTATAGATTTTATTTATTTATTCAACAGAGATAGAGACAGCTAGCGAGAGAGGGAACACAAGCAGGGGGAGTGGGAGAGGGAGAAGCAGGCTTCCCGCTGAGCAGGGAGCCCAATGTGGGGCTCGATCCCAGAACCCTGGGATCATGACCTGAGCTGAAGGCAAATTCCTAACTGACTGAGCCACCCAGGTGCCCTCAAATAAATAAATAAAATCTTAAAAAAAAAAAAAAACTGATTTGATGGTCCCAAAGGGACATGATCTTGGTGAATTCACCAAGTTCAGGGGCAGGCTCTGAATTTTGCAAGCTGGACACATGAGCTTAATATCTCAGAACCAAGGGGCACCTGGCTGGCTCAGTCAGTAGAACATATGACCCTTGATGTCAAGGTTGTGCGTTTGAACCCCACATCAGGTACAGAGATTATGTAAAAATAAAGTCTTAAAAAAAAAAAAAGAAATCTCATGGGAGCCTGGGTGGCTCGGTTGGTTAAGCATCTGCCTTTGCTCAGGTCATGATTCCGGGTTCTGGGATAGAGTCCCGAGTTGGGCTTTCTGCTCAGCAGGGAGTCTGCTTCTCCCTCTGCCCCTCCCTCTTCCCCCTGCTCAGACTCGAGAGCTCTCTCTCTCTCTCTCAAATAAATAAATAAAATCTAAAAAAAAATATCTCAGAACTGAGATTTTGTAGGTACTGATTCACATTAACGAGGTTCACAAGCAGCTGATGTACACATCCTAAATGAGAATTTATTAATTTACAAAAAATACTTAAGGGCATCTCAGCACTCCACAGGGCCTAGTGCAATGGGAATTAGTCTCAAAATGCATTGAATGAATAATCAGAAACTGGCAAACCTATTTCACCAGGGGCCAAGGTAGAACCAGTCTGGTCGACAGAATCCAGGGGGCTTGTGACTAAATCTCTGCCGAGGGTCACCAGGTCACCCCCCTCTGGTGTCCAGCGCCAGATCCGGCTTCCCACCACAGCACCACCAAAGGCAGAGTGACAGGGACCACACCCTGCCGAGGTCTTTCCCCAGGGGGCTGAGCGGGGAAGGAAGAAGACTCAGACCTAGCAGGAAGGTAAGACTTGGAGGAGGAATGGAGTTCGGTGCCAGGGCCACGGAGAAAGATCAGACTGTCACCGGCTCCCTGGCTCAGAGCCAGGCTGTCGGAGGGGAGGACTCATTCATTCAGGGCCAGCCCAGGCGTGAGACTGCAGAGCTGCCTGGCCCGGCCCAGGCCGGGTGTCAAGGCGGGGAGGGGATTTCATCAGGCTCCCTCCCCCTGGGCCGGGCGGCTGGGAACCTGTTGGGACGATTTTAGTTTGGGGAGGGACCGAGGAGCTGCTGGCAGGGAGGGAACTTCAGGGCAGCAGAGGCAGCCCCTCGGCCCCGGCAGTCTGGAACGCGGTGGGCAGCCTGTTCTGGCTGGGACCACGTCCCGAGGTAAGCGGCCGGAGCGCGGACCGGCGGAGGTAGGCCCTCCTGGGGGAGAAGGGGGCGGGGCAGGAAGCGCCCCGGGGTAGAAAAGCCGGAGTCCCAGGGCAGGAGCGGGAAGGAGTCGGCCTTGGGACACCCTTGGCAACCTCCCTTCCGGACTAGCCTTCAGGATGGCCGCTTGGGATCCTGCAACTTTCATTTTAAAAGCATGTTGAGAGGCGTCTGGCTGGCTCAGTCCAAGGAGCATGGGACTCCTGAGTTCAAGCCCCAGGGTGGGTGTAGAGATTACATAAATAAATAAGTAAATAAATAAATAAATAAATGTAAAAAAAAAAAAAGTAGCATGTTGAGTCACGAGTGGAGGGGGGGAAGGTGTCTCTGGCTTCTCCCCCAGGACATGGTGGGGGGACCAGGTAATGCCATTCTCCTTACCAGCCCTGGTCAGTCACTGGCCTTCTCTCCCTTCATCCCGTTTTCCACAATAACCAAAGCCCCTCCGCACCTTTGTCCCCCAACTCTTTCCCCCCCTCCAGCTGAGCCAGTTCCTAGCCCTCCTGGGTCGGCTGACCTCTCCCCTGCCCCGCACTGGAGACCACCGCCAGGGAAGACGTTCTCCCGGCTTCTGCCTGCTAGGCGCCTTCCCCAGGGTTGTTTCCTCCTTCCTGGTGCTGGTATCTGAGGGATTTCACTCATTCATTTGTTATTATTCACTTGTTTATTCATCACTGTTTGAGCATAAACCTGTATTCTGGGGGAGGGGACGCACCATCTCTGCTCTTCCAGGGAATAGGAAAACTGACCTTTATTTCACACACATTTAATAATTGTAAGCTGGTGGGCCGTGTGGCATAGCGTAAGATTATTTTGGAGTTGTCCAGACACTTGGATTCCTGTCCCATCTCTTCTGTTCACTTCCTGAGCCCCGGTTTCCTGGTCTGTGAAGTGGTATTGTTATGAAGATGACATGGGACAATGTGCGTTGGGCACCAAGCCGCCCCGGCCCCCCGCCCCCTCCCACGCGCAGTGGCACACAGTGGGGCCTCAGTAAACACCAGTGCTCTTCCCTTCTAATTTGGCGTCTCCCCCCCGCCCCCGCATCCTGCCACGCCCCTCCTACCGCCCCCTTCCCCTCTCTATAGGCTTGTAAAGATCTAAAAGAAAACCCCTGGTCTTGAAAGCCCTGAGACAAACGTGCAAACCCAGAACGGGTAGTGAAGGGAGAGGTGGAGAAGGGAGAGGGAGGCTCAGAAGGGCTGGGGTGGATTGGATGCGGAAGGGGCCTCCTGTGGGTCTGAGGTAAGAACACAGGACCAGGGCTGGGACCCCATTGGAGGGAGATGAAGTTACCAGAGGGTTCTCTTGCGCTGTTTCTGAATTTGCACTCACACTGAGCAAGTGATGGGAAGTACCAGTTCCTAAAACTAGCTCTGCCTGGCCTTAGGCTAAGGGCTTGTAAATGCGTTTTCTCATTGAATCATAACCCTGTTATGATATTATTATCCCCATTTTACAGATGAGGAAATGGAGGTACAAACAGGTTAAGGTTAAGGGATTGCCTACGGTCACATGGCTAGTAAGCAATGGATCCAGGGTTCAAGTCTAGGTCAGACTCTAGACTCCACGCTCTTTGTTCAACTCCTGGCTATCTTTCCAGTTTCTGTGTATCAGAAAGAATAAAAGGACATCCTCATTCTCCCAACTTTCTCCCAACTTCCTAGATACCAGCTTCTCACTTTCTGTCCATCTCCTGCTCTGGGTGGCTTCATCCGCATGGGAGCAGCACACTCCTTTCCGATGCATTAATTCCTTCACTCATTCATCATTCATTCAGTCAAGTGCCCTGTTGGTCCCAGGAGGGCAGGGACCACGTCTGTGTCTTCACAGCACCTTGTATGTCCCTAATACAGGAATGTTCAATGAATCCTGTGGGAGTAAATGGGTCCGACAAACATTTTTTGATGTATTCTGTGGGCTCCCTCATAGGGGTTCATAGAGGAATGAAACAGAAGTGCTATCCTCAAGACCCGCACGGCCTCGTGGAGGAGACGGTGATAATACAAAGAAGACATGGTACCCTACACAGGAGCAGAGGCTGCAGAGGGGACTGTGAGGGGCATTTAATTCCACCATGTCTGCCTTGTTCTCTACTGTATCCAGGGCCTAGCCAATGGCAGGCTCATGGTAGTGCTTATAAGGCTTTGCAGAGCAGGTGTTTAGGACAGAGTCTTGAAGGGGGTATTAGAAGTTCACAAGGAGAGGGGCGACTGGGTGGCTCGGTCAGGTTAAGTGTCCAACTCTTGGTTTCTGCTCAGGTCATAACCTGAGGATTGTGGAATTGAGCCCGGTGTTGGGCTCCATGCTCAGCATGGAGTCTGCTGGAGATTCTCTCTCTCCCCCTTTCCCCCTCCCCCACCCCATGTCTCTCTCTCTCTCCCTCAAATAAATAAATAAAATCTTAAAAAAAAAATTTCACCGGGAGAACATATTGGGGAAGGAAGATATTCTAGCAGAGAGAGATGCCCATGAAAAGGCCTAGTGGAGGGCGGGAGCTGGAATTGCTAGGGGCTCAGTATGGCTGACGTGTAGAGTGTCTATGGAAGAAGGAAGGATAAATGGGCAGGGTTCAGGCCATGAGCCTGTTAAGGAAACTAGATTTTACACCAAGGGTATCGGGTAACCACTGAAGGGATTTAGCAAAAGGAGGACACCATCTGACTTGTATATCAGAAGTATGGCTGATGCATGGGGGTCGGGGAAATGGCACCAAGATCTCTAGGCCTGACAGGGTTCCTTTCTGAGGAAATGAGCCTTCCTCCTTAGGACCTGGGTTAGGACTTCCTTTTTAGGACTTCATAATGGTTCATGAAGTGCCTCCGAACTTGCCTTGTGTCCTGATCTACTGTGCTTTGTCCTCAGCTGTATGCTGGTTACTGCTAATTTATTCTAATAGAAGCACCTGAGTGGCACCTGGGTGGCGAAGTCATTAAGTGTCTGCCTTTGGCTCAGGGTGTGATCCTGGGGTCCTGGGATCAAGCCCCACTGTCAGGCTTCTCCGCTGGGAGCCTGCTTCTTCCTTTCCCACTCCCCCTGCTGTGTTCCCTCTGTCGCTGGCTGTCTCTCTTTGTCAAATAAATAAATAAAATCTTTAAAAAAAAAAAAAAGAAGAAGCACCTGAAATTTACAAATGATTTACATTTGAATAACCTGGAGCAAATTCTGGGGTGTGCTGCTCGCTGATTCGCTGATTCGGGCTTTGTTATGTGAAGGAGAGAGATGGAGATGGGGGGGGGCACCAGGAATTATGTTGGGCTCCGAATGTACCCTAGGAGTTTGTGTTGAATATGGAACTGGGGGTTTATGGATGTGGATAGCTTTCAGAGAATCCGTTTCCAGACCCTCAGATTCAACAGGTGTTCTTTCCTGAAAGCAATCTGCTTGACTGGATTTTTTTTCTTTTTTCTTTTAGATTTTGTTTTATTATTATTATTTTTGTTTTATTATTACTATTTTTAAGTAGGCTCCACAGCCAGCATGGAGCCCAATGTGGGACTTGAACCCATGACTCTGAGATCAAGACCTGAGCTGAAATCAAGAGGCGGACACTTTACCAGTTGAGCCACCCAGGCGCCCCTGACTGGATTCTTTTAAATTCTCCTTATGAACTCTTCCCCGTCTCTTTCTTCCTTTTTCTTCCTTTTTCTTTCTTTCTTTCTTTCTTTCTTTCTTTCTTTCTTTCTTTCTTTCTTTCTTTCCCTCCTTCCTTCCTCCCTTTCCTTCCATCCTTCCCTCCCTCCCTCCCTTCCTCCCTCCCTCCCTTTCTTCCTCCCTCCCTTCCTTCCTCCCTCTC
>NC_048219.1:16122531-16186628 GCF_002007445.2 Ailuropoda melanoleuca | reverse complement strand
CCTTCCTTCCTTCCTTCCTTCCTTCCCCTCATTCCTTCAGGCCGAACTTGCAGCTTGAATTTAAGAGCTGAGGTAGAGTTGCATGCTCCCCTGCTGAACCAGCCAGGAGCCCCTAACTCTGCGTTCAGTATTTCCCTTCTCTAGCTTTCCTAGATTTGTCCTGAATCTTTCTATGGTGCCTTGCTCAGGTCTACAAAAACCAGAAGGACAACTGGAGAATGCTTGGTTCCTGCGAGATTAGATAAGATAAACTGAAGGGGTGGTACCTCACTGCAGACTCGTAGAATTTTCTTTTCATTTTATTTTATTATTATTTTTTAAGTGAGCTCTACACCCAGTGGGCTTAATCATGACCCTGAGATCGAGGGCCACACACTCTACCGACTGAGCCAGCCAGGTGTCCCAGCAGCCAGAAGTTTAAGAGGTTGCCCAAGGTCACCGAGCTATCAAGTGGCAGAATCCGGACTTGAACTCCAGAACCTCCCCTCTAGAATTTGTGCTTTTAACCATTACGCTACTCTACTTTTTAAATTGAAGTGCCTTAGCTCGTTATCTGTGCATTAGGAATTAATTGGGACCTGAATTGGTTGTCATGGGGATACAGATAAACTCATTTATAGACATTTTTAAAAACGGAAGTGGGTTTTCTTACAGACAAAATTTTTCTGGTATGGCTAATTGGTTTGACAGCGAGCCCTGGCTTTGACAATTGGATTACATGGCAGACATTTTCCAAAAACTGAACAAACTATATCTGTAACTCCAAGGCTTAGATGAAAACATATCGAAAGCATGTTTCTAATATGACTATACCAGGAAATTGTGTCTTGGAACCTATTTTAACTTGTGAAAAATAATTTTAGTTATTATCATAAAATGTGTGTGAGGGTCATAGTTTTTTCAAAATCGAATGGGGATTCGTGAGCAAAACAGTGTGAGGACTTCTGGGGCTCCCGCACACATCCTGGCCATGTGTGTCGTGCTGGGGACGAGGCTCCCGGTCAGGTGAGCCGAAGGGGTTTGTCCACAGGTAAGCAGAGGCAGAAGTGAAGCAGGATCAGGCATTTCTGATGCTGTGATTTCTATTACTCCATACTTCCTACTTTCTTCATTTCTTGATGGTTTATTCAGCAAACAGTTACTGAGCACCTACAAATGGAGTAAAAACTACACATGTTCAACTTTTTCTGGAATTTATGTTCTAGTAGAAAAGATAGCGAATAAACACATCGGATATTTTTAGATAGTAACACGTGCTGGGAGCAAATAAGCAGGGGAATCTGCTAGAATATATGGGGTGGGCAGAGGGGTGGGTTAGGGATGGAGGAGAGAGGTTTAGGTCAACCGAACAGCAAGTGCAAAGACCCTGAGGCAGGAGAGAGCTTGGGGTGTTCTTGGGATGGGAAGAAGAACTTGTGGAAAACAATATGGAGGTTCCTTAAAAAATTAAAAATGGAAATAGCATACGATCCAGTAATTCTAATTCTGGGTATTTTCTTGAAGAAAACAAAAAACACTAATTCAAACAGATGTATGCATCCATATGTTTATTGTAGCATTATTTACAATAGCCATGATATGGAAGCAACCTGAGTGGGTAAAGAAGATGTGGCATATATATTATGGAATTCTACTCCGCCATAAAAATGAATGCAACCTTGCCATTTGCAACAACATGGATGGACCTAGAGTGTATTAGGCTAAGTGAAGTAAGTCAGACAGAAAGGCAATGACCATATGATTTCTCTTATATGTGGTGCTTTCTAAAACAGAAAGCAAATGGACAAACAGAAACAGACTCATAAATACAGAGAAGAAACTGATGGTTGCCAGAGGAGAGGGGGGTGAGGGAATAGGCGAAAAAAGTGAAGGGGGTCAAGGAGCCAGACTTTCACTTATAAAACAAGTAAGTCACGGAGATGAAAAGTCCAGCAGAGGGAATATAGTCACTATGACTATAATAACGTATGGTGATAGTCGGTAACTACGCCTGTTGTGGTGAGCCTTTTGTAATGTGTATAATTGTCAAATCCTTGTATTACACACCTGAAACTAATATCATATTGTACGTCAACTATACTTCAATAAAAAGCTACGTATATTTGTATAGAAAAGAAAGAAAAGAGATGTTGGGGGGAGAGTGGTAAATTCCACAAAGAAGGCAGGAGCTAGGTCATGCAGGACATCACCAGCCCTGGTAAGGATCCTGTATTTATCTCCAAGACAGTGAGAAACCGTTGAGAGGTTTTAAGCAGAGAGTTGCTCTACCCTGATTTATGGTTGTGTGTGTTGGTTTTGGAGGGGGGCAGGAATAGAAACCGAGATGGAGAATTTTTCAGGTAGGCACCAGCGGTATGGAGGGCTACCAAGGTGAGCAATGGCAATGGGAAGGCAGAATGGTATGGGATGCCATTCTGTCTTCTACCTCTGATGAGATGTGTTGGTAACTACTGCGTATTAACAAACCACTCTAAAATGTGGCAGCTTCAAACAACAATCATTTCATCTTGCCGTGATTCTGTGGGTCTGGAATTTGGTCAGAGTCCTGCTGAGTAGTTCTGCTCTGTGTGGTGTCGGCTGGGGTCACCAAGTTGGCTGTCTTCAGTTGGTGGGTGAGCTGGGCTCTGAGGTCTAAGAAGGCTTAACTTAGGGGCGCCCGTGTGGCTCAGTTGGTTGAGCATCAGACCTTTGGTTTCGGCTCAGGGCATGATCTCAGTCAGGGTTGTGAGAGCGAGCCCCCTGTGGGCTCCGCTCAGCGGGGAGTCTGCTTGGAAATTCTCTCCCTCTCCCCTTGCCTACTCGCACTTGCTCTCCCCTCTCCTACTCGCACTTGGATGCATTCTCTCTCTCTCTCTCAAATAAATAAACCTTTAAAAAAATTTTTTTTATTATGTTATATTATTCACCATATAGTTCATCATTAGTTTTTGATGTAGTGTTCCATGATTCATTGTTTGCGTATAACACCCAGTGCTCCATACAATACGTGCCCTCCTTAATACCCATCACCAGCCTAACCCAATCCCCCACCCCCCTCCCCTCTGAAGCCCTCAGTTTGTTTCCCAGAGTCCATAGTCTCTCATGCTTCATTCCCCCTTCTGATTACCCGCCCTTCATTCTTCCCTTCCTTCTCCTACTGATCTCCCTGCTGTTCCTTATGATCCACAAATGAGTGAAACCATATGATAATTGTCTTTCTCTGCTTGACCAATTTCACTTAGCATGATCTCCTCCAGTGCCGTCCATGTTGCTGCAAATGTTGGGTAGTCGTTCTTTCTGATGGCTGAGTAATATTCCATTGTATATATGGACCACATCTTCTTAATCCAGTCATCTGTTGAAGGGCATCTCAGTTTCTTCCACGATTTAGCTATTGTGGACAATGCTGCTATGAACATTGGGGTGCATATGGCCCTTCTCTTCACTACGTCTGTATCTTTGGGGTAAATACCCAGTAGTGCAATTGCTGGGTCATAGGGTAGCTCTATTTTTAACTTTTTGAGGGGCCTCCACACTGTTTTCCATAGTGGCTGTACCAACTTGCATTCCCACCAACAGTGTAAAAGGGTTTCCCTTTCTCCACATCCTCTCCAACATGTTGTTCCTTGCCTTAAATAAATAAATCTTAAAAAAAAAAAAAAGGCTTCACTTACGCATGGGTCTGGCACCCCGGGGCTCTTCTGCATGGCCTCTCTCTCCATACGTATAGATCGGGCTTTCATCAGAGCATGCAGGGTAATCAACGTTCTTTTTTTTATTATTTATGTATTTATTTATTTATTTCCATGACTTTTCTTTTCACTTTTTTTAGTTTCACAAGAACTTTATTTTTTAATTTAAATTCAATTAATTAACATATAATGCATTATAAGTTTCAGAGGTGGAGGTCAGTGATTCATCAGTCTTATATAACATAATACCCAGTACTCATTACATCATGTGCCATCCAACCTTCTTTTTAAATTATTATTTATTTATATTTTTTCTAAGTAAGCTCTATACCCAATGTGAGGCTTGAACTCACCACCCCGAGATCAAGAGTTGCATGCTCTACTGACTAAGCCAGCCAGATGACCCAGGAGTCAACCTTCTTATGGTCTTAGGCTTCCAAGAAGAACGACAGTGGGGCTGCCGATCTCTTAAGGCCTGGCCTTAGATTGTACGACTTCTGCCACCTATTACTGGTCGAAGCCGGTCACAGGGCTAGCCCAGATTCAAGGGCAGGAGAAACGAACCCCACCTCTTAGTGGGAGGAATGGCAAATAATATATTCCATCTTTAATCTGTCACACTAGGCTTCTGGGAACTGAGTAACCATAATCACCCTGACGGCGCTGAGTCATGTATAAAGCTAAACCACAGTATACTGCGTTGGGACAATTTATAGCTCTTTATTCCTCCTTGGATAGGGAGGACCTGGGAATAGGAAGCAGTTTTTTTGTTTGTTTTTTCCTTATGATTCCAGAGCCCAACATACAGAAGACATTCAGGGAATGCCTGTCCAGTGAATGCACACATCACATAAGAATTCATTGCTTATCAAACCACAGTATACTTAAGAATTCCCTGAGGAGCTGTCAAAAAGGCATGCAGATTCCTGGGTAAGACCCCAGCCCAGACCCTCTGAATCCAAATCTCTAGGGTAGGGGTTTTTAGTCTGGGCTGTACATTAAAATACACCAGTCCTCAGGCCCTCGCTCCAGAGGCTCTGATCCCACTGGTGCATGAGCCCAGAGTTAGTATTTTTTTTACAATCTTCTCAGGGAATTCGGATGTGTAGCCAAGGTTAGGAACCACTGCCATAGTAATCCTATGCAAACCAGGCATCTTCACCTGGCCTCCCCAGATGATTCTAATGTAGGTGGTCTAGGAGAGGTGACTACCCTCGGTTTGCCCAGGACTGTCCTGATTTTAAAACCCCAAGTCCCACATCCCAGGAAATCCCTAGTCCTCTGCAAACTCACACAGTTGGTCACTATCGATGGACCACTATTCAGGACACATTGTACGTGAGGCAGTGAAAGCCCTTTGGAAGAATAACTACAAATATCTAATGAAAGCAATGTTTCTGCCTCCTTACTCAGGGGACGGACAGAGTAGTATCGTAATGCGGCCGAGCAGAGTCAGCTCCTCGAATGAAGGCAGCGATGGCTCAGGGTCAGTGTTTTCCTTCAGCCTTGTACTCCGGGAGACTTGTTAACCTATTTAAATAGGGTGTCCAGCTCTGGGAATTCTTCCAGACTGTGTTCCTTAGTGTACATGAGGCAGCTTTGAAAGCCTGACCACCATCAGCAAGGATGATGTGTGGAGGATCGTACGAGATACAGGATGAAGTTCTCGTGTCCCTACACCGGTGAGTACTGTTATCACTATTACATGTACCGCAATCAGGTACAAGTTCTATGTCCTATCTTAAGTAGCACGGGGGGAATCAGTGTGGATAGTGGAGTGCCCATCTAGCTTCAGAAAAATGGGTTTGTGTGTCAGCTTGGGGTGACTAGCTAGGTATGTGATCACGGTGCCTCTTCTGTTTAATTGTCCATCTGTAAAATGCAAGTAGTAATGACGTCATCCTTACAGGGCCGCCGGGAGGAGGCATTGAAATAGTATAAGTGAAAGTGGCTGGAGACAGGGAAGGGGGGTGTTGTGATTGTTGTTGAGTGGGAGAGACAGAAAGAAATTATTCTGCTGAAAGGCCTTGCTCAGGAGCAAGGCCCTGGCTTCCCCACCCTGAACCACAGCCCCAGTTCTGTGGGATTCCAAGCAAGACGCTTTTAACATGTCGTGGGCATGCACAGACCTCGGGAAGTAGAGTGTCTCCACTTTAGCTGCCTTCACAGTGAGTGCAAGTTTGCTTTGCGTTAGAAATAAGAAAAACTTTTGGAGAAGGGAGTTTGTGGAGACATTTCTTTTTTTTAATCGTTCGCTTATTTATTCCAAGTGTATCCTCAGAGATGCAGCAAAAAGAAAGCAACCACAGCCACAAACCCATAATATCGAAAAGCTGGTTCTTAATTTCTGTAGCTAAAAAAGCACTCTTTCAGGCTATAACCACAGAGATTGCTGCAGGCCTCTGGAACAGGGGATAATGATGGTTTGCAGTGTGATGAAGGAGGCTGTTAATCTCTGCGGCCCAGAAGCCCAATCCATGGCCTCTCCAATTACCCAGGTTGCCTAGCAACACCACCAAAAGCCTCCCCACCAGGCTTGGCTGGGCAAAAATTGGGTACACCCAGCACAGCCTGCCGCCCAGCCTCCTGGGCTCCCAGGCCACATCAAGGCTGGACTCAGCCTTGGCAGGGGCCCGCCTGGTACCAATGAATGGGTGGGGCCAGCTGTTTAAAGAAACAATTCAGATATTTACAACCTCCTCATGTGAATGCAACTAGGAAAGCAGCACAAACTAATGATCAAAAGTCTCTTCTGCCAAAGAGGAGTTGGCCTGAGGTGGGTGGCCTTGCCTGTGCTCTCCTGGGTGAGGCGAAGAAGGGAAGGTGAGCCTGACGTAGACATTTGGGTTCTCAGAGAGGCAAATGCTTTTCCTTTCCTGGGTGCCTGTGTCCATCTGTACTCCCTGCGGCAGCAGGGGGAATGCTGGGGATTCCCGACCCCAGACTCTGGGCCGATGACCTGCCACTTCCACGGCCCCCATTTGGAAACTCCCGGGCTCTAGTCTGGGTCTGTTTGGGGAGCAGGAGGAAGAAGAGAGAGACTGGGTAGAGGGAAGAATGGGATGAAAATAATCAAAATAAGGATGTATACCTCTTTAACCCCTGGTGCATAGAAATCACAGGGCAGAGGAACACACAAGGTCTGTGGACTCAGACACCCTGGGCTCCTCTCCCAGCTCTCCCCTCACCAGCTGTACTACCTGGATCAAGTTCCTTTGGAAGCCTGAGTTTCCTTATCTATACAATGGGAATATTACTATCTTATTTTTATTTTCATTTCTTGTTATTATCCTGTTTTATAAGGTTGTTGTGAAAATTAATGAAGAGAATGCTTGTCAAGTGCTTAGCATAGATCCTGGCATGTAGTAAGTGCTTCCTGTTTTTTTTTTTTTAAAGATTTATTTATTTATTTGAGAGAGAGAGCACGAGAGAAAGAGAGAAGGAGCAGGAGGAGGGGCAGAGGGAGAAGCAGACTCCCCGCTGAGCAGGGAGCCTGACCTGGGGCTCCATCCCAGGACCCTGGGATCATGACCTGAGCCAAAAGCAGCCACTTAACTGACTGAGCCACCCAGGCATCCCTAGTAAGTGCTCACTATTACGGCCACTCTTATTCTTGCATTTGCTTCTTACAATAATTCTGTACGATACGGAGGGGAGGAAGGGGGTCTATTTTATAGCCAAGGAAACTGAGGCACAGTAAAATTAAGGGGTGTGCTGGGAGGAGAACTTGAGTCTTCACAGTGTCTAGCACAAAGACAGGTGACAAACCTTTTTGTAGCCATGACAGAATGGTGGCTTTGCCGGTCTCCTCTGATGGCTCGGTGATAGCAGAATGATAATGGGGGGGGGTTGGGGATGGTGGAAGGGATTTTTCAACACAAAGTAATATAAAACTCTTGGTTAATGTGGTCTGGATAGAATTCCCCTCTCCTGGGGCGCCTGGGTGGCACAGCGGTTAAGTGTCTGTCTTTGGCTCAGGGCGTGATCCTGGCGTTGTGGGATCGAGCCCCACATCAGGCTCTTCTGCTATGAGCCTGCTTCTTCCTCCCACTCCCCCTGCTTGTGTTCCCTCTCTCGCTGGCTGTCTCTATCTCTGTCAAATAAATAAATAAAATCTTTAAAAAAAAAAAAAAAAAAAAAAAAAAAGAATTCCCCTCTCCTTCCTTCCAGTATTCTTTTAAATAAACTTTTTGTATTTTGGAGTAATTTTAGATTTACAGAAAAGTTGCAGAGTTTGTTTACCCTTTACACAGATGCTACTATTTTCCGAACACCTCCTGTGTGCCAGGAACTTTCTGGGCACAAGAAATATGGCAATAAAACTGTCTCTGCTTTCCGCTGGAAGATCACAGAGTTTGTGAGAGGAGTGGACCCTGGAGGCCTTAGTTTGTGGTTCTCAAAGGTGTTCCTGCCTCCATGTCGCTTGTCAGAGATCTGCTGAATCGATTAAATAAGTTTTTTCAGGAGTGGGGCCCAGGAGGCTGTATAAAAACAAATGTTGAAAAAGAAACTCTTGAGGGGATTCTAAGGCAGAACTAGTTTGGGGAACGACTGGTCTGGTGCAGACTCTCCATTTCACTGTGCAGGTGAGAGAGTCATGGCTCAGAGCGTGGAAGGGACTGGCTTCAGCTCACACAGCCAGGAAGTGGCAGAAGTCTAGACCAGAAAGCAGGTCTCCTGGTTCTGCGCTCTCCTTACCCTGTGTCTCCCTACCGCAGAGCAAGAAATGAGTTTGACTTGCAGCAGGAAGACCCCAGGTAGAGTTGAGAAGAGTTTCTTGGGTACTGAGGTGTTATTACTTAGGTTTTTGGCTACAAGGCACAGAAACTGATTCTGGCTAATTACTCCAGTAAATGGATTTGATTGAACACACGCACATTGGGTAAGGAAAGAAAAACTATTTCTCAACTCCTGCTCACACTTCTGACACCAAATATGTGGGTTTTTCACACCAAGCAATTCTGACACTAACTACCCCACTGGTTAAGGGCTCAGTACCCTGTGACTGCTCCCCACCCCAGATGCCAGTTGTGAGTCCAGGCTTCTGATCAACTGGCTATAAGTTGGGGTTTCTGTGACCCCCTCCTTGGGCTTAGTAATTTGCTAGAACAGCTCTCAGAACTTAGGAGAGGGCTGTACTTATTATTACTGGTTTTTTATATAAAGTATACAACTCAAGAACAGCCAAATGGGAGCGATGCATGGGGTAGGGTGGATGGGAAAGGATACAGAACTTCCACGCCCTCTCTGGGTGTTTCATTCTCCCAGCGCCTCTCTGTGTTTACCAACCTGGAAGCTCTCTGAATTTTCTGTGTAGAGTTTTCATGGAAGTTCCGTAACATAGGCGGGATTGGTGATTGACCATTGCTGATACACCTCAATCTCTAGCCCTTCTTCCCTTCCCAGAGGTGGGGCTGAAAGTTCCAACCCTCTAATCCCATCGTTATTTCCTTGGGCAACCAGCCCCCATCCTCCAAGAGTCACT
Source organism: Ailuropoda melanoleuca (assembly GCF_002007445.2). NCBI lineage: Eukaryota > Metazoa > Chordata > Mammalia > Carnivora > Ursidae > Ailuropoda > Ailuropoda melanoleuca. The sequence goes on along the minus strand of NC_048219.1, from coordinate 16,177,472 downwards.
TCCTGAGCTGAAGCTCAGGTCTGGTTAAAAAGGGCTTATTATAAATAACAGAAGATGCCCCTCCCACCCCTGTCACTCTGGAAATTCCAAGGGTTTTAGGAACTCTGTGCCAGGAACTGGGGAGGAAGAGCAAAAATATCTTAGTATATCACAGTATCCCAGGGAGGTTACAAAATCACTGGAAGGCTGCAGAAACAAGGTTTGGGAAATACGCTGAGACAAAAGGAGACCAGGAGTCTAGAACTACGCCGAAATCACATCGCAGGGCCAGGTCGGTGAAGATGGCCCCGTTGTTGGGGCTGCACTGTGTGCTCATTGCGGCAGCCTGCATGGAAGATTTGGTGGGCCTTGGGTGCCGGATGCCACTCTGACCCGAGCGGCATGGACACTGGACATGCTGCTTGCAGTGCCCCGCTGTGAAGAACTTGGCCAGTCTTCAAGCTCCAGCCTCAAAAATCCTAAGCAAGTGTGGCTGATCGGTGATGCCCAAGTCACGACCGGAACCTTAGCTGCCGAGGGACCTGGAAACGAGAGGACTGGGGATTTTTACCTTCCGTACCGGGAAGTGGTCCTTGCTGCCTGCCAGGATTCATGAGATGAATTCCCCCAAGAACCCTGACAAACGGCCATTATATAAGTGTTAATCAAAAGAAGACTCTGGGAGCCCTTGACATTGGCAGCTTCAACGCTTACAGTTTTGCATGTCATTAGCTACTCCCAGAGGCCCGTTGTGGATGGATGTGAACCGAAGGACTTCGCTGGAGCTGTCATTGACCAGGGAGTGAGCAGGCCTGCTATGCCACCTTGACGTCTCACGTGATTTCTCTTCTCTGCGAGTTCCGGCCTCTAGGTAATCTGCATGCAGTGACTAAAATCTTTGTTTCTTGTTGGAGGAGTAGAAAAGACTCGTAAAAATAAATCACTTGATAGTGCCAGAAATAGAAATGAGAGGAAAGTGAAGAAGCTTGAGAAAATGACTTTTTTAAAAAAATTTTTATTTTTGTGTGACCACAAACAGAAGTTTTGGATAAACTTGGCGTGGAATGTCAAGTTCAGCGGTGCCTAGGATCTCTGATACCAAGCGATCGATCTGTGTGTCACACAGATGCAAGGAAAAGTGCTTTGGGGAGTTGTTTTCATGAGTGCTTCAGCTCATTAAAGTGCAGAAACTGGTCTTCGAGAGAGAGGTTAAGCTTTACTTAAAGATGAAGGGGCACAATTAACTCACTGAGGTTCTGTTTTCTTTTCTTCTTTGGGACCTTGGGTGCAAAATGTTAAACATGGTTAATTAATACTCCTCACATGACAGACTTTATAAATAACATTATATCTGCATTTATGGAATTATTTAGGGTCTGAAATGCAATCACTTAAAATTTTCTGGCTGTAATTTGTAACATAATTTTGGGAGACACTATGTGGTATATTAAGGCTCCTAAAAGGTCTTTGGAAAAATCCCTTGCCATTGTCAAGGATCTCCGGTGTAACTCTCCTAATGGAAATCTCTTTTTCTTCATTTCTTTTTTCTTTTCTTTTCTTTCTTTTCTTTTTTTAAGCAGAAGAGTGTTTTGGGTAAATGAGCACGGCCCTGCCCTTTCTACTCCTGGGCCGAAACAATGGCTTCATGATTCATAATATGAGCAGTGCTTATCCCAGATAAAGTCAGGATGTAGGGAAGTTCTTTCCCCTTTTCCTCTTAAGAATACTTACTGGGGCGTCTGGCTGGCTCAGTTGGCAGAGCATGTGACTCTTGATCTCAGGGTTGTGAATTTGAGCCCGTGCTGGGCGTGGAGCCTACTAAAAAAAAAAAGGGAAGGTCTTTGGCTTTTGGTGCACAGGGGGGACATCTTCATTTTCAGCTCGAAGGCCGTGAGTCTTTTCTACTCCAAAATTCTTTTGATCAGTCTACCCTCATTGTTCCCTATAAGTAGGATGAGAATTTATTACAGCAGTGCCACCCAGTTTTGGTCTGTGTGTGTGTGTGTGTGTGTGTGTGTTTCTGTGTGTGTGTGTGTGTGTGTGTGTATGTGTGTGTGTGTGTGTGAGAGAGAGAGAGAGACAGAGACATAGAGAGACAGAAAGAGATTGTTTTCAACAAAGAGTTGACAGACACCTGCTAAAGATAAAAGGTAGGAGGTGAGGCATAACATCAAGCCAACATTAAAGAAAGCTCTAGAAACTTGGATGATCTTTGCTTAGTGAGTAAGAAAGCATAGTCAGTGAGTGCAGTAAATAATGCCACGCCATACATAACACTGTGATGAGAGTGACCAAGTGAATAATTTGACAGCTGCGATGCTTTTATATCTCTGTTCGGCTATGATGTGTTGTAATCATTGCTGAGAAGTTTTGAGACTCTTGCTTTATTTAACTGGGCCTTCAAAAATTCTGGTAATCTGAAGTATGCTTCCAGAGACTCCGTCCCACCTCTGACCTCTAGAGCCTGTGGAGTGTCTAGACCACACCCGTGCAAGGCCAAATAATGGCATAACCCGAGATTAGCCTGGAGGCAAACCTTGGACCCAGGAGCAGATTTCAGCACAGTATAAGAAAGAAGCACCTAAGAATGAAAACTGTCAGAAAACGCAATCACCCTATTGAAGTACATTCCTGTTCTTTGTAATTTTTCACTACTATAAGCAATTCTGCACCGAACATCTTTGAAATACAGCTTTGTGCACTTGCTCAAATACATTTGCAGGATAGATTTCTAGGAGTAGGGTGATTCTGTTGAAAGGTATATGCTTTTCGTATTTTCTGGGTACTGCCCAATTGCCTTCCAAAACTGTACCCATTTCCCACAGCCTCATGAGTATGGGTAATCCTTTTCTTTCTTTCTCTCTTTTTTTTTTTTTGGATAATCTTTTTCATTGTTTGATCAGGAATGTTTCCAAGGTGGTGAACTGTGCTCAGGAATTCAGGTGTGGGAGCAGAAGAGAAACAGGAGTGGGAGGGACAGGGAATGCCAGAGTCGGGGAGCACACCCGTGAGCATTGAGCAGCAGATGTTGGAGAGTTGCTTAATCAAGGAGGGGCCCCCGTCTCCAAGGAACAGGGCACACAGACAGGGCTCGAAGTCAGAGTGTGACCGTCATTGAGAAGATTGAGAAGATTGAGAAGAGAGGTAAAACCCTCGTGGTACGGTTGCTACCAACATTTTCATCTGTTGCTAGGGCCTGAAGTAGCTAGAACTACACGTCAGATCTCTTTGCTGCATGTGCCGTGGAAGAAAGCAGACCCTCAGTGAGTGTTGGAGAAGCCGAATGGGTCAGATATCTTTGCAGCGTGGGAAATACGTTTCTCTAAACTACCTAAAATGCTGGGCTTGACTTTGTAAAATTTCTAGAAAACTTGAAATCTAGAGAAAAGAGAAAAATTTGAGGAAATGTAATCCTTAGTATATTTTTTAGCTCCTTTTGAGCTATAAAATTGTATTAACAATGTCGAATTGTCTTTCCTCGTAAAGTGATTGTATATGGTATTTGAATTCACAGTAGAACTTATAAATACAATGTTGACCATCCCTAACTGAACTTTTTATTTATCTATTTAAAGATTTTAGTTTATTTTTTAAAAAAGTAATCTCTACACCCAACACGGGGCTCAAACTTACAGTTGCATGCTCTACTGACTGAGCTAACCAGGTGCCCTTGAACTTACTATTTTTTAAAGATTTTATTTATTTATTTATTTTAGAGAGAGAAAAAGTACGGGGGTGGGGGGCAGGGAAAAGGACAAGGAGTTTCCGCGCTGAGTGCAGAGCTTGACATGGGGCTCAATCCCACAACGCTGAAATCATGACCGGAGCCGAAACCAAGAGTTGCTCACTCAACCTACTGAGCCACCCAGGGGCCCCTGAACTTATTTCTATTTATTTATTTATTTATAAAATATTTTATTTATCTGACAGAGAGAGAGCACAAGCAGGGGGAGCGGGAGAGGCAGAAGCAGACCCCCCACTGAGCAGGGAGCCCGATGCGGGGCTCCCTCGCAGGACCCTGGGATCATGACCTGTGCCGAAGGCAGATGCCTAACTGACTAAGTCCCCCAGGCACCTCCTGAACTTATTTTTAAAATGCTTTAATATTTGCTGTTAAAAGCTACAGATCTTAAAACCACACTGTGTTTTGCCAATTATGACAACTGAATCTAGAAATAATTGACAACATTCAGGGAATATTAGTGAAATAGTTAGGTCTATGGACCTAGTGTCTGACCCTGGGAGGTTGGTTGAGTGGGAGGATGGAAAATCTAGAGGAGGGAACTTTCTTCTCAGAAAAGTTGCTGGGGAAAAGTGACAGAAAAGGGGAATTCTTTTCTTCCCTAAATTTACTGGATATAATCTATTGTAACGTGGAAATTGCCTAATGAAATATTTTTAAGAATAAATTCAATAGGAGTGATTCCCAGTAACTTGCAGTGTGAAAATAGGCCCTATACTCAGCCTCATCCTTTTCATCTTTCCATCCATCCATCCATCCATCCATCCATCCAACCACACGCCCACTCATCCATCCATAGCTAATAATACTAACAATTACGGAGTGTTTACTATGTACCAGATACTATTCTAAGTGCTTTACATGCATTACCTCCAACAATCTTTCCAACAATGCTACAAGGTAAGTTCTATCATTGTCCCCACCTTATTTTTATTTTCATTTTTTAAAATTATCCCCACTTTAAAATGGAATCTGAGAGTTTCCCAATAAGTTAAATATAGAATTACTCTATAGCTCAGCAATTCCACTCCTAAGTATATACCCCAAATAACTGAAGGCAGATATTCAAACAATGCACAGGGATGTTCACAGCAGCACTCTTCACAGTAGCCAAAGACGGAAACAATGTAAATGTCCTTCAGCAGATGAATGTATAAACAATGTGTTTATATATCTATACAATGCGGTATTATTCAGCCATAAAAAGGAATGAAATACTGGGGTGCCTGGCTGGCTCAGTCTGTGGAGCATGTGACTCTTTTTTTTTTCTTTTTCAAGATTTTATTAAATTCCAGTTAGTTAACATACAGCATAATACCAGTTTCTGGTGTAGAACTCAGTGATTTGTCACTTACGTACAATACCCAGTGGTCATCCCAACAGGTGCACTCCTTAATCCCCATCACCTCCTTCACCCATTGCCCCCACCCCTTCCTGCGACTGTTGATCTCAGGGTCGTGAGTTCAAGCCCCACATTTGGGTGCGGCACCTACTTAAAAAAAAAACAAAACAAAAACGGAAAGAAGTACTGAAACAGGCCACAACCCAGATGAACCTGGAAGACTTACTACTACTGAGAGAAGCCAGACTCAAAAGGCCCCATATTGTATGATTCCAATCTCATGAACTATGCAGAGTAAGTAAATCCCTAGAGACAGAAAGCAGATTAGTGGCGGCCCTGGGCTGGAAGGAGGTGGTCACAGAGAGATTGCTTAATGGGTATGGGGTTTTTGTCTGGGGCGATGAAAAAGTTCCTGAACGAGACAGTGGTGATGGTTACATCACGTTGTAAGTGTACTTAGTGCTCCTGAATTGTACACTTTAAAATGGTTAAAGTGATAAATTTTATGTTATGGGTATTTTACCACAATTTAAAAAAATGTAATTTGAGGCTCGGAGAATTTGAGTGACTTACCTACGTTTACAGTTGACGTATGGTAGAGCTGTATTCCAATGCCAGTGATCTGGCTCCATGGATCGCATTTTTTAAAAAAAATTACAGTGAAAAACTTTATTTGGGGTCATTTAGGAAATTTAGATACATTAAGCTAAGCTGAAAATATCAGTATTATATCATTGGGAAGCACATTTTGGTGACACAAACACTAGATCTGATCGTCACAATGACTTTGAAAGTTTCTCATTATTTTGTGTGTGTGTGTGAAATAGATATAACTTAAAATTTACCATTTTAACCATTTTTAAGTGTACATACAGTTCCGTGGCATTAACTACATTACATTGTTGTGAAACCCTCGCTGCATCCATCTCCTGAACTTTTTTGTCTTCCCAAACTGAATCTCTGCACTCATTAAACATGTAACTCCCCATTTCCCCCCCTTCCTCCACCCCCTGGTAACCACTATTCTACTGTTTGTGGTACCAGGCCCAGGCGCATTGCCTGGGGCTGCAAAGGAAAATAAGACAAGTAAGACAAGGCCATTTCCCCCAGTCTGTCTAGTGTCAAAGCCTGGGTTCCTGTCCTCTAGTGACCTTGCTACTCGCTCCTCTTCACCGAGTTAGAGGAGTCCAGTGGCAGGACAAGAGTGTGGTTGAAGCGTGCAGAGGGGATGCCTATGGCTGGGGAGCAGGAGAAGGAAGTCAGTGATGAATTATGGTGGAGATGAAAGATGGAGGAAGAGATTTCAACAGGAAAGTTTGTTAGGAAGGTGGAAGATGAGGAGAATTGGGAACCTAGCATTGCCTTCTTTTTACTTCAGATAATTCTGAGGAGTACGTGCGATTTTGTAGTGGGGTCATGCTTTGAAATGCCAAGCGTGCTCTGCCTACGTGGTTGGGACTCGCATCGCTCTGGAAGTGGACTGGTTTGAAGGGCCTAACTCAGGAGATCAGTTTCAATGGGGCATACCCAGCTGGTTAGGGTATGGATTCCTGCCAGGGCGCCGGGGTGGCTCAGGGAAGCATCTGCCGTCCGCTCGGTCATGATCCTGGGGCCCTGGGATCGAGCCCGCGTTGGGCTTCTTGCGCATCGGGGAGCCCGCTTCTCCCTCTCGCGCTCCCCCTGCTGTGTTCCCTCTCTCGCTGGCTGTCTCTATCTCTGTCGAATAAATAAATAAAATCTTAAAAAAAAAATAAACAGGAAGACAACACATACGAACAGAGGTGGATTTTCTCTGAAGCTAATAAAGCTTAAACTTCAGGTCTCTCACTTGCATGGGCTCCTTCAAAGGCTGTGTATCCACTTTTGCAATTTTTATATTTTGTAATTTTAATTTTATATTATTTTTCCCAAAGAAAACCCCCCAAATTGTTTACACTTCAGGCTCCACAAAATCTGGATCCATTCCTGCATGCAGGGCAAAAATCTAATGAAATTCCACCATGCAGACAATCATGGTTAATTCTCCAGATTCCTCCCGGTATGTGTGTCAATACATTACTTTTTACAAAAACTGGATTGTACTGTATGTACTATTTTGCAACATTATTTTTATTATTTTTTTCCCTTCATTTTTGAGCCCCCCCCCACCTTTGACCACAGAAACATTCAAATGATTTAAGTAGTTTAACCAGGAGTAAAAAAAATAACAGAACCTTGGGGCTCCTGGGTGGCTCAGTTGGTTAAGCAACTGCTTTCGGCTTAGATCACGATCCCGGAGTCGTGGGATCGAGTCCCACATAAGGCTCCCTGCTCAGCGGGGAGTCTGATTCTCCCTTGACCTCTCTCACACTTTCTCTCTCTCTCTCTCAAAAAAAAAAAAATCTTAAAAAAAAAAACAGAACCAGACCAACAGGAAAAGGATAGAACATGGCACAGGGCATGGCACGGGGGAAAGGAAATATTATATGGATCTGTCCTCACTGTTACAGCCTTGGTGTCTTATGCACCTGCTTGGTGTCCTCTATCACAGTGTAATGACAATTATGTGTATGATTTTTATTGACCTCTGTCTCTTCCATTACACTTTGTAAACACTTTGGGGTAGATGGTGGCCTGATACATAGTAGGTGTTCCATAGATATTTACTGAATACATGCTTTGATAAGTGAATGTTGCGATTGAGTTCAAGGGAATACTGGATATGGAAATTCGTAGGAGCTCAGCCAAGAGCTTCAGATGTCAGAGAGTTGTTGGGAAGAGGTGTTTCAGCAAGGGTATTGACTTTGTGCTTGGAGAACCAGTAAGGAAGTTTCTGGTTCCTAACCCTAACCCTAACCCTAACCCTAACCCTAACCCTAACCCTAACCCTAACACCCCAAGTATGCTACAGAATGGGCAGTGCTGGTATTTTAGAAAGGACCCTGGTAATTTAGAGAATGTGTAGGTTTGAATCTTCCTGGGGAGGGGGGCAGAGCGGGCAGCTCAGTTTTTTATCTATAATTGAGACTACAAATCCCTACCTTCTGGGGTTATTGTGGAAGTCCAATGAGTCAATAGATGTGAAAGCCCCCAGTGTGGTTCCTGATACACAACAGATGTTCAGTAAATTGTTTTTGATTCTGAATCAGAAATCAGAGACCTATGTTTGGCCCTTGAGTAGAAGCAAGATAAAACTAAGAAGGGAAAGGAGACCGTTTACTTTAGCTGGACCAGACTGGGTTCAGTTATGCAGTGTGCATGGTTTAAGCTCTGAGATGCATCACCTTACGACAGAGCTATCTCTTCACTGATGGTTGACTTGACAGTCAGTGGCAGAGGGGAGGGGTGTACCAGGCAGAGTTTCTTATTCCAAGGCTCTAGTCCATCCTTTAGGTGGTGGACATAGATGAAGCCAGAAGTGACCCCTGAAAGTCCTCTCCCTCATTTGGGGAGACCCTAGTGCTTTGTCACAATTGAACACAGATGATAGGGTGTGGATATTATGAGTATTTGGACACCAGATCTTCAATTGCCTTCTATTAATATACAGGAAAGGCCTTGGAAACCAGTGGTTATACCAGAGAGCCCGGGACTCTAGGGTTATCTATGTTTCCTTGACATTCATGGCCCTTTCAGGTGGAGGGAGGATTCAGGACAATGGCTGCTGATCATGATTTGGAGATGGAGGATATGAATCTGAATATGGATAGAGACATGAAAGGAGAGCTGGAAGAAGAGAAGGAAATGAGAGAGGACAGGGGAGGTAAAGATACCTTCAAGAATAAAAAGGTCCACAGGGTTGTCTCAAAATGGATGCTTCCTGAAAAGGTCCAAAGAACATACTTGGAGAGAGCTAACTGCCTCCCACCCCCCGTGTTCATCATCTCCATCAGCCTTGCCGAGGTGAGTATGTTGGGTGCTGGGCACTAGACCGAGTACCACTGGGGAGTTGCAAAAAGACTGGGGGGAGCGTGGTGGGGGGGCTTTGATCACATCCAGAGAAGAGACTGGAGAACACGTAGGAAGAGAGCTTGGCAGTGGCAAGTCCAGCACACACGGAACTCAACCTCACCCTCTCCGGAGCCCCCTTAGGTCTTTCCTATGATCGCAGTCACTTTTAGCCAAGGATTGAGTTTTATTTTTCAAGCAAGTCCCCTGCCCAGCAGTGACCACAATTTTCAGTGGCTTTGTTTCATTTTAGTTGCTGGGGCTTTAGAAACCAAATATCTTGGGGTCACAAATTGGTTTGATCTCATGAACGAACTTAGATTGATTGGTAAGGTCTTTTTATGGGGCCAACATAGAAGACTAACCAGAACAGCTAGGGGCCGCCTCCAGATTTCAGTAGGGGAAATGGGATCCCCTGCTGATGTCTGCTGTGGGCAGCCCGTGGCGTGTTTTCAGAATCTGAGCTCATCAGCCCTTTTACTTTCCAGAAAAAGAATGGAAGGCCCGGGGAGGTGGAACGACTTGCCCAAGGTTACATTTAGTGACTGGGCCAGGACTGGGCTTCTCCTAAGCCTCATTGCACCTGCCATGATGTCTCATAAAAGAATTGGCAGGGGATGGATATGTATGGGGTGTGACTTCAGGGACATTAGGAAGTCTCTCATGTAATTCTCTTCATTCCCAGATGTGTCAATTTCCTTATCAAGGACCGTATTAGGGTTCTTTAGAAAAACAGAACCAATAGGGTGTGTAAATGCACAAACACACACATTCTCTCTTGTATCTATCTATCTATCTATCTATCTATCTATCCATCTATCTATCTATCTATCATCTATCATCTATTCATCCATCTGTCATCTATCCATATTTATCTATCCATCCATCCATCTATTTACACATGTATATTGAGAGAGAGATTGATTCATTTTAAGGAATTGGCTCATGCTTTTATGGAAGCTTGGCAAGTTCAAAATGTAGGGTAGGCCAGCAGACTGGAGACCTAGGGGTAAGAATTGCAGTTGGAGTTCAGAGGCAGTCTTCTGGCAGAATTCCCTTTCCCTCAGAGGAGGTCAGTCTGTTCTTTTAAGGCTTTCAACTGTTATGATGTGACCCCATGTTATGGAGGGTAATCTGCTTTACTCAGAGTCTGTTGATTTAAATGTTGATCTCACCTAAAAAATATCTTCACAGAAACATCCAGAATGATGTTTGATCAAATATCTGGGTATCATGGTCTAGCCAAGTTTACACATAACATTAACCAGCATAGGGACCTAGCCTCTCGTGGCTCCGATAAAGAAAAGGCTAATGTGTCAACATTTCTGGCACACTCTATCATGTTATCCTTCCAGCCCGTAGGTTGGTGGGCCTACCCATGGTCCGATCGGGTGTGTGAGGGCTTGGTGAATGTGGGAATCGGGGAATAATAGGGTAAGGTCACATGGTACTAAACATGACTGCTGTAGTCCTTGCTGTGGGGAGGGCAGTTTTCTTTCTTTTTTTTTTTTTTCTTTTTAAAAAAATTTTTTAAAAGATTTTATTTATTTATTTGACAGAGATAGAGACAGCCAGCAAGAGAGGGAACACAAGCAGGGGGAGTGGGAGAGGAAGAGGCAGGCTCATAGCAGAGGAGCCTGATGTGGGGCTCGATCCCATAACGCCGGGATCACGCCCTGAGCTGAAGGCAGATGCCCAACCGCTGTGCCACCCAGGCGCCCTGGGAGGGCAGTTTTCTATAGAAGGGTTGTGGAGCCGGTGTTGAGATATCTGTCTCTCAAAGAAAGATCAGTTTTTCAAATAAAATTTTTGAAATAAACTTTTTATTTTGGATTAATTTGAGCTTTATAGAAAAGTTGTGAAGATAGTACAGAGAGTTCCTGTATATGTCTCACTTAATTTCTCCCATTATTAATACCGTACGTTTCCATAGTACACTTGTCAAAATGAAGAAACTGACATGGGTGTAGTATTATTAACTAAACTCCAGGCTTCATTGGGAGCTTTTAATATGTGTTTTTACCAGCTTTTCCATGAATGTCTTCTCTCTCTCTGTCCCTTCTGTACCCTCCACGCCAGCGTCCTCTAATCTATAACAGTTTCTTAGTCTGTCTTTGTCATGACTTTGATAGCCTTGAGGGGTGTGGGCCAGGTTTCTGTAGACGATCCCTCAATCTGGGCTTGTCCGATGTTTTCCTCATGGTTAGATTGGAGTTACGGGGTTTGGGGAGGAACACACAGAGGCGAAGTGCCTTTCTCATCACGTCACGTCGGGGAGTACGGGTCATCCACATGACGTCCCGGGCGACAGGAGCCTTCATCACTTGGTTAAGGTCGTGTTCGCCGGGCTTCTGTGCTGTAGAGTTATTGTTCCCTCTCCCTCTTCTATTCCTTGGACGCCAGCAGCGACTTAATTCCATATTAAGTTGTAAGTGAAAGACGAAATGGTGGGAGTGGGAAGACGAGGGCGGAGGGTGTTTAAGGGGGCCGGGGGGTTCCGAAAGAGTCTTCGTTATGTTTGGTCTAGGGCTGCCCCTCATCACTGGAGGAAGCGGGATAGGACCACGGGTCCGCGGTCAGGTACACGGCAAGGACGTTTAAGTCCTGTCATCTTCCGAGCACATGCTACAGCCGGGCCCGCTTCGGAGCTGATCCTTTGAAAGCAAGGCAGTAGTGCCGGTGGGCTTTAGGAGGGCCCCCCTCTGCAGACGGTGGCTAACATTCCCGTGTGCCCTCCCTGGCAGCTGGCAGTGTTTATATACTATGCTGTGTGGAAGCCTCAGAAACAGTGGATCACCCTGGACACAGGCATCCTGGAGAGCCCCTTTATCTACAGTCCTGAGAAGAGGGAGCAAGCCTGGAGGTTTGTCTCCTATATGCTGGTCCATGCTGGGTAAGGAATGATATTAAGTCGCTGATGTCAGAGGTGACCGCAAGCACTTGTAACCCCCAACGTTTGGTCGGTGCTTTCTTATTGATAAGGCACTTCCATGTCCCGAATCTTGTTTGATCCTCAGCAACCCTAGGAGGCAGGTATCACTCCTGCTGTTTTGTGTTTGAGGCTTTGGGGATGGGGTTACTCTCGCTCCACGTCACGTGGCTAAGTTGAAGAGCTAGAACCTCAGCCCCTTCGTGCTAACTCCAAGTCCGGCGTCCTTTATATTGTGTTATAACTGCCTGATACTGGTATTTATATAGGGATTTTAACGAGAAGAGACCCAATCATTACTAAACCACACTTATGTTCCCCTAGTTGTTTGGTGTTCCTTTCACTATATGAATCATCCATCCCTCCCTCCCTACCCCTGCCACACACTTAAAAAGAACTAACTTGTGAGCACTTCGTTGAGTGTATAATACTGTTGTCCATCCGGAATAATACGAGCAATGGGCAATGCAGTGCCTGCCTTTTAGTTATAGCTTCTTATATGCTAATAGTCTTTTACGAATTTGCTCAGAACCCAGGATTTGTTATGCCCACTGCAGGCAGTGAGCAGCTTGCTGCTGGTCCCCCTCTCCACTGGACGCCTGGGGGTTCAGATGAGGCCAGCTTCGTCTGTGTGACCTACCCAGCCCTGGACCTTGAAGGATGACTCTAGGCATCCGTGGCAGGGCACAGGGCTCAGAGGCTTGACAAATAAGGACAAAATTGCTCGATGCCCAGTTTCTATGGATACTTTCAGTTCGGTTTTTCATTTAACATGTTCTGAACAAATGTGGTTCCTGCACTCAAGGACTTTAGAATTACAAGGGCGAACAGCCAGTTAAATAGTAATGCAAGGCCATGCAGTAGTGACTTAACTTCTTTGTGCCTCAGTTTCCACATCTGTAAAAGGAGGTACTAGTACCTACCTCATAAGGTTGCTGTGATTAAATGAGACAGTGGTTATAATGTAATTTTTGCAGTGCCTGACACATAGTAAGGCCCTCAGAAGGAATTCTCAAGGCTGTGTGGGACAGGTCGCATGTGCGGTTATAGAAGTTCCGAAGGCTTTTGGCTGAAAGTAACCAAAAAATCTAACGGGGGCCTAAACAAATGGAGGTTAATTCTTTATCATATAAGAAGCCCCGACGTATGCGGTTAGCTCATCAGTTTCATGAAGCCAAGACTCTTGGTTCTGTGCTGGTATCTCGGCTTTTCCCTTGACCTTTCTCTCATGGTTGCAAGTTGGCGGCTGTAGCTGGGTATTAAAAGCAGGAAGGGAAAGGCCCCAAGAGCTCTTGGGGCCTCACTAGAGGAGGCAGGCAGGTGGTAAGGAGATGAATGTGGGATTAGTTACTGCAATACAAACAGAAAGACGGAAAGATCAGAATGGCGATGGTTTTCCAGATGACATGGATTCAAGCTGGACCTGGAAGGGTAGAAACAATTTGGATGAAAAAAGTTAGTACTTCTATTCCGGTATATGACAGGATCTCATCCTTATGCCATTTCTACTCTTGAGTTAGCAGAAAGAATGCTGAGGGTGATTCTTTGGGGTTTTTGGTGCTACTGGTCACTTCATTCTCAAGGTGTTCCCAAAGGACAGAATGGGATGGCTTCCACTGACTTGGCTCAAATTCACAAAGTGCACATATTTCCAAATACTCTTTATGTCTGACATCTCTGTAAGACTAGCGTAACTGCCCTTGCTGGACTATTTTGTGAATTACGTGTTACTTCTTGTGTATCTTTGAAGATGACTTGGGCAGTGATAGTGGTGGCTGCGTGTGCATGTGGCCATGAAGGTAGGTAATCTGTTTTGTAGGCTCTGCCCAGAGAACCTCTGCTGGGTATTTGTTAAGTAAATTATAATGCAAAACACAATCCTTAAGGCTAGTATGAAAGCTGCTACACATTGTGAAATATCCAACACCTATTTCGTTTTTTAACTTTTTGGTTTAACCTGAAATCTCTTAAAAAAAAAAAAAAAGCCTTGGGGCACCTGGGTAGCTCAGTCGTTAAGCGTCAGCCTTCGGCCCAGGGCGTGGTCCCAGAGTCCTGGGATCGAGCCCCACATTGGGCTCCCTGCTCTGCTGGGAGCCTGCTGCTTCCTCTCCCACTCCCCCGGCTTGTGTTCCCTCTCTTGCTGGCTGTCTCTCTCTGTCAAATAAATAGATAAAATCTTATTAAAACAAAAAAGCCTTGTGCTGTGTAGCAACTAAATTAAGGATGACTGTAGTGTGGGAATGTGCCAAAATACATTCAGAGATTCTGCAGAGACACCTGTGGGGTTTGACAGGTAAAAGAGCATGAGTTTTATTTAAAAATATTTTTACCTCTTTAGGGGCGCCTGGGTGGCACAGCGGTTAAGCGTCTGCCTTCGGCTCAGGGCGTGATCCCGGCGTTGTGGGATCGAGCCCCACATCAGGCTCTTCCACTATGAGCCTGCTTCTTCCTCTCCCACTCCCCCTGCTTGTGTTCCCTCTCTCTCTGGCTGTCTCTATCTCTGTCGAATAAATAAATAAAATCTTTAAAAAAAAAAAAAATAAAAATATTTTTACCTCTTTAAAAACTGGAATAAAAATCACCTGCATGCAAATATGTTATGTATCAAACGGTAGTACATGGGAGATACTAACTTTACCTAGTGTTACTGGGTAAATTTTCGTCTTCATTTTGGTAAACTGCTTTTTCAACTTTTTTTTTTAAGATTTTAATTATTTATTTGACAAAGATAGCGAGAGAGAGAGCACAAGCAGGGGGAGCAGCAGAGGGAGAGCAGCAGGCTCCCCGCTTAGCAGGGAGCCCGATGCAGGGCTCCATCTCAGGACCCTAGGATCACGACTCCAGCCGAAGGCTGACGCTTCACCAACTGAGCCACCCAGGCGCCCCTCAACTTTTTACTGTAGAACCAGGGATGGGGCTTCTCTTGCCATCTCTGCTTTATTAAAGAATATCCTAAGATCGCAAGAGCAGTTGTTTAAAACCCTATTGAAATTTGGGGTGCCCGGCTGGCTTAGATGGTAGCACGGGCGACTCTGGATCTCGGGGTCGAGAGAGTTCCAGCCCCATGCTGGAAAAAAACAAAACAAAACTACTGAAACTTAAACTTGATATGCGTGAATTAGGATTTTCTCAATACTGTGCAACTGAAACAAAATCAGATGCAGGGGCTGACATAAAATGGCAGTTGTCATCTATGCCTAATTTCAAGCTTCTGTTCCTTAAGCCATCCTCATCCCTCTGTTTGATGTTGTCAGTCATTGTTATAAAAGAGAACTTATAAAATAAGCATATACGCCCAAAATGTCCTTTTATCTGTTTTACATATTGAGGCTCCCTGTTGAGATTTAAAAAAAAAAAGTCACCTAAAAAATTAGAAAATAGAATTTGAACTGGTAACAATACACCAATGCTTGTTCATGTGCCAAAGAAGTAACTGTGTGGGTTTGTCATGATGTTTGACTACTGTGTTTGTCTCCGCAGAGTTCAGCACATCGTGGGGAATCTCATTATGCAGCTCGCTTTGGGTATTCCCCTGGAAATGGTCCACAAAGGGCTCCGAGTAGGGCTGGTGTACCTGGCGGGAGTGATTGCAGGTTAGTGTCCTAGGGTAACATACAATCAGTGCCTCCACACTCTTAGGCAATGCACAAAGCAAGAGTAATAAACATTTATTTTTTTAAAGATTTTATTTATTCATTTGAGAGAGAGAGAGACAGCCAGCGAGAGAGGGAACACAAGCAGGGGGAGCAGGAGAGGAAGAAGCAGGCTCGATCCCAGAACGCTGGGATCACGCCCTGAGCCGAAGGCAGACACTTAACGACTGAGCCACCCAGGCGCCCCGAGAGTAATAAACATTTAAATCAAGGTTTAGTGCGCTCCTAATACGCGCTAGGGAACCTGATAAGCATTAGAAATAAGTTAATGAGGGGCAGCTGGCTGGCTCCATCAGAAAAGCATGTGACTCTTGATCTTGGGGTCATGAGTTCAAGCCCCATGTAGGGTGTAGAGATTACTTAAATAAATAAAGCTTTAAGAAAGAAGAAAGAAAGAAAGAAAGAAGAAAGAAGAAAGAAAAGAAAAAAAAAGAAAAGAAAAGAAAAGAAAGAAAGAAGTTAGAGGGGTGCCTGGCTGGCTCAGTCAGAACAGCATGCTACTCTTGATATTAGGATGGTGAGTTTGAGCCCCACATTGGCTGTAGAGATTACTGAAAAAAACCAGAACAAACAAAAAACATTAAAAAGATGTTAGAGTTAAAATATTTGAGATAAGATCAGCAGATAGAGATAGGTCATTGTGCCCGTCCTCAGGTACCTCGAGTCAGACCGGGTTTTGCCCAACTGGAAGCTGTGTGTACTTGGTATCCAGGTGGAGACTTAACAGCCAGATCATGAAGGCCCAGTGTGTCAGACTAGTGATCTTAGGAAGTCACATGAGCAAATCTGCATTTAAGAGAGACAGCTTGAAGAGAATGTAGAGAAGACTAGAGGGGCCCAAAGGCTCAGTAGGGACTAGCAACATACACAGTGATTTCCGAAATTGGGTGTGCCTTAAGACGATCCACTTTGGTCTGAGCAGAAAATACTAGAATACCCATCCATCCATTTATTTATTTACTGGAAATTAAACTTTTTTATATTGCAGTTGTAAGAAATCAATGCCTAGGGGTCACACGTATCCTTTAACCAGTTACCCTCAATGGTAACAGCTTGCAAAATTCTAGTACAGTAGCCCCTCCAGGGTATCCACCTTGATACTATTAAGGTGCAAAACAAGGATACCTCCCGTTGTATGTTTACAGCCATACGCTCTTCTTTCCCACCCCTACACTCTCCTTCGCCCCAACAACCACTAATCAGTTCTCTGTTTCTGTAATTCTCACTTCAAGCATGTTGTATAAGTGGAATGACAGGATATTGCTTCTGGGATTGGCTGTCTTCACGCAGCATGACTCTCTGGAGACCCACGTAGGTTGTTGCATGTATCAAGACTTCATTCCTTTTCATTGCGGATTTCTGTCCCATGGTATGGGTGGACCACCGCTTGTTTAATCCGTCACTCACTGGAGACTATCTGGGTTGTTTCCAGTTTGGGGCTATTACAAATAAAGCTGTTATAAACCTTTGTGTACAGGTTTTTGTGAACAGAAGTACAGAGTTTTATGAACAGAAGTTTTCATTTCTCTGGGATAAGTGCCCCAGAGCACAGTTCTTAGCTTGTATGGTAGTGCCTACTGAATTTTTTAAGAACCAGCCAACATGTTTTCCAGAATGGCTGTTCCATTTTACATTCCCCCCAATAGTGTAGAAGTAATTCCGTTTTCCACATCCTCAAGCATTCGTGTTGTCGCCGTTTCTGATTTCAGTTGTGCTCAGAAGCGTGTGGTGATCTCTCATCAAGGCCTGAATTTGCTTTACTCAAATGGCTAATGACGCTGAACACTTTCACTGTGCATAACCTCGTCAGTGAAATGCCTGCTCATGTCTTTTGCCCACTTCCTAGATTTCTTTCCTTTTTTTTTTTTGTAACTAGATTTTTTTGAAACCATTGCGTTCTGGGAGTTCTTTACATATTCTCGATCCCAGTCCTTTATTGAATATGTTGTTGACAGATACATTTTTCTCAATGTGCGGTTGTCTTTGCACTGTTTTAAAGAGTCTTTCATGGAGCAAAAGTTTTTAATTTTGATGAAGTCTGATTTATCAATTTTTCCTTTATGCATTGTGCTCTTGGTGATATCTAAGAACTCTTGAGTGAGCCGAGGTCCTGAAGATTGTCTTTTACGTTATCTTTTAAAGTTACCGTTTTATGCTTCACATTGGAATATGTGATCCGTTTTGAGTTGGCTCAGTTTTGTGTAAGGTATGAGCTTTAGACTGAGGTTCTTTTGGGGTTTTTTTGGATATCCAGTGACTTTGCAATAATCTATTAAAAATTCTGTTTCCTTCACTGAAATTTTTTGCACCTTTGAAAAAATCAGTTGGCTGTATTCGGAGAGCACTCTTCCCGGGTTCTGTTTGTCCCATTGACCGATGTGTTACCCTCCACCAGTACCATGTCACCAGTACCACTGTAGCTATACGGTTAAGTCTTGAAATCAGTTCGAGAGATTCCTCTCATCTTTTGCTCATTTTAAAGTCTGTGCATTTTTTCTTTTACAAGAAGATGAGTGTCTGATTTGCTGACTTTTCCCTCCTGTGGTAACAAAAGGCTTTCAGTAGGAAGCTACCGAACAGATGTTGTTGAAAAAGCAAATGCAAAATATGTTCCTTTGATGACATAATAGCATTTTTCATACAAGCAGAAAGAACATAACTGCTTTTCCAAAAATACTTACGCTCTGAAAGGGCATTTTAAAAGCTAATAATTGGAAATCGTTCTCTCATTGTGTGATTTTGCTGCTGGGAATGATGCAACAAGTCTTAGAAATTCACAGTTACGACGCGGGGAAACAATTTCCTCATTGGTTTTAAGATTTCTCAGTTAAGAGGTTTAGTGGGTTTTAAACATATTTTATAACACTTTCTGATTAGTTTGCAAGAACAAATGATTGATGCTAGGAAAGGTGGGGATTAATAGTTAAATTTCAACACACTTTTTTTTTTTTCATAATTGGAGTAAGCAGAGTCAATGATGTAATTCTCCCATTTGAAACTACATGTCATTTTTAAATTTTACATTTTGGCTATGACAGTGAGTAAGAGAACATTTCTATAGAAAATACCTGAATTTAGAGGTATATATTTGTACTTTGGGGTTATGATATTTAATGAGGATTTTCAAAAAAATAATGAAGCTTATTTTATAAATCTGCTCATTGAAAGGTTTTTTTAAATTAAAGACTATTTTTTTTAGAGCAGTTTTAGGTTCACAGAAAAATGGAGAGGAAGGCACAGAGTCCCCATAACCCCCTGCCCCCGCAACATGCACAGCCCCCCCATCCCCACCCCTTTACCAACATCCTTCAACAGATGGGCATTTGTTACAATTGATGGATGAATCCTCCACTGGCACATCATAATCACCCAAAGTCCATAAAGAAGTTCACGCTTGGCATTGTACATTCGATGGTTTGGGACAAATGTGTAATGACGTATATCCATCATTTGAGCATCATATGGAGTATTTTCACTGTCCTAAAGATCCTCTGTGTTCTACCTGTTCATCCCCACACCCACTCCCTGGCAACCACTGATCCTTTCACTGCCTCCGTAGTTTTGCCTTTTCCAGAATGTCATATGGTGGGAATCATACAGCATACCGCCTTTTCAGATTGGCTTCTTTCACTTAGTAACATGCATTTAAATTTCTCCCTTGTCTTTTCTTTTCTTTTGTAAGATTTTATTTATTTATTTGACAGAGAGATAGAGAGCCAGAGGGCACAAGCGGAGGGAATGGCAGAGGGAGAGAAAGAAGCAGGCTCCCCACTGAGCAAGGAACTTGACTAGGGCTCGATCCCAGGTCCCCGGGATCATGACCTGAGCCGAAGGCAGATGCCCAACCATCTGAGCCATCGAGGTGCCCCTCTTCCTTGTCTTTTCATGGTTGATAACATCTTTTTGTACCAGGGGCGCCTGAGTGGCTCCGTCAGTTAAGCCTCTGACTCTTGATTTCTGCTCAGGTTATGATCTCAGGGTTGTGAGATCGAGCCCCATATTAGGCTCCATGCTCAGTGGGGACTCTGCTTGAGGCTTCTCCGTCTCCCTCTGCCCTTCTCCCCACTTGTACACACTCTCTCTAAAATAAATCTTAAAAAAACCCCACATTTTTTGGTACCATTAATAAAGTAAAAATGTTTTTAAAATATTGTATAATCAATGTTTCATCCTTTAAAAATTCTATTTCTAGGGGCACCTGGGTGGCTCAGTTGGTTAAGCGTCTGCCTTCGGCTCAGGTCATGATCCCCAGGGTCCTGGGATCCGGCTCCACATTGGGCTATCTGCCCAACAAGAGAGCCTGCTTCTCCCTCTCCCTCTGCTGCTCCCCCTGCTGTGCTCTCTCTGTCAAATAAATAAATAAAATCTTAAAAAAATCTATTTTTATATTAAAAAACATATTAGTATATGAAAGAAAACCAATAAAATGTACCTGCCATCAAAAAAACCACATTAGTCCAGTAGTACTTACATATGTAACCTACAAATAAGTTAATACAGCTATATTGCAGTGTGGCTGGTTGTATCCGTTTCCTAGGGCTCCTATAACGAACCACAGACTGGGTCGTTTAAACCACAGACTGAGAACTGTACCATCTCACAGTTAGGCTGGAAGTCTGAAATCAAGGTGTCAGTGGGGCCATGCTCCCTCCTCTGATCCTGTGTGGGAGAATCCTTCCTCCCTTCTCCCTAGCTGCTGCTGGTGGTGGCCTTTAGTCCTTGGCGTTCCTTGGCTTGCAGCTGCAGCCCTTCGAGCTCTGCCTCCATCGTCACATAGAGTTCTCCCTTCACATTCCCTGTTTCCTCTAATGAGGACATAGTCATATAGGTTGAGGGGCCCACTATACTCCAGTATGACCTCATCTTAATCATATCTGCAACAATCCTCTTCCCACATAATATCACATTCTAGGTGCTGGGGGTTAGAACGTCAACACATATTTTTGGGGGACACAATCCGACCTTTTGCAGGGCTCAAAATTTTTTAACTGATGAAAATGTTACTAGCCTCCTAGAGCAGTGGGGCCAGAGAGCAGGAAGCCTTTAGGAGATAGACTTGGCAATGCTCGGTGACATAGCTCCCCAGTGTGCTTCCCTCCTACTTTTGTGGAACCTGTTTTTCCACCTTCTACTTCCGGTCCTGCACGCACCTGTTTTTCCTGCCCTTGGAAGCCTCTGCACTGGTGAGGTCCTTCCTGGCTCTAGCATCTGCACGGTTTCCCCGCAGCTTGATTTTGACCTGTGGAATCAGCCCTGCCCCAGTTTCGGACAGAGAGAGGAGAGAACGTGATGAATCTGTCCCACCCTCTGCCTATTTTTGCAGGAGCTTCCTGGCAGGTGTGTGTCTTTGCTATTCTGGTCTTCACACTGCTGCCTGGGTCACCTTCCTCAAGCACAGATTAGATCCTTCGTAAAACACAGAGCCCAGAAGAAAGTCAAAACATTCAAGATTGCTTATTACCCTCCACTACGTGGCCCCATTGCCTTTCTTTTCTTTCCTTATCTTGGAAGCATAATCCTTTCTAATGTTCAAAAAAGAAGTGAGACATACAGAGGTTAAGGGGAACTCGATGTAAAATGTTTTATTAACTTTTCTGACACATGATTGACATACCCAAATCTGTCCATATTTAATGTACATGACTTGAGGAGTTTGGAGATACGTATACGCCTATGAAACCCTCACTGCAGTCTATTTCATAAACATATCCACC
The DNA here is from genome assembly GCF_002007445.2 of Ailuropoda melanoleuca. Classification (NCBI taxonomy): domain Eukaryota; kingdom Metazoa; phylum Chordata; class Mammalia; order Carnivora; family Ursidae; genus Ailuropoda; species Ailuropoda melanoleuca. The sequence goes on along the minus strand of NC_048219.1, from coordinate 16,156,186 downwards.
ACCTCTAAAAGTTTCCTCTTGCCTGCTTTCTTGCTTTGCTTTTTCCTAGACTGCTCGATGCATCAGATAACTTTAGCTTCCCCATCCATGCTCCTGGCAAAGCACGGTCCGCGGATCAGCCTCATTGCTGTCACCTGGGAGCTCGTTAAAAATGCAGAATATTGGGCCCCACACCAGACCCACTAACCAGAATCTGCATGTGAACACATCCAGAAGTGATTTGTATGCATGTCAAAGACAGAAGTGCTGGTCTGTCTGCAATCCCACCCAGCGTTCCCCAGTCGGACTGATGAGCACAACTGCCTGGAGGGCTTGTCACAGCTACAGCCATCCAGATCCCGCCCTGATGTACTGAGTCAGATCTTGGAGGATATGGCCCCAAAATCTGTTATTGTTTTGTTTTGCGTTCTGTTTGGTGAGGGATAATTGACATATGATAAGCTGCACATATTCAAAGTGTATGATGTGATAATTTTGATGCATGTATACAGTCATGAAACTGTCACCACAATCAAGATAATTAATGTATCCATCGCTCCCCAAAAAGTTTCTTTGTGACCCCTGAGAATTGCTCTCTACTGCCCCTCCCTGTCCTTTCCCTGGCAACTACTGATCATTGTAGATTAATTTGCATTTTCTTGAATTTTATGTAAGTGCAATTATAGAGTATGTACGCTATTTTTGTCTGGCTTCTGTCAGCATAATTAGTTTGAGATTTATCCCTGTTATTATGTGTATCAACAGTTGATTGCTTTTTATTGCCAAGTGGTATTTCATTGTGGGGATATACCACAAATTGTCCCTTCTACTTACTGATGGACATTAGCGTTGTTTCCAGTTTGGGGCTATTGCAAAGAACCTTCTATGAACATTTGTTTGTAAGTATTTGTGTAGTCAATGTTTTCAGCTTTCCTGGGTAAATACCTAGGAATGGAATGGCCAGATCTTATCAGAGGGTATGTTTAAATTTTAAGAAACCGCCAACATTTTAAAATAGCTTTACTGAGATATAAGTCATATATCATACAGTTCACTCATTTAAGTATTTAATTCAGTTTTTTAAAACTTAATTCACAGGATTATATACCTATCATCACAATTGAATTTTACAACATTTTTGTACCCCAAAGAAACTCTGTACCCCTCCCCACTCTTCACCCCATTCTCCCTTCCCCAGCCTTAGGCAACCACTAATCTACTTTCTGTCTCTTCAGATTTGCCCATTCTGGACATTTCGTACAAGCGGAATTGTACAAAATATGGTCTCTTCTGATTGGCATTTTTCACTTAGCGTAATGTTTTCCTTGTTCACTGATGCTGTGGCATATGTCAGTGCGTCATTCCTTTTTATTATTAGACAATATTCCATTGTGTGGCTACATGTTTTCTCTACACATTCACCAACGGATGGACATTTGCGTTGTTTTCACTTTTTGGCTATTATGAATGACACTGCTATGAATATTTGTGTAGAAGTTTTTGTGTTGATCTCTTGGATATGTATCTATAAGTGGGATTGTTAGGTTATATGGTACAAAGTACAGTTTACCTTTGAACAACGTGGGGGTTAGGGGCACTGATTCCCCTCACACAGTTGAAAATCCACACGTAATGTTTGACTCGCCCAAAACTTAACTACTAACAGCCTACTGTCGACCCAAAGCCTTACCGATCACATAGTTGATTAACGCATATTTTGTATACGTTATTAGGTACTGAGTTCTTACAATAAAGTAAGCTAGAAAAAAAATTGTTAAGAAAACCATAAAGAGGGGCGCCTGGGTGGCGCAGCGGTTAAGCGTCTGCCTTCGGCTCAGGGCGATCCCGGCGTTATGGGATCAAGCCCCACATCAGGCTCCTCTGCTAGGAGCCTGCTTCTTCCTCTTCCCACTCCCCCTGCTTGTGTTCCCTCTCTCGCTGGCTGTCTCTCTCTCTGTCAAATAAATAAATAAAATCTTAAAAAACAAACAAACAAAAAAACCCATAAAGGGGGCATCTGGCTGGCTCAGTCAGAAGAGCATGTGACTCTTGATCTTGGGGTCATGAGCCCCATGTTGAGTATGATTATTAAAAAAAAAAAAAGAAAGAAAGAAGATCATAGGGAAGATAAAATACATTTACAGTACTGTACTGTATTTATTGGGAAAAAATCTGCATAAGGGTGGACCTGAGCAATGCAAACCCGTGTGGTTCAAGGGTCTACTGTTTCACACCTTCACCAGGAGCTCCAGCTCCTCTACGTTCTCACAACACTTGCTATCATCAGTCTTCTTAATTTCAGCCGGTCTGTTGGGTGCGTGATGGTACCTCACTGGGATGGGTGGGTAGATGGATGGATGGATGGATGGATGGACGGATTTATTTTAAAAAACTTTATTTTGGGGGCACCTGGGTGGCTCAATTGGTTAAGCAGCTGACTCTTGATCTCAGCTCAGGTCTTCATCTCAGGGTTGTGAGTTCAAGTCCCGGGTTGGGCTCCATGCTGGGTGTAGAGCCTACTTAAAAAATTAAAAAATAAAAAATATTTTATTTTTGAGTAATCTCTATATCCAACACAGCACTCGGACTCACAACCTTGAGATCCAAAGTTGCATGCTCCACTGACTGAGTCAGCCAGGTGCCCCTCTCGCTGGGTTTTAATTTGCATTTCCTAACAATGATGGCGATTATCTTTTCATGTGCTTGTTTGCTATCCACATATCTTCTTTGGTAAAGTATCTGTTTAACTCTTTGCCCATTTAAAAATTGGATTATATTCTTTACTATATATAATAATGTATATTCTGATTATAAGTCCTTTATCAGATATATGACTTGCAAATATTTTCTCCTAGTCTGTTGCTTGTCTTTTCATGTTATCAATAGTATCCTTTGAAGAATAGGAGTTTTAAAGTTTTGATGAAGTATGATTTATCACTTTGTAAATTTTAGGAACTGTGCTTTCAGTGTCAGCTCTTGCACATTTGTGGGGAGGGATCAGATTTATCTCCATATTTCATGTTTTTGATGTGCTATAAATGGTACTATTTAAAATTTTTCTTTTTTTTTTTTTTAAAGATTTTATTTTATTTACTCGACAGAGATAGAGACAGCCAGCGAGAGAGGGAACACAAGCAGAGGGAGTGGGAGGGGAAGAAGCAGGCTCCCAGCAGAGGAGCCTGATGTGGGGCTCGATCCCAGAACGCTGGGATCACACCCTGAGCCAAAGGCAGACGCTTAACTGCTGTGCCACCCAGGCGCCCCTATTTAAAAATTTTCTATTTCCAATTCTTCAGTGCTATGATGTGGAAATAAACTTGATTTTTTTGTACATTTATCTTCTACCCTCCAACTTAATTCACTTATTATTTCTAGTAGTTAAACAGTTATCTTCTATAAGAATTTAAGCAATAAGGCAAAATCTTATGGGTTTGCCCACATTCTCACCACTTCCAGTGCCCTCCATTCCTCTGTGTAATTCCATATTTTCATCTGATATTTTTTCCTTCTGCCTGAAGATTTCCTTTAACAGTTTTTTATTAAAGATTTTTATTTATTTATTTGAAAGAGAGAGAGAGAGAGCACGTGTAAGCGACAGGAGGGGCACAGGGAGAGAGAGAATCTTGAAGCAGACTCCCCATGGAGCATGGAGTCTGACGTGGGGCTCAATCCCAGGACCCTGGGATCATGACCTGAGCTAAAGGCAGATGCTTAACTGACTGAGCCACCCGGGTGCCCCCCACTGTATTTATTTTTAAAGATTTTATTTATTTATTTGACAGAGATAGAGACAGCCAGCGAGAGAGGGAACATAAGCAGGGGGAGTGGGAGAGGAAGAAGCAGGCTCACAGCAGAGGAGCCTGATGTGGGGCTCGATCCCATAACGCCGGGATCACGCCCTGCCACTGTATTTATTTTTAAAAATATTCTTCTCTATGTGTTTCATGTTGGATACTTTTACTGCCATGTCTTCATGTTGACTAATCTTTTCTTCTGCACTAATGTGCCATTAAACTTAACCAGTATATTTTTTCATCTTAGACATTACAGTTTTCATCTTTAGAAATTTGATTTGAGTGTTTTATATCTTGTGTGTCTCTACTTAATTTTTGAACATATAGCATACAGTTGTAATCATTATTTATTGCCATAATTTGCTAAAATTTACACTTGTGTCAGTTTGGAAGGTTTTAATTGATCGATTTTTCTTTTTATTATGGATCATATTTTCCTGTTTCTTTGCCTGTCTGACCATTTTTGTTTGGATGTTAGACATTTAACCTTTGCATGGTGGATATTACTGTATTCCTATAAATATTCCTTAAATTTGTTCTGGAACACAGTTACTTGGAAGTAGTTTGAAACTTTCTGGCAAGATTTGCTAGGCGCGGGGTGCCTGGGTTGCTCAGTTGGTTAAGGATCTGCCTTTGGCTCAGGTCATGATCTCAGGGTCCTGGGATCAAGCCCCATGTGGATCTCCCTGCTCAGCGGGGAGCCTGCTTCTCCCTCTCCCTCTGCTGCTCCCCCTGCTTGTGCTCTCTTTCTCTCTCTTGCTTTACCTGTCAAATAAATAAAATCTTAAAAAAAAAAAAAAAGATTTGCTAGGGGCGCCTGGGTGGCTCAGTCGTTAAGAGTCTGCTTTCGACTCAGGGCGTGATCCCAGAGTCCCAGGATCGAGCCCCACATCAGGCTCCTCCGCTGGGAGCCTGCTTCTTCCTCTCCCACTCCCCCTGCCTGTGTTCCCTCTCTCGCTGGCTGTCTCTCTCTCTCTTTCAAATGAATAAATAAAATTAAAAAAAAAAGATTTGCTAGGTGAAACTGTGTTTTTGAGTCATGTTTAGTGCTAATTATTACCCACTACTGGTGTAGGACCCTTCTGTGTGCTTTACCCAATGCCCCATGAATTCTGAAGTTTTCTAGTTTGGAAAGTTACTTGGCCTCTCTGGTGCTGTGTAAGCAAAGCTACTTGCTCTTCCCTCTACTCCTTTCTGGTGGTTCTTCTCTTGGCTCAGGTAATTTCCTCACATGCTCTTCTCCGGAGTTCTCTCTGTGCTGCTCCTTCCTCTCTGGTGCACTGTCTTTGCAAACTCCAGCTGCCTAGGACTATCGGGATTTTAAACTCTATCCCATCAACTTAAAGTTTACTGAGATCTACCTGGGTTCCCCCTTCATGTGTCTGCATTGTAGCCTGTAATCTCTCTCAAGGCAGTAAGCTGGGCAGACAACTCACCTCATTTATCTTTTGTCTCTCAGGGTTCACTCTCCTTTGTTATCTGATGTCCAGTATCTTGGGGATCGCTGCTTCATATATTTTGTCCAGTGCTTTTAGCTATTTCAAGTGGGAGAGAAAATCCATCATAGCCAGAAGTGGACATTTGTATCTGTGCTTTAAAAATAAATTACTCATATCATTAAGATGCAACCACTCCAGCCCTAGTCTGAAGGTTGACATTTGAGGACCATTGCCCTAAACCTATTGGACTACTCACTGATTTTTAGTCATCCATATATCTTTATTTCTGTGTCTTTGCTTTTCCAGTTCCCTAAGTCCTGAATGCTTTCTCCTTCTTTGTTTTCCTTCCAAATCTTAAAGATATTTTAGAGTTTAATCAAAATGCTATCTCCTCCTTCTCAGAGTAGCAAGGCCTCCACCTCTCTGCTGAAAAAAAAATCCTTCCTTCCTAAGTGCCTCCATAGCAAGTTCATTACATTTAAGAAATCGCAGTAGTTGTTCTATTCTGCATCTTACTGTTTACTCATCTGTCTGTAAGATTCCTCAGGCCACTTTGTCTTTCTTGCAGAAAGCAGGTATTACATTGTATCCTGAGGAATGAAGGACAGCCTTAAAAGCAAAAAACTAAGTAGTAGAAAAAGGTGTAGAGAACATCTTAGAGTTTGCATAAGGTGGTTTTAAAGTCTTGTTTTGGTTCAGGCAATCTAAGATTGGTTGGCAAACAGGTGTCCTGTTGTTTGGTTACTCTGATCGAATACTATGTTGAGAAGGGTTCTGACTCCACAAGAAGCCAAGCCATTAGAAGATGCTGGAATGCCTCAGGTATTTTGATAGTTTTGGCTAAACCTGTGCAATATTTTGAAACAATAGTTAACAAGTACAAAACGCATGTCAGGCAGTGTTCTAAGCACAATGCAAGTATCAACTCATTTATTTCCCCTGACAATGCACTGAGGTAAGTTCTATTAAACCTCTTTATATAGGGAAACTAGGGCACAGAGAGGTTAAGAGACTTGCTCAAGTCACACAGCTGGTAATTTTGGCTCTGGAGTTTGTGCTCTTTCTCCCTGTTATACTGTCCTCATATTGAACATTCAATATTTCAGAAAAATTGAGGTGGTTAGTTCACATAGCTATGCTTTTATAGTATGGAAGGGACAAACAAAATAAACTTGTTGCTTGTTAATAGCATAACGGTCCAAACTACCCAACTGCTGTCTTATTAGAAAGATTTGTCTTTCATGATTCTTACAGTTATGTGTGACCCTTTGTGTTTTATTTCTTCAGGGTCACTTGCCAGCTCCATTTTTGACCCGCTCAAATGTCTTGTGGGTGCTTCAGGAGGACTCTATGCTCTGATGGGAGGCTATTTTATGAATGTTCTGGTGGTAAGAACTTTGGCAATGGAATCTATGGATTTTTTTCTTTTAAAGAATAACTGGTATTTGGATTAGGGAATCTTCATCATATTTACTAAGCACTCATCTTCTGGGCACTAGAATTTTCCTTACATATTTTATCTTTATTTTATTTTTTAAAAGATTTTATTTATTTGACAGAGAGAGACACAGCGAGAGAGGGAACACAAGCAGGGGGAGTGGGAGAGTGAGAAGCAGGCTTCCCGCTGAGCAGGGAGCCCGATGAGGGGCTCGATCCTAGGACCCCGGGATCATGACCCGAGCTGAAGGCAGATGCTTAATGACTGAGCCACCCAGGTGCCCCTATTTTTTTTTTTCCTGATCTCAAAAGTGATGAATACTAAAAAAATTTTTTAAGTTGAAAAATAGTCAAAATCTCAAATACAGTGTTAACAGTTTGATATATATCCTTTCAGACCTTTTTCTATTTGTACTCAAAATCCTGCCAAAATTAAGGCTACAAAAACGGACCCACTCTTAACGATACTGTCCTACATCTTCACATAGAGTTATCTTAACCCCAACTACTCACATCACTGCACAGAAATCCACTTCAATCTCTTCAAGCACTCCACAGCACACAATAGAACCGTATCCTGATTTAATCCTTCAAAGAAAAAAAAAATTGGGGTAACTCCACCTATTCACTCTTGTAGATAATGCTGTAAGGATGTCCTCTTACATTTATCTTTTTGCGTGTGTGTGTGTGTGTGTGTGTGTGTGTGTGTGTGTATTTTGGTGGGACAAATTCCTAGAAGTGGGGGCGCCTGGGTGGCGCAGTTGTTAAGCGTCTGCCTTCGGCTCAGGGCGTGATCCCGGCATTCTGGAATCGAGCCCCACATCAGGCTCCTCCGCTGGGAGCCTGCCTCTTCCTCTCCCACTCCCCCTGCTGGTGTTCCCTCTCTCGCTGGCTGTCTCTCTCTCTGTCAAATAAATAAATAAAATCTTTAAAAAAAAAAAATTCCTAGAAGTGGATTTACTGGATGAAGGCTTTAAATCTGCATAAATACCAAATTGCCCTCCAAAGCTGGCATACCATTTTATATGCCCATGTATGGTATGTAAGAATGTCAACCACTTTTAAAATAGCCTATAATGTTAAATCCTGACTAGTTCTTAACCCTTTAACCATGTAGGTATACTTTAAAAATACTCTAGGAGGAAAATATGAAGCAATTATAAAACTATTCCAAAAATAGATGTTATTTAGAAAAATGTTTTTCAGAGATGCCTAGGTGGCTCAATCCTTAAGCATCTGCCTTTGGCTCAGGTCATGATCCCATGTCCCTGCTCAGTAGGAAGCCTGCTTCTCCCTCTCTCACTCCCCCTGCTTGGGTTCCTTCTCTCACTGTGTCTCTCTAAGTCAAATAAATAAGTAAAATCTTAAAAAAAAAAAAAAAGAAAAATGTTTTTTGAGCTTTGGATTGCAATCCATGAATAACAGTTTAAGGAGTTGTGACCAAAAATTAAACAAAAAGAGGGGCACGTGGCAGGCTCAGTACACAGAGCATGCGACTCTTTATCTTGGGGTCTTGAGTTCCAGCCCCATATTGGGCATGGAGCCTGCTTAAACTAATAAAAAATTTTTTTTAAATTAAAAAGAAAAAAATTAAAAAATTTTCAGTATGTATCACATGTAATACTGTTTGATTTATGTGTGTACTAGATTTTTATGTAAATTGTTTCTTACTGTAGGTTGTGACCACAACAGTTTAAAAATAATTGATTTAGAATAAACATGGGTATTTCAGTGTCTTTACTCTTTGGGAAGAGAGTTAATAAATTGAAAGGGAAGGGAGAAGTAACTCAATAAATTAAAGTGGAGATGTCTTTCTTACTCAGTTCTTTTTTTTCTTTTTTAAGATTTAATTTATTTATTTGAGAGAGAGAGAGAGCATGAAGGGCGGGAAGGGACAGAAGGAGAGGGGAAGCAAACTTCCCACTGAGCAGGGAGCCCCATGGAGGGCTTGATCCCAGGACCCCAAGATCACGACCTGAGCTGAAAGCAGACACTTAACTGACTGAGCCACCCCGGTGCCCCTGACTCAATGGTTCTTTAGTAACGCGGAGGGTACTGTAAGCTGGACTGAGATTTTCTTTTTAAAAGATTTATTTATTTATTTTGGAGAGAGAGAGAAAGAACAGGGGGAGGGACCGAGGGAGAGAGAATCTCAAGGAGACTCCCCTGCTGAGCATAGAGCCCCACACAGCTTGATCTCATGACCCCGAGATCATTCATGGCCTGAGCTGAAATCAAGAGTCGGACACCCAACTGACTGAGCCATCCAGGTGCCCCTGGACTGAGATTTTTTCTTTTCTTTTTCTTTTTTTTTTTTAAAGATTTTATTTATTTATTTGACAGAGATAGAGACAGCCAGCGAGAGAGGGAACACAAGCGGGGAGTGGGAGAGGAAGAAGCAGGCTCCTAGCGGAGGAGCCTGATGTGGGGCTTGATTCCCATAACGCCGGGATCACGCCCTGAGCCGAAGGCAGACGCTTAACCGCTGTGCCACCCAGGCGCCCCTGGACTGAGATTTTTTCAAAGCTAAAATGAAACTTTATTTTTTTAACCAATATTTTAAATTTTTTTGAAATTATCTAAAAGAATTAAGTTAATACTCAAATTTTAACTAACACCTATTTGGAAAGAGGATAAAGTGTTAAATGAACATTAACCAAAAAAACCTTAGAAATATTTCATCAGACTTAATTTGACAGAATCTATCTATCTATCCATCTTATCTATTTATCTATCATCTATCATCTGTCATATCTCTGTGACATGTTAAGTATTGATTTCATATTATTTATGTTTAGATTTTTTTCCTGCTAATAATGTCTAGTTCATATTATGGAATTAAATATTCATTTTGTCCTCAAGTGCACCAGGATTGTACTTCTCAAATACATTTGAAAGCTGGGCTGTAACAGCATTGCTTTATTTTGTAAATATCTGATACTCAAACTTTAAGTGAAAAAGCAGGTGAAGAGAGTACAGGTGAGGTTTCATTTGCCAAAAGACTACTTACATTATTTTTATTTATCTCTTTGTAAGAATTTTCGAGAAATGATTCCTGCCTTTGGAATTGTCAGACTACTGATCATCATCCTTATAAGTAAGTTTGTTTTGTGAACGCTTCGCACCTATCATGTTATCGGTTTGACCCCCAGAGGGCCTCACTTTTCCTAACACTAGCACGGAGTGACAAAGAATTGTGGCTCCACAGCCCTAAGCAGAAAGGTACAGGGAGGAGTTTTCACAAACCCCCGTGGGTGGTTTTTAGAGGTGCCTCAGTAATGAGTTTTTGCCTTCTGTTTCTTTCTGGAGTGGGGGAGGTCAAGAGAGTAGAACTCTACGGTATACTTTAACCACAATAGCTTCATTTATGTTTTTCTCATTCATACACTGGATTCTGGATTGTCCTCATTCATATATTGGACTCTGTATATGATTTTGTCTGAAATGGGTAAGCTTGAAAACCACTGACACGGTCTAGTTTCTGCCTTAATTTATACATTTTTGGATTTAAAAAGAACTGATCTAGGATCTAAGCATGGAGTGGTGGCTGAGGGTTGAAGGCAGGAGCAGAGGGTGAAGGAACAGAGAGGTCAAGGAACTAGCAGGATGGCGAAGGCGTGGCTTTTGAAATCTCCAAGAATTATAGCAGAGAATTACATGCTGATGGAATTTAGGAAGAGTGCTCAATCTGGAGAGGAGGCGGAATTTTAGCTGAGTCTGAATGTCATGGTAGATTTGGGGTGGTGGCAGGCCACACTGGGTAGAAGAAAAAGGAGCCAAGGCAGGGCTAGTAACTTGTGTTTCCGGACCTGATCCGGCTGAAGCCGTAGCCGCGAAGAGGAGGCGGGGAGAAGGCCGACCCTGCGGTCAGACGGCAGGTCGCACGTGTGGGCCAAGATGGAGGCATTACTTGATAAAACCCGAGATTTTGGCTGTCCACATGGTAAGAAGAAATGGTTCTGCTAATTGGTATCAAGAGTTCAATTATCCACATCGCTGGGAACAGGGCCAACTACCTCTGAGGAAAGAGACTAAGTCCAGTTTGTGGACAGTTTAGCTGTAAAAACAGTATTTCATCCTGAGAGAATATAAGTGACTTGTTTATAGGTTACACATACTCTATATAATATTTTTGTCCACAAGAAATGGAAAATGTGAGGGAGAGCTGTGAGCACAGAAAGGAGAGCAAGTGTCTGGGGCTAGTGAGGGGAGTCACTGGGGAGCAGAGCTGCCACCTGGGCTGTTAAGTGTCACAACTGGGACCAAGGGACAAGTTCTGTGACCAAAACATGTTGCAACACACAAGTTACCTGGTTTTCAATGTTTCTTTTAGGTAATTATGAATGACTTTGTAAAATGAGCCTCAAACCCTTGATGGGGAAATGGTTTTAATACTCTTCATGTTGGAGTAAAAACCCTTTCCTTATGCACAGGGAGTCGCCAAAAATAGTTTATGTAACATTAGGTCATTCCTGAGGTAAGTAATAAAGTAATTTTATTTTACAGAGTAGTTAAGGCCCGTTAACATTAACCTTCCCCACTCCCTGGCACGGGCCATTTCTAAAAGTTCTTTAACCTGGTTTACTTACTATTGAAGATGAGGAAAGTTAAAACACACGCCAGATTAACAAAATATTGGGAAAATGTATAGTTTTTTTTTTTAACTGGTAAAAAAAAAAAAAGGTAAAGTATTATTCTGAATTGAAAGGGCCTTCCTTCATGAGGCATTATTGTTGGATGTGTCTTCTTCTTCTTCTTTTTTTTTTTTTAAGATTTTATTTATTTATTTATTCGACAGAGATAGAGACAGCCAGCGAGAGAGGGAACACAAGCAGCAGGAGTGGGAGAGGAAGAAGCAGGCTCAAGGTGGAGGAGCCTGATGTGGGGCTCGATCCCATAACACTGGGATCACGCCCTGAGCCGAAGGCAGACGCTTAACTGCTGTGCCACCCAGGCGCCCCTGGATGTGTCTTCTAACAAAGCAACTGAGCTTCCCTTTTGAAAGAGGAACTCTCACATTTTCACCTTTCAAAAAAAAAAATCCATAGAGAGGCAACTCTCTTAAAATCAGTGTCAAATTTTTAGCGAGGACAATAACTGGGTTTCTTGCAATAGAGGCTTCTTTTCAGGTGGGAAGCCACATCTCAATGGAGATGCTGCAGGGGACGTAGCAGCAAACTCGCCTAGGAGGCAGGAGGAGCCAGGCGGAGATTCATAGAAAGGGCACGATCAGAGAGAAAGAGGTTGGAGGAACGGACGTGCTAAGGGTTACAAGAACTTCCCCAGTTCTGTCTCTGTGTTATTTATTTATACTGGATTAGGAAATACAGGGGCGCCTGGGTGGCACAGCGGTTAAGCGTCTGCCTTCAGCTCAGGGCGTGATCCCGGAGTTATGGGATCGAGCCCCATCAGGCTCCTCCGCTATGGGCCTGCTTCTTCCTCTCCCACTCCCCCTGCTTGTGTTCCCTCTCTCGCTGACTGTCTCTATCTCTGTTAAATAAATAAATNTTAAAAAAAAAAAAAAAAAAAAAAAAAAAAAAAAAAAGGAAATACAAATGATGACTGAAAACACAACACAGCCAAACTTGTCCAGCATGTTGTGTAACAGTCATTCACGGTTAAATTAACATTGAGCACTTCCTCGACCTCAATTCCTCTCCAGTCACTTGAACGCCAATCAATACGGTATTGAAAGAAAAACTAGCCACAACACATGGTCCTGATGCTATTTTCCCAAAGGCAAGGACTAGGTCTTTCCATCTCCGAGGGCACGGTGGCTCACTGAGTGCAGTGCAGGCAGTTGGGGGATGGGTGTGGAATGTGACAGCTGCACAAGAGGTTTCCAAGTGCAGGGCACATGGAGGGCGGAGCTCTTCTAGGCCAAGAAACCGCAGAAGCTCCTTTTGCATCATGGATCTGACTTACTGGAAGAAGGTCTGAATTCTGGCTCTCACTGTTCCACTGGAGAATGTGGACTCATCTCCTTTCTTGGCTCATCACCAGTACTCCTGGCGGTACTTAGAGGCGGTTAGTGCTGTGCGTGAGAGGGGAGCCTCCATAGCCACGCTTCTTAAGTTTCAAATCCTGTCCCTGCCTCTGAGCTGTGTGGCCTTGGGCAAGTACTCACCCTCTGTGTTTTGGTTTCCTTATGGATAAGATGCCACCGTCATTCCTCACTTGGATGGGGGCCATATCAGAGATCTAGCTGCTCTCCTCCTGTCCCTGCTCCCCTACATTCCTTCCTGTATCGCAGCCAGAATGATCCTTTAAAAACGTAAATTGAATCATATCACCCCTGTGCTCAAAAGCCTTCAAAAGTTTCCTGCCACTTGGGATCAAAGTCCTTACAGTGGCCCATAAAGCCTCTGCGTGATTTGTCCCCTGTTCCTTGCCTATCATTTTATCCCTAACTGTAGTCCAGAATCACCTGCGGGTCTTGTTAAAACACAGACTTCTGACCTCATCTTCAGAGTTTCTGGTTCAAGAAGTCTGGCGTGGCCCTGAGAAGTTTAATTTCCAGTAAGTTCCCAGGTGAATGTTACTGCTGCTCTTGGAGGGGCAGGGAGTCACACGTTGAAAACCACCCATCCAGCCAGGGCAGCTGCTCTGGGTCTGCCTCCAGCAAGTCAGGCACGTTCCTGCCACAGGGACTTTGCACTTGCCCTTCCGTCTTGCTCTTGCTCTCTTTTGTCCATCAAATGTTATATTCTCAGTGAGACTGTCCCTGACTCAAATAAAAATCACACCTCATTCCCAGCATTCTGAATCCTCCTTCTTCTCTTTGCATCTTGTCCTCTTTGCATTTTGTCCATTTGACAGAGCACTTAGCGCCATTTGCTGTGCTGTCATGTTTTGTTTTACTGATTTGTTTGCGTGCCTCCCCCAGCCAGACTGTCAGCTCCATGGGGCAGGGCCGTTTCATCCGCTCACTGCAGTATCTCCACCTAGCATCGTGCCTGGCACATAGAAGATAACCACTACATACATGGGGGGCGAATACACCTGTCACGTGGGATCATGATATGCTCATTTCATAGGGTCCTTGGGGGGATTAGTTAATCGATACTCCTCAAGCTCTGGTGCAGAGTGAGGGTCCGTCAGTGTTAGCTGCTGCCGCTACCGGGAGAGACCCCCAAACACCTGGTGCGTTGCTGTGGCGACGCTGGGGTTTCATCAGTTTGTGTTTCTTTCTAGTTATGTCGGATATGGGATTTGCTCTCTACAGAAGGTTCTTTGTCCCTGCAAGTGGGTCGCCGGTGAGTTCAGCTTATTATTTTTTCAACAAGAACTTGCTTACCTATCATATCAATAGCTAAAAGGGTCATCCAATAGGGGCGAGAATTCTGTCACTGAGGGCAGCCAAATTTCCATTTCGAAGGTAAGCAAATTCCTGAGGAAATCAGACTTTTGGATTGTCCTTTTCACTTGACTCTCCCAGAGCCCTGACTGCCGCCTCTGGTTCTCTGCACCTGCTCTCCTGGTGGCTACTGGCAGCAAAGCAGGAGAGAAGGGATTTCACCATCCACAGAGAATAAGCAGCAGATCGGAAAACAGCAATGAAAATTTGGGTCCAGATGGATTTGCAGGATTAAAAAAAAAAAAAACCAAAACTGACAGAGATTTCCAGTTTTGTGGTTATCGGTCTTTGAATTGGGTAGTTCCTGTTGCATATTTGTGTGTATATGTCCTCTGTGTTTTCATTCTGACATTCCGTTTATGTGGGGTCAGACACAGCTCCTACAGAGGTCCCTTGTCATAATGCAACACATTATACAGAACCATCCTGAATATGATGGGGACAGAGCATGAGAGACCATGGCTCGGTCCTGGGCACTTGGAGAGTTGATGAAATGACATTTTTTAGCTCTGCATGTTTTCAGAACATCTCCTCTCTGTGCACATGGGAGTTTTGTGTCTCTTGCCTCACCTCCTTGTTCTTCAGGCTTTGAAGACTCTTGTTTGACTCTGATGGTATTTGTGGTTTAGGAAGAGGGATGCAGCTGAAATATGCAATTAGCATTTTCTTCACTTATTTTCATTTCTCCCCCTTTCCTCCCAAGGTGTCTTTTGCAGCCCACATCGCAGGTGGATTCGCTGGAATGTCCATAGGGTACACTGTGTTTAGCTGCTTTGACAAGGCACTGCTGAAGGATCCGAGATTTTGGATAGCAATTGCAGCTTACTTCGCTTGTGTCTTATTTGCCGTGTTTTTTAATGTTTTCCTATCCCCTGCAAACTGAGTGCCTCACAATACAAACCAAGTACTGCAAAGAACCATCTGGAAAAAAACTGAAGTCTATGAAGTGCCAAAGAAGTCCTTGCAAATGCTAACAGTTTCATAAAGAGGTCAGAACATGACGGAAGTCCTCAGTTGCAAAGACTGCTTACAAAAGGAGTTAGGGTTTAGGGAAGGGGCTTCTGATCGCAGAGGGAGGGAAAAGGAAGAGAGAAAAGGGGAGGAATGGAAAAAGCAGGGGCTGGCCTTTCCACACATGTGGTATGGATCGTATGTACATTCTAAAAAAGACTTGCTCTCCTTGAAGGATATGTTGTAGAGACTGCTTATGGAATCCACGGATATTGTACTGGGCTGATAATAAAAACTTTGCATACCTGTGCCAGACTATTGATAATCACTTTCTGTCACTGTTGGGGTGGATGGATCACTGTTTGAGGTCCTTTATATACATTCTCGCTAATCTTTTCAACAACCCAGAAAGGTGGCTATTACCCTGTATCTAGAGAGGACATGGAAACTCATTTAAAAAATCAAGTAACTTGGGGCGCCTGGGTGGCACAGCGGTTAAGCGTCTGCCTTCGGCTCAGGGCGTGATCCCAGCGTTACGGGATCGAGCCCCACATCAGGCTCCTCCGCTAGGAGCCTGCTTCTTCCTCTCCCACTCCCCCTGCTTGTCCCTCTCTCGCTGGCTGTCTCATCTCTGTCAAATAAATAAATAAAATCTTTAAAAAAAAATCAACTTGTATAAGAGGGCACAGGATTTAAAGGTTGATAATGACTCGAAAGCTCACACTCTTTTCCCCTATTGGTCTCATGAGGCTGTGTTCCCCAAATACTGAAAACTGAGAGTATCATGGGAGTATAGGAACAAACATTTCTGTGAGTACGGCATAAATGGTAGAACTATCTTATAAAAGAAGACGGAAAATTTAAGTTTTCAGTTTAAGATCCGAGGAGAGTGTCTGGGATCCCAAGGAACCTAGAAACAGCTTTCTGGTGCATACTGGGTACCTGGACTCCGGATTTTCATCCTTTTTATGGCTAGTGGCTCTCCTGGGAGTGGGTAGGATTTATTTACAAAAGGTAAAATGTCAAATCTGAAAGCTGAGAAGCCTGTCTCCTTTCCTATTATAGAACCCAGATTGTTGGCCTTTTTTTTTTTTTTTTTTTAAAGTAGGCTCCATGTCTGGGCGCCTGGGTGGCTCACTCTTAATTTTGGCTCAGGTCATGATACCACAGTCATGGAATCGAGGCACCCCAACTCCCCACATCGGGCTCCGAGCTCAGCATGGAGCCTGCTTGGGATTCTCTCTCCCCCTTGTCCCTCTGCCCCTCCCCACCCCTCATACTCTCTCTTTTCTCCCTTTCAAAAAAGATAAAAAAAGTAGGCTCCATGCCTAGCATGGAGCCCAACATGGGGCTTGAACCCACAACCCTGAGATCAAGACCTGAGCTAAGATCAAGAGTCAGACGCTTAACCAACTGAGCCACCAGGTGCCTTGGTCACCCTTTTTCCTTTTGGCCAATCTGAACACAGGAAATACCATTTTTTTTCTTTCATCGTTGATATGTTTTATTTATAAACACCTATCTAAACATGTTGCTGTATTCTGAAAGGAGCATACATACTTAGATATACTGAGAAAAGTATTATTTCAGCATTTTGAGAAAAAAATCTGAGATGTTAAAAAAAAGTTTTTTGAGAATGAGAATATGCATATGTTTTTGGTTAAACAAAGATCTGAACAAGAACTCAAACGACTAGAGTCCCTTTCACCTTCCCACCCCAAACCTGCTCTTCTCCCTGGTGAGGACTGCCGTCAATGGCTGGGGGTCTGCTCTCGCAGACCTTCTTCAAGTATCCAGGATATGCAGAAAGGAAAATGGATTTGAGCTGACGCCTGGCTCTCCCACTGCACTGAACGGCACTGAATCGCCTCTGCACCCCCAAAGGGACAAGTTCAGAGAACGAGTTGAAGGTGACCGTGGTATAACTTCTAAGAACGATTTACCTCAACTAAGAAAGATCTGCATTAATCTCTGTTCTAATTAAATATACATATGAAATGTAGGTTTTAACAGGATACATGAGATTATACTCCATGTGTTGCTCTGTGACTTGCTTTACAATGTGACGTTAGAGACCTTCATTCTCTCAGTTGCTGAATGATGAAGATGTTCTCTGGTTATTTAACCACGCCTCTGCTGGACACTGTTGCTGATTATGTACTATTATCAATAGTGCTACGTGAACTTGCTGGTCCCTGCAGGGCGCCTTTGAGTATGTTTGCTGAATGAATATTTTAAGCAACCAGAAGCAGAAATGCTGTTAATTTTGATAGATTTAAACTGCCTTTTAAGTATTTGCATCCATTTATATTCTTTTTTTTTTTTTTTTTTTTTAAGATTTTATTTATTTATTTGACAGAGACAGAGACAGCCAGCGAGAGAGGGAACACAAGCAGGGGGAGTGGGAGAGGAAGAAGCAGGCTCATAGCAGGGGAGCCTGATGTGGGGCTCGATCCCATAACGCTGGGATCACGCCCTGAGCCGAAGGCAGAAGCTTAACCGCTGTGCCACCCAGGCGCCCCTCCATTTATATTCTTACTGATAGTAGATGATAGTAAGTTTCCTTATACTTTTGCCAAAAGCAGGTATTGTAAATCTTTGAAAAATCTGCATTTTGATAGTTAAAAAAATATTTCGTTTAAATTTGTATTTGTCTAATGACTAATGAGGCTTAGTGTTTTTCAAGCTTATTAATAATTTATGTGTAATTTATATATTACACATATGTAATTTATATAATATACACATATGAATATATATGTATAATTTTTTCCCTGTGAAACAGTTGCATTTGATCTGAAAAGTATCTATGAACTAGCAAAGAGCCCAGAGAAGGGGTATCTGGTGGGCTCGGTCTGTAGAGCATGCCACTCTTGATCTCAGGGTTGTAAGTTTGAGCCCCATGTTGGGGAGTAGAAATTACTTAAAAATAAAACATCTTAAAGGAAAAAAAAAAAAAAAAGCTCAGAGAAGAAACAATTATCTGTCATGGCCAACCCATCAGGTCACTAGCTCTGAAGAGAGACCTTTAATGACCTAAACGGAAATGTAATTGTTCATAACAGAAAACTTGACAGAGAAACAGAATTCATCTAACTATGAAACTGTTTTTAGTCAGTAAGAGTTTTTGGTACTAGAAACATTACCCAAAATAATGATATCTAATTGGGTTCTCCAGGGGGCAAAATTACTGTTAAAAAAAAAAAAAGAGCATACGAACAACTGGTGTTTTAAATTTGACGTCTCTGAATTACAGAGGGACCATCTATTCAGCTTAATTTGGGGCTCATAACTTTAGTCTTGTAAACTGCTGTGTTATTAGAAATATTGGAAATATTAATTTGTCCTGTCCAATAAAGTAGCCACAAGACACATGCAGCTCTTAAATTTTAATTAAAATTAAGTAAGATAAAAAAAAACTCAGTTCCTGTGTTACACAAGTCATGATGCAAGTGCCGATGGCTATATGTAGCTAGTGGCTACCTTATTGCACAATGCAGACAGTCTGTGTCAACATTGTTGCAAAAGTTCTATTGGACAGAGTGGTTTTAGAAGGGCGAACAATGAACACAAATGGATTTTAGCCGATGGTGGACTCACTGCACTGAACTGAACTGTTCTACACCTGCAAAGGGACACATTCAGAGAACAAACATGATTTGCTGCTCAGATTTATCTAAACAGGTTTGTGTTAATCTCTGTTTTGGCAAATTAAGAAAGAGTTGCTTGAAATGTTTCTATTTTTTGCTTTTGAATTCTATGGAATTGAGTCTATGTTTACTAGTATTCATGTCATTTATGAAAGCTTCAGACCTTAAGATTTGTAGCTAAATAATTTACTGCTCCTTCTTTCAGGAAACACTATGCTTTTGTACCTTATGGGAAAAAAATTAATATATATTTTTTGTGATTATAGAAGTGTTCATGGTAAAAACAAATTAAAATACATATAATTATATAAAAAAAAGTCAACTGTAATCACACCACCCAGAAATTATCATGGTTAATATCTTGATGAATCTCCTTCTAGGCTTTTTTGTATGCATCTCTACATATAAACAAATATACAATTATGGGGTCATACTGTTCTATTTTATAAACTGAAACAATATATCAAATGTCTTTTTATATTAGTATATATTTATCATTCTTACTGGTTGCATAGAACCATACTATAGACACACTATTATTTATTATGTATAATACTGTCTTTCTTTAAAAAAAATATTTTATTTATTTATTTGAGAGAAAGAGAGCATGAGAGAGAGAGAGAGAGCACAAACGGTGGGGAGGGGGAGAGGAAGAGGGAGAAGCAGACTCCCTGCTGAGCAGAGAGCCTGATAAAGGACTCCATCCCAGGACCCTGGGATCATGACCTGAGCTGAAGGCAGATGCTTAACCAACTGAGCCACCCAGTCACCCTAATACTGTCTTCCTTGTATTGGTAATTATTTTGGACATTTTCGATTTGTAATTATTATAAACAACATGAATGATACCATTGCTTACACTTTAAAGTGTTTTGGATTGTTGGATCAAAGAATATAAAAAAGTTAAATAGAAATTTTTCTCAGAAATATAACTAAATTTTAGAAGGTTGATGCTTTTGTAAATCTTTTCAACTGTATGAAGCTTTAGAAAAGGAACTAAAGACATGAGAACCAGTCATTTAAAAAGCCCAAACCATCACTATTTGATGTACCTAATTAAAAAAAACTTTTAAGAGAAAACAGATGATTTCTTAATGTTTCTTTCATGCAAATCTTAAGTGCACCCAAAGAGGATAAATAACAGTTTAGTAGAATAGGAGCTGACTTTAGAGCCACACTGATTTTCAATGAGAGTTCCGGCCATGCGACCTTGGATAATTTAAAGATTTTGCTTATTTATTTGAAGGAGGGAGAAGGGCAGAGGGAGAGGGAGCAAGAGAGTTCTAAGCAGACTCTGCGCTCAGTGTGGAGCCAGACGTGGGGCTTGAACCCACAACCCTGAGATCATGACCTGAGCCAAAATCAAGAGTTGGATGTTTAGCCGACTGAGCCACCCAGGTGCCCTGACCTTGGGTAATTTAACGTGTGCCTCAGTTTCTTCATCTGTAAACTGGGGAAACAACATACCTACTTCATAAGATTTTTGTGATGAACATTTCATTTAGCTATAGTATCCTAGTACTGTATTTAAGTGTGTGACATTTCCCTTTATATAAGGAATATAGGACACACACTGATGTTTTAAATGAAAGTTATGAAAACATTCCTCTTTTGATCTTTCCTGTGGGATATATTTCCTCTTAGATACACTAGGATATCTACCTTAATATGGAATGTACTGCTTGATAATCCAAGCATCTAAATTATAACTTGCTCCACTGTTCCTTCCACAAAAGCAAGCTGTGTGTCTTAAATAGGTCAAATATTGCTACAATGACAATATCTATAATACCACTACCACAACAGCCATCTGTTTATTTCAAGAACTATCTAAAAACATTCTGCTAGTACAAAAATAGTTGAGAATTTCTTTTAAAAAAGATTTCATTTATTTATTTGACAGAGAGAGAGAGCAGGGCAGCACAGGCGGGGGAGAGGGAGAGGGAGAAGTAGGGAGCCTGATGCGGGGCTCCATCCCAGGTCCTCGGGATCATGACCCAAGCTGAAGGCAGTCGCCTAACCAACTGAGCCACCCAGTCACCCCTCTTTTTTTTTCTTCATTGCATTATGAGGTCTAAACATAAGTGATTTTGAATTCCTGATATCTTAAAATTCTTAAGATGGTCACGCTCTCTAGGGGAAAAGTAGAGCAACTGCATAGCAAGAGAGTGACGCTTTGTTCATGTTTGGCCATAGGATTGCTTTACAAAACAGCGTCCTTCAGAATGGAAGAATTTATCTGTCTCCTATTTGATAGGGTTCAGAGCGAAGATGGCTGACTAAATAAACATGGGGAACTGGAATTTCCTTGGAGGCGTCCTGGAGGAAGTTCACATCCACTCCACCGTATTTGGAAAGATCTGGCTCACTATCCTGTTCATATTTCGAAAGCTTGTTCTGGGTGTAGCAGCTGAGGATGTCTGGAATGATGAGCAGTCCGGCTTCATCTGTAATACAGAACAACCCGGCTGCAGAAACGTGTGCTATGACCAGGCCTTTCCTATCTCCCTCGTTAGATACTGGGTTTTGCAGGTGATATTTGTGTCTTCACCATCCCTGGTCTATATGGGCCATGCCTTGTACCGACTGAGGGTTCTGGAGAAAGAGAGGCAGAGAAGAAAGCTCAACTGAGAGGAGCACTGGAAGGGGTGGAGTTTGAAATGCCTGGGGACCGGAGGAGACTGGAGCAAGAACTTTGTCAGCTGGAACAAAGGAAACTAAATAAAGCTCCACTCAGGAACCCTGCTTTGCACTTACGTGGTACACATTTTCACTTGCTCTGTGGTTGAGGTTGGGTTCATGATTGGACAGTATCTTCTACATGGATTTCATTTAGAGCCTTTATTTAAATGCCATGGCCACCCGTGTCCAAATATAATTGATTGTTTTGTCTCAAGACCAACAGAAAAGACAATATTCGTATTATTTATGCAATCTATAGCCACTGTTTCGCTTTTCTTAAATGTTCTAGAAATTTTCCACCTAGGTTTTAAAAAGATTAAAAGAGGGCTTTGGGGACAATATAAATGGAAGGATGAACATAATGAATTCTTTGCGAACAGGTCAAAACAAAATCTTGCCAAATATCAGAGCACATCTGCAAATTCACTGAAGAGATTCTCTTCTGCACCTGATTATTATCTGTTAATGGAAAAGCAAAAACACACAGCAGTGTGCCCTAGTTTAAATTCACCTGCATTTCACGCAGATCCTGACAATCACAGTGGAAACGATGAGAAATGCATTTTGGATGAACAAGAAACTGTACTTTCTGATGAGATGAGCACCTGTAGTCATCTTCAACACATCAGCTCATGTAATAATGAAGACACTCATAAAATATTTAGAAAAGAAGTGGGAAACCCATTAAGGGAAAAAAAGAGAAATTGATGGCAAAGACAGCAAAAGGAACCACGACTCTCGAGGTCACTGTTCTATTCCAGGTGTTGCTATAGACCTGGACAACCACACGGGGCAGTCATCACAAACGGCTTTCCCTCTGCCAGCTAACTGTGCCTGGCAACAGTCATGGCTTAGTGCTACATGGGGTCCCTCTACAGAAGATGAAAATCAGGTGTCACTTCCTAAAGGAAACCTCAAGGGCCGGTTCAGAGAGGGCACAATTAGCACCCTTCCTCCTTCACAGGGAGACTGCCAACCACTTGACAGTCCAGACACTCCTGATTCTTTGGGACAGTTGTCCTTTGAATCTGATTTGGTCAGAAACGGCAATAATCCTACTGCTTGTCCTCTAAATCATCTGGTGTCGCTGACAAACAACCTCCCTGGTAGGAGGGCTCCCACAGACCTTCAGATCTGAGCAGCTGTTGGGTTCCAGACATTCTGCATATTATGCTATAGAAGTAGCCTAGTGGTGGTGGGGCACCGGCAAGACAGGCAGCTCTAGAGACCAGGCGTTTAGGCAGACAACTGCAAACCCATTTCAGAAAGGAAAAACAGATTAATTCTGAATGGTGAAGGGGCAGTTTTAAATACAAAGACATAGTTACCAAATCAGGATTACTTTTTCACAGGCTCCCTTCAGAACTCACGACAACTGATTCTGGGAAAGTCACATGATCAGAATCAAGGCCTAATAGTTTGGAAAGGTTTTTCCTTGAAGGGAGTACAGCCTTAGGAGATTGTCCTTATTCTACAGAATTCTCCCTTTTAGTTACTAATCTTTTATTTCTGGACAATGGTTAAATTGTTTGTCCCTGGGACTTAATTTAGTTTCTTTCTTGACTGCAACCTGATGTCTAATGAGCACAATGATAATGCCGCTATCTAGTAAATAAAATCTTAAAAAGATTAATGGCTTCATAGCATCGTGATTCAAGGCCCAGACTGGAGTCCTAGTTCTACACTCCCTCGTCCTCTAACTTCGCCACTTTAGTAACAGCGCCCACCTTACAGGAATAGCATGAGAATTAAAGTAAAAAACGTGTTTACTACGGTGCCTGGCACATAGTAAGAGCTCAAAAGCTTAGCACGTTCCTGCTCACCAGCCAAAGGCCCATACCAAGCCCGCCACAAAACAAACTCCAAAAGTAAAAGCTGGAGCTGAAACATACGATTCTAAGCACTCCTCTCAAGACACTGCATACCCAAGGGTCGCCTTGCATCGGTCGTGCGCATCTTTTCAGGATGAGAGCCAAGAAGTCAGCACGTATAGGCTGCTACACCTCCTCAGGTCCCAGTTGAGACACGTCCGCTCCAGACCGGTGTCCGAAGAGCCCACCCTGCTACAGTCCTAGTGCTACCGACCTCCGCAGGCCCCGCCCCCGGGCGCCACGCTCATCTTTGGCCCCACCTGGACACTAGTTCCCGGTTACTAAAACCTCGCCTCTCGCTAAGCAACCGAATCGCAACAAGGACCGGAAGAGGAAGGAGAGGTGCTGCTCCGGGAACAGAGAGGCGGGCGTACGCAGCCTCCCTCGGCTTAGCCCACTATGGGGCACTCAGAGCGTCCCGGTCGTCATGAAAACAGGCCACACCCCTGCGATCTCGAACCGTGGTTTGCAAGTGCGCAGGCGCGCGCGCCCTTCCGCGCATGAGCAGTGCTGCTCAGAGCCCGCCAGCCACGGTCTCGGGCGCCAGCTACGCCGCTGCCGCTGTCACTATGGCCCATTACAAAGTGAGGGGGGCGCGGCGTGGCTGGGGGCGTGCGGGCGGTAGCCAGCCGCTGGTCGGCTCGGGGTGGGAGCGGGGGCGCGCGCGCAGGTTTGGGGGGCCTGAGGTAGCGAGGCGGAGGCGGGGCTGCCGGACTCCCAGCGCCTTCTTCCTGCTCCAGTCCCTGGGCTTCGGCCACTGACCCGCCGTGTCTCCTCAGGCCGCCGACTCGAAGCGCGAGCAGTTCCGGAGATACTTGGAGAAGTCGGGGGTGCTGGACACGCTGACCAAGGGTGAGCATGGGCTAGGAGAGGGTTCCTCGTGTCCACGCCGTGCTCCTCGGCGCTGCGCCCCTGACGGGCCAAGGCGTGGGGAAGGAGGGGGAACAAGTGGGACTTGTCTGGGGTCCAGCAAGGTGGGCCTCGGGGTTCGGCAGGGACTTGCACACGTCTGGCTGTTGGACGCCGCCCGAGTTGGGGTAGCCTCGCTCACGCTGCCACTCTCCGGGCGGGGAGTGAAACTCTTGCAGCTGTTGCAAAGTCCCTCCAACTTCCGTTGCTTTGCCTCGCGCGGTCCCAGCGAGCTTGTTTGCTAAAGACCTTGAGATCCCAATTCTTCCCTCCTTACAGTTTTTGCAGAGTCAAAATTATGTAAAGAAGCATTTTCCCTCGAACAAAGGGCAAGTGGGAAAATTACCAGATTTCAAAGTTGCCTATAAAATAACTAAGTGAACTCAATCCCCAAAGTAGGCGATTCATAGTTCATTTGGCTGTGGTTTTTCAACCCCCGTTTCGTAGGCTATACCAATTCCTGTTCTGTGCAGGTTTCATAAGTAGAATTACAGTTTAAAGAGCCTGAGGGCACATGAAAATGGTTATATTGTTTACACTTTTTAAGATGGAAGCTGTTACACTGTGTCTCTTTCTCCAAGGGGGTTCAAGACCTAAGATGAGTAAGGAGCTTGAAACTGGAGAGTTCCAAGAGATGGCTGGGGTACTGCTTATCATTAACTAAGCAATAATGTGATTGCCTGCTATGTATCATTCAACTCATTGGCTAGGACTTTCAAGGGTACACAACAGAAGAGCTGTCAGGGATGATGATTGGGTCCATATGAGAAGTGTCTGGGAAATAATCTGGTAACCGCTCTTTGGCCAGAAGCAAAGGTTAGGAGAAAATTCTGGGAGATTAACTCTGGGTCTTGGCAGAAAGCAGGACTTGTAATTCCCACGCATGGGCCGATAATTTTGAACTGCTACCTACCTTAGGTTCAGGTACTAGGTGTCCTCATCTCTTTGCAATTAAATTTCAGCAAACATGACAGGAGTACTCTATGAAAGTGCTGTGCTGTTCTCTCTTGAAGAGCCACAGAAGCATGGAATTTCATTGATCCCCCCACCCCCTTAAAAAACTCCATGAGTTCATTTCTTTCACCATCTTATTCATGTCTCTGTTCTAGGCACTGGGGATACAGCATTTGTGGCGGGGGGAGCCCCTGCTCTAAATGAGCTTATATTCTAGTTGGAGGAGACATAATAAATACACAGTGCCAGCCAGTGGGAAGTGTTACAAATAAAAACATAGCAAATGGGATGAAGAGCAACAGGTGTGCCATTTATAAGAAGGGGTGGTGGGGGAAGGTCTTTCTTAAGAAGTAACATTTGAGATCTGAATGAAATGTGATGTCAAGAGTTCCAGGAAGTGCAAGGAGCCCAGAGTGGCTGAACAGAGTAAAAGACAGAATGTTAAAAGGCAGAGAAGTAACCTTGGCAGGAGGTAACAGCTTTGTGGCCATACATGGCTCTTCCTTCATGAGACCAGAAGCCCCTGAAGCCTTCTTTTCCCTTGCTTACATCTAACTCCTCAATCTCTGTAGATTTCCAGTCTCCTGCATAGTATCAGACAGCGTAACATAATGTCTCTACTGATGTGACCTATTTAAAATGTGATTTTCAGCTTCAAGCATGGGTACGTGACACATATTTAATTTATAATTATAATACAGTGTATTTTCAAAAGGATCTGAAACTGCTTCTAACATTAAAACACCATAAGGATGGCTAAAGATAAAGATAAGTCATTTGGAAAAAGAAGCATTTATTTTGAGTACCATACCAACCTCTAAAAATCCCGCCTGCTAAGGCAAAAAGGGAAACACTGGCTATCGAGTTCTTGTCTGATTAAAAGGAAGTATATTTCATCTATAGAAAAGCACAGGAAACTTGACATTATGTTCTGTAATTATCAACCTCATAGTACCACTGACAGAACTTTAGAAGCTGAAAGAAACGGGGTGGGGAAGAAGAGGTAGAAAAGGTAAGAGTATTCATGTCTTATAAAGTCAGATGGCAGAGATCAGTGGAAATTAACGGAAGAAGAAATAGGTTTGAGTGTTACTTAAAGAAAAACATACTGGAAGGAGAGGGTGGTGGTGATGTAAATACACCAATGTCTCAAAAAACAGGGTTCTAAGTATACTTAGAATAGTAACTATCAGAACTCAGAGCAGGTTGTTAAAAAGTCATTGCCATTCGATTTTTTCATACTGTCTATATTATTTTGATGAACCATTAAAACTAAAAACTAAAAAGGAAGCGTGTAAGTTGTTTTACAACAGTTCTTAACTTGGAGTCTAGAGCTGCACATTTTTTGTGTGTAGTTACATTTTTTGGCTTTTGTCACTTTTCAAAGGGTTCCACGCACTGGTTTAGAGAGATTTTTATCTGAGTAGTAAATCCTAGGAGGAAATCGTTCAATAGAAGATGAGCAAGGTAGTGCTGACATAAGCTTTTGGATACAAACTAAAACATCTGTTTTAATGTTGATATGAGCATGTTGATTCCTGGTAAGGTTTTTGGTTGGTGGTTATTTAGCATGTTGTATATGGAATTATTCTTGAAGCACATTTTGAATTCAAAGCTTCTTTAAGTAATTACCATAGCCCTGTTCATTCTCTTCAAAAATTTTCTCAAATTTATCTACTTTGTTTTCATCCCCCCACCCCCAAATCACTCTAGTGCAGGTTACGATCTTTTTCACCTGGATTACCACGCCTGCATCATAACTGCTCTTCCTGCCTTCATCCTTGTCCCACTCTGGATCTTCCACACAGCAGTCAAGAGCGATCCTGTCACTCTTGTGCTTAAAACTGTTTAATTATATGCCTGTTCTGAGGATCACAGTCCAACCGAACTTGCAGGATCCTCCCTGGTCTGCGTCCTGACCACCTTGCCAGCTTCCTTTCCTGCCACATTGTTCACAGCTCCATCCAGCCATACTTGAATTTTCAGTTCCTCAACGTGTTGTTCTCTTGCCCTCCCCACCCCCTCACCTTCCCATTTTGTCTGAAACCCTCATAGCCAAGTCTCAGGTCTTACTTCCCTTCCTTAGGGAGCCTTCTGTGGTGCCCTAGGCTGAGTTAGGTGGTCTTCCAATGTGCTCCCATAATCCATCATCCTGTATTGCTGCTTGATGGTTTTTTGTTTTTTGGTTTTGGTCTAGTTCTTTGCTTTTGCACTAGACTGTAAATTTGTTGAGAGCAGGGACCTTATCTGCCTTGTTTACCATGGTATGGCAGTCCTAGCAATGTGATTGGCGTATAATAGGCGTTTAATATTTACTGGGCTATATAAATTCAGTCATTCAAATTTAAGACTTTAATTGTTGCTTTTTTCTGCTTTCTGATTTGCAGTATTGGTAGCCTTATATGAAGAACCAGAGAAACCTAATAGTGCTTTGGAGTATCCTTTTCATCTTTCAAGTCAGAAAAAGGACTTATTTTTGGAACTCTTATTTTTTCACATAGATAATATTTAAAATATTTTTGACGATTGAAAAAGTTACTTTCCTTTATGTTTTGCGATGATGATCTCTGGGTAGATGTTGGTGGGGTGACCATGATCAGAGATATTGATCCTACTCTGAGCTATTTCATTAGTTTCATTCAGCTCAAGTAAATTCTTAACTTTGATATTAGTTTTTTAAAGCATCATTTAGGAGCTGCTACCCCAGAAAATCCAGAAATAGAGCTGCTTCGCCTAGAATTGGCAGAAATGAAAGAGAAATATGAAGCTATTATAGAAGAAAATAAAAAACTGAAAACAAAGGTAAATGTCTTAAAAGAATTCATGTTAAAAATAATTTCACCCTTAATGATTATAAGATCAAAACCTCATTAAAATGGATAGTAGGGGAGGGAGGAGGATAAATAATCTCAATTAATTGCAAGGCTGACCTGATGCCCTATCTAGAAAACCACGAATTGTAAATAGGAGAAGCAACGTGTGGTCAATAAGAGGTTCTTGGGAACCTCCATCAAGAAAAAGATGAGAGGGGTGCCTGGATAGCTCAGTCGGTTAAGTGGCTGACCCCTGATCCCAGCTCAGGTCTTATCTTAGGGTCATGAGTTCAGTCTCTGCATTGGGCTCCACGCAGAGCATGGCACCTACTTAAAAAAAAAAAAAGATGAGAACATTGGTTAATGCTACTTCGTGAGTAAATAGAGATTTCTGGAAGTCATAAGCAACTGATTTAAGTAGGTCACTGTAGGGTCAATGCTTTGTGAATGGCACCTCTTCGAGCTGTGCAGTGCATAATCTGCATGGCCGTATGTGCTGACCCTGTAATGTGTTTATCTCTATAAATTTGTTTGCACTTAATTTTGTCTACTCAAGTTTTTTTTGTTGAAACTGCTTTGAGAATTTTCATAAACTTCAAATTAGTCCAGTTTAAGTCTTTGAGGTTCTTCCACATTCTGAATCACATAACACGTTTTACATTACTCTAGGCATTTCTCATAAGGTGATTTATCTGCTCAACAACCTTGCGAGATAAGCGAAACAGGTACACAGACCATTTTGTGGGTAGGAAACTCAAGCACAGTTAAGTCTAATTATCTTCTCAAATCTGACAGCTAATTGGAACAACCTAAATCTTAGCCTTAATGTTCTTGCAGGGAACCACAGCTTAGCATAATAGAAAATGCAGCATCTTAAATTATCCAAGATTCCACAAAACAAATACCAGTTAACTCTTTGGCACCTTTTAAGTCAAAGACATGAGCTCCTCTTCATTGGCTCAGTTAATATATGTTACATTATTCTTTTTTTCTGCTTCTTAAGAGAAAGTTCAGTAAACTTTTGGTAAAGAGAAAGAGTAAGTCCCTTACCAGAAGCCACAGCATCCTGGGAAGATACAGATAGATTATTGCAGATCAAGTATTTGAGCAGTGCAGTCATGAACTGAAATTCAGCTTTGGTTTCCCAGTAATTCTAAAGGTTTATATGAAAAGAATTTTCACTACATTTGATTGTATTAAACCTTAAATTGTATTAATCTTAAATGGTTTAAAAAGGGATAGGATATTCATATAAAGTTACTGATTCAGTAATTAAATTGAATATAATAGTTAACTACTCGTTTTGTTACTATTAAGTTTTTTTTTACCCAATTTAGAGTAAAATTCACCTAAACTCCTCTGTCTTTGCCCTATAGCTTGCTCAGTATGAACCACCTCAGGAGGAGAAGCGTGCTGAATAGGATTCTTCTCAGTTGAAAAGACACTGAAAAAATGGTTTTGTATGACTTGAATAGTTTGTATAGTATATAATCTTTTCTGAACAGATGCTCTAGAACTCTTTTAATATGTTGAATTCACCTATCACACTTTAACTGTTACAAACACATATACTTAGAATCACCAATAAAAACTCAATATAACTTTCTTTGGGTCTTAAAAGCAGGAGAATCCAAAGTGAATCCTGGAAAAAAAAAATCAAAACACAGGCATCTAATTCATTATCTTAAAAGACATTCTGTGTGTTAGTCTGACTAGGAATGATGGTACTGGTTGTATTTTAGCCAAGGAAATTCAGCATGGAGCTGTTCCTTCGTTTAGTGCAGGATATGAGCACAGGTACAGTCCTTCTTTAAAACGAAGATGACACTGTTGTTCATATCCTCTGTAGGCAGCTGGAGAGATCTGTGTGACAGAAGATGCTTTTGCACGGGTTCCCACCAATTTTCTGCCCTTGTTTATATAATGTGGAACAAATAACTCTTCTTTGCCACCACTTTGCCTTAGAGAACCATGTGTGTGCCAGTTTGAACTCTGACACCACGTTTCCTTCTATGCAATCATGCCGTATCTGATAATGTTGCCTTGTTTTGCTGTGTTTCAGTGGGTCCTCGCTGCACATTGGCCTGCGTTGTTTTTCAATTTGCTATTAGTATAGCAGTTACCCTGACTGTAATTTATATAACTTCAAACAGGATCACACTGTTCCCCTGCCTTACTGAGTTGCTTAGTTGAGCACAGAACTGAGGCAATGTAAAATTCTGGGTTCACGCACAAGCTGGGATAAGAAGGGGAATGAGCCATATATCGTGGAAAACTATAGTTTGCGGGTATAATTATATAGTGCTTTTTTCCCTCAAAGTATTTTTCTAGCCTTGAATTCATTTTATCTTCATTATCCCTGTGAAGTAGGTAGGGCAAGTATGAGGTGAGGTTGGGTGCTGAATTTTTAGGCCAAAGACTGATATTAATACAAATTATTTACTAACTGTAGAGCTTTGGGCACTTCAGTTAACTGCTCTGAGATTCACTTTCCTCATCTGTTAAATAAGAATAATAATATCAGTGCTGCCTACCTCACAGGGTTGTTGTGAGGGTCAAATGGAATGTATGTGAAAGATCTGTAAATGGTAAAGCACTATATTCTTGTTTGTTAGTCCTTTTCCTTTCTTTTGGAAGACCTAAGGTCAGATGTTTCATTTTATCGGTCACTTATTTTCCTTACTGATTGACTTGACATTATTAAGAATCATCCTACTTTGTGTATTCTAACCCTATTGTTAGAGAACCTGTCTTTACTCTTTGGTCAAAACACATGTAGAAAACAGAACGCTCCAATGAAAGCTGCTTTAACTAGCAAAAGCCTCAGCACTTGCTGGGAACTGTGACCAAGCTAATTGTAAGGGCATTTTAATCAGTCATGTTGGCAAGAATGTGGCAATGGTCTCTGTCTCTTCTAGTTACAAGTTTGTTTTTGGAGGGGGGCCAGATACTGTTGGAGGAACATTCACTTGAATCGGTTTATCTTTTACCAACTTGAGTGCCTCCTACATGCTCAGCAGTAGGCTGAGTGCTGGGTGTTACAGAGATGAATGACTTGAAGTTAGTTACAAGACATGTACATAAAAATTACAGTGTGGGATAGGAAGTGCTCAGAACCATAAGAACGATAAAACATGGCCCCATGGGGATTTTGAAAGAGAGGGAGACTTGGCTTCTTTAAGCAGTTGGTATGACAGTCCCTTTGTGGAATACAGACAAGTAGAATTTTTTTCTGGCAGCCAACCCCATTTGCTTTTCTACTATGGGACTGGTATTCGTGTTTATGTAAGTCAGGTTACTGTCTCTTGTACCATCCTTTTGGACAGAGTGGCAACGAGTGGGTTGGATAATCACACTTTTAAGAGGGAACTGACCCGTTTAGACTGCTATAGCAGTCAGTGCTATTTAAGAATTCAGAGTCAACCTGGCCTCTGGAGGTCCTCTCTTCATCATTTCTATCAAGGATATGGATGAAGAGAATGTACAAGAAGATGCTCGATGGAGTAGAAAAAGATGTCATCCATTCAGTTCCTGCTGTGGTTCAGCTGCCTTATCTATAAAATGTCGATTTCATATCTTGCCTACCTCACAGGGTTGTCGTAAGGATCAAATTAAATATAATGGATGAAAAGTACCTTGTAAATTATAAAGGACTACATATGGGTCACATGGTGTAATGCCAAATCTGTAAATGCCACAAAGTTGGCTGGCTGGTAAACTATATTGAAACAAGTTTGAAAATGGGCCTAAACCAAAAAGCTGAAATGTGAAGCCTTATATTTAGGTTAAAAAATGCAGTGGTACAAGTTTAGGCACTAGGATTGCTGACAAAATACTAGTTCCAGTGATTATCAGTGTGAACCACATATACTCTTGATAGTTAAAAAAAAAAAAATTCCATTCTGGGAAGCAGTAATAGAAAATATTGTCCAGGTGCTAAACAGTCATCCCGAAGGCTGTATTGGTCAGTATTGCATTGTAGGTGACAGACATTTGGTGGATGTTGACAATGTCAAATGCACGTAAAAAAGTAAATGATTAACAGGGAGAAGGCACTTGAAAATACAAGGTTGTGCCACCCAATATGGTAGCCACTAGCCACATGTGGCAACTAAAGTAAAAAAAATTCAGTTCCTCAGCCATGGTAGCAACATTTCAAATGCTCAGTCCACACTGGCTACTATATTGAAAGGTATGGTGGTAGTACATTTCTGTCATCACAGAAAGTTCTATTGGACATCAGCATAGAAGGGATGGTCAAAGGAATGGAGTGTTAACGTGAACAGAGAAGACTCAGTGGGTCATGAAGACTGCAACCTAATATTTGAAGGGCTGTCATGAAAAAGATGAAGACTACTCCTGTATTGTTCCATTTTAAGCTCCAGTGGGTGTGATTTTTAGTCTAAATAGAAGACTTTCAAACAAAGTTTTACCTCAGTGGACATGGCTGTCTTCTGAGATAGTGAGCTCTCTTCCCTTGGAACACTGAAGTGTATGCTGCATTATCTATCAGCTAGAAGTGCTACAGAGTGGACTCTGTTTAGGAGAGAGACTGGCCTAGATAACCTCTAAGGATATGTCCTACCTTTAACTTACATATTCACACAAAATTAAGTCCAAGACCTGCAAGAACATGCTTTCTTTTCATAATCGAGAAGTTAGTTTCTTTGGAAAATCAGTGCCACTGCCATCACCTCCATTTTAAATGGAGGACCTTATTTCGTCAAATTTCTAATTCTAAAGCCTGACAAGAGTGAAAATTCCTCTAGCTTTCTTAGGCGTATTTGGTGAAAGCATTTTAGTTTGCTTTCGTTATTCATTCCTTTGGTCTGTGATCTGAAGTCATGGGATATGTAATGTTCTATGGGGGGTATAAGTTACATGAAAAGTAGACTGGTTGGGAAGGAGGGGAAATTGAGTCCTTTCGAGTTTTAAGTAGTAGTAGTTGGTAATAGTAACCGTCTGATTTGCTGAAGAGGGAGGATAAGCTGTTCTAGCTTGGCTGCATTTGCTTTCCTGCTACTTGCTAGAGCCAGCTGTATCACACCCATGACTCTGCCTTTGGTTGAGGCTTTACCCTCACTCAGGCTGGCTCCTCCTTCCTACCCTTGCATATCCCAACCACATCCGTCCATCTAGACCTGCTCTGACGCCACCTCCTTACAGACTTTCTCACCCACCCAACTCTCGAGTATTTTTATCTGTACCTTTAACCTTTCATATCTCGTACCGAAGCTACTTACGCAGAGTTCCGATCTCTATTAATCTCCGAGCAACTTGAGGGCTGGCAGGGTCCGAGTCCGTTCCAGTTTTGTGTCCCTTGCCCCCCCAGGGCATCGCGGGCATCAGTAAATACTGGTTGGGCGAGTACCATTGTAGGAGCACAATCAGTTCTTTCCCCAAATGCCCAGAGAGCATCTCCCGTTGCGATGGCCTCCAGAGCTCCCAAGAAGGCAGGGGAGCGGCGAGGAGCAAGGCGCGTGGCTGGGCAGGACCGAGGTGCTCGCTAGGGCGGAGGGCAGAGGGCTCGGCCGGCCCGGCCACCCTCCTCGTGACTCCTCCTCCCCCCTCCACGGCTCCAAGTCAGGTGATTCCGGGCACGTGACGGGCACCACCTACCCTGCTGCTTCCGAGTGGCAGCTCGGGCGGCCAATGAGGGGCTGGGCCTCGGCGCGGAGCCTATGAGAGCCGGGCTCT
This sequence comes from Ailuropoda melanoleuca, assembly GCF_002007445.2. Lineage (NCBI taxonomy): Eukaryota > Metazoa > Chordata > Mammalia > Carnivora > Ursidae > Ailuropoda > Ailuropoda melanoleuca. The sequence goes on along the minus strand of NC_048219.1, from coordinate 16,122,653 downwards.
AGGGGGCGGGCCGCGCGGCGGTGGCGGCTGCCGGGGGCGGCGGCGGCGGCGGCGGAGTGGGGAGGCGGCGGCCTGGCTTGGCCTGGCCTGGCCTGTCAGGGCGCGGGAGGCAGCGGCTCCAG